>NC_077227.1:8572727-8897727 GCF_027887165.1 Monodelphis domestica | reverse complement strand
AGAAGATACATGGTGTCCAGAGGTGACAAGTGGTGACTTTGTTTTGTTTGACTATGCTTACTTGTTATGAGAGGATTTGGGAAGATAGAGGCAGGGGGAGATGGGCATGAGTGTCAGTCAGACTCTCTGGGGTCTTCAGGATTTCTTAGAGCAATCCTAATTCTGGCTCAGGGTCTTGGACCTAGATCAGGTCCATATCTGCCTTACTCCCCAGCCCAGAGCTCTGTAGACACTAGATACTTATAAAGAGATGGCTGAATTGACCTGAACCTAGTACTTAAGTGAATAGAATGAGTGACTAAATGCAACTTATTGACTGTGGTAGCCAAAGATGAATTAAAGGAGATGAACCAGAAGATGGAAGAAACCCAATGACTCCCATGGCACATGGGAGGAGGCTGTTGGCTCTGCCTGTCTCAGGTCTCTCTGCTCCTGTCCACCCTTCATTTGCCACTAAAGTGATTTTCCTAAAGCACAGGGTTGATCACTTCCCCCTCCCTCTACTGGATAAATTCCAGGGGCTCCTTATCTCCTCCAATACAAACTCCTCTACTTGGCCTTCAGATCCTCCGCCTCCCTTTCCAGTTTTCTTACACCTCAATCCCCAACTTGGACTCTTCCATCCAGTGACACTGAGATGTTCCAAAAACAAGGACCTTTGTCTCTGTCTCTGGGCATTCTCTCTGGCTGTTCCTCATGCCTGGAATATGCCTCCCTCCCATCTTATCCCTGGCTTCCTTTAAGTCCCAACTACAATCCCACCTCCTCCAGGAAGCCTTCCCCAACCCTCCTTCATTCCAGCGCCTTCTAGTTGTTTATCTCCAATTTATTCTATCTTGAGCTTGTTTGTATATATTTACTTGTTTGTTGTCTCCTCCTTTAGATTGGGAGCTCCTTGAGGGCAGGAACTATCTTTTGTCTCTTTTCGTAACCTCAGAGTTTAGCACCCTGCCTAGCACATAGTAGGAGCTTATTAGATGCTCACTGATTGACTGATTGAGGACACGATCCTCAGTGTCTTAGTAGGTTCTCATTGTTTCTCCACCTCAGACAAGATCACAAAACTCAGTTTTCATATTTCCAAAACTCAGGTCTTTCAACAAAGAATGGAGAAAAACTGGAATAATTTAGTGTCCCACCTGAGACTAAACACTGTTCAGGAAAATTGCACCAATTCTGACATGAAAATCATTTTGTTCTGGAAGACATGTACAGAAATAAATAGATTTTCTTTATTTGCAGCAATACAGAACTCCCCAATTATCCCGGTGTCCTACGGAGCAGATCTGAACAACATTGCCTCCTGGATGACTGCCACATGCTTCACATTCTGTTGTTTCCTGAGGCACCGATCAACACAGACAACCCGATAGAGTTCAACATTTCTGCCCTGACCAAGTAGAACATAAGCTTCTTGAGGGCAGGAATTAGTCTTCATTTTGTCTTTTTATCCCTACCACCTAGCATAGTGCCTTACATGGAGCAAAGGCTTGCTGGATCGAATCAATGAATGGATCCCCTCTAATTAATCGGCATTGTACAGATGGAACCGAAACTCATCTATGAGGATTCGTGCTGTCTTCTCTCTGATTCCTCCTCAGGCCACACATTTTTCTTGCTGAAGTTAGTGATCGACGTGACTGTTAAGAACCTGTTCAGTTTCCAGGGATCTATAGACACTGTTCCTTGGAGACGACACTTAATTCACCTTTACTTGTGGGGTTTGTTGTTGTTGTTTTTTAAATAAAGATGTATCACTGACAAGGTTACATATCTAATACAATCGCCATCACTTTTTCTTGGCTCCCAAGGATGGAACCTATGAACAAGACACAAACACTGATGAAATGCAAGTGTGAAGGGACCACCATTAATTCCATTTTCCCAACCAAGTTGTTCTCCCCATTGACTTCCTTGTTTGTATTCATGGAACCATCGTCAAAACCTATGGGTCATCTTTGACTCTGTTTACCTTTCTGACCCCCTGATCCATTTAGTTTCCAAGGCCTTGAGAGGCATCAAGAGAAGCAAGTCACTTAACCCCCATTATCTAGCCCTTACAGCTCTTCTGCCCTAGAACTATATATACATACATACATACATAGTACTGATTCTAAGATGGAAGGTAAAGGTGAGAGAGAGAGAGAGAGAGAGAGAGAGAGAGAGAGAGAGAGAGAGAGATGGAGAGAGAGAGAAAGAGAGAGATGGAGAGAGAGAGAAAGAGAGAGATGGAGAGAGAGAGAAAAGAGAGAGAGAGAGAGAGAGAGATGGAGAGAGAGAGAGAAAGAGAGAGAGAGATGGAGAGAGAGAGAGAAAGAGAGAGAGAGAGAGAGAGAGAGAGAGAGAGAGAGAGAGAGAGAGAGAGAGAGAGGAGATTGAGAGAGAGAGAGAGAGAGAGAGAGAGAGAGAGAGAGAGAGAGAGTAGATGGAGTTCCGAACTCTGGGTCAGGAAGGTAACAAGCATTTTTATTCAGCATTTACTATATGTCATGGAGATGGGTTCAAATCCTACGTCTTAATGGGAAGGGATTTTCAATAAAATTGAAATGGGGACATTTCCAACCTTCATAAGTCTAAGAAATTTTAAGGTTTACATACCTCTGACACTAACAAAAAAGACAATGGGTAAGTCAATTGACCTCTCTGAGTCTGTTCCCTTGACTAAATGGGAAGAATGCATATAGTTCCTACTTCTCAGGAAGGCTCCAATTAGATAATTTATGTAAAGTGCTTTGCAAACTTTAAAGTGCTAAATCAATACCAATGATTTCCACAATCTCTCTGTGCAAAATCTCTTGAACTCATTCTTCCATTCCCCTCATCCCTAGAATAGTGATAAAAGACAGAAAGATGTAGGTTCTAACCCTACCTGTAACAGTAACTAGAAAACTTGGGAGAAGACCCTTAATGTCTGAGCCTTCGTTTCCTCTTCTGTAAAATGAGGGGCTTGGACCTACTGGGCTCTACGGCCCCTCTGTTGCTAGATCTATGATCCCCTGAGCCTTTTCACACACTTCTCTCCCTCCTATTTCCATAGCCTCCAGATAGGGGCCCTGATCTGTGGTCTCTCCCAGCTCCAACACATCCCCAACACAGCTGTTCACTTAATCTTCCTAAAACTCAGCTCAGACAGCTTTGCTCTTCAACTCAAAAAACTCCAACAGCGTGACCCAGTTGGACAAACAAGGTCTGACTTAACCTTTTCCATTTTATCCCAAGCTACTTCCTTTCAAACACCCATAATTACATGACTCCCATTACCCTGACCATATGCCCCAGGCTTTTCTCCCTCCATGCTTTACCTCTTTGGTTACCCTCACTTCCCCACTCTGGCACTATTCATTTTTCAAAACCTGCTCAAATGACCCTTTGGGAAGTCCTCCCTGATCCTCCCTGGTTGATGATCTATTCCTTATCCTTTATCAGAATTCCCATAGCCTTCTGTTTACACATCCATGGTCTGGTCACATTTATCAGTCAATCAATAAACATTTATTTTTCATCAGAGTTCTCCCCCAACTTCCCCTTCCCTTTTCTTATCCTTTTCCTTATTCTCCCCCTACTTCTCTATGGGATAAGGTTAGATTTTATACCCAAATGAGTATGGTTGTTATTCCCTCTCTGAGACAATTACAATGAGAATTTAAACATTTCCCATCACCACCTTTATCTTCCTGAAGGCAAGAGAATTTACTCCCATTCTACCTTTCCCTTCCCATTTCTCTCAGTTCAATCCTTTTTTTGCCTTTTGTTTTTTTACATATTATGTCATCCTAATCAACTTACTCTTATACCCTCTGTCTACGTATACTCCTTCTACTTGATCTAATAATGTTAAAACTTTAAGAGTTACATGAATCATCTTTCCATATAGGAATATAAACAGTTTGACCTAATTAAGTCCCTTAAAGTTTCTCTTTCTTATTTACCTTTTTATGCTTTTCTTGAGACTTGTACTTGAACATCCAATTTTCTGTTTAGGTATGTTCTTTTCATCAGGACTGCTTGGAAATCTATTTCATTAAATTGTCATCCCCCCCTCCCCCCCCCCCCCCGCCGCCCCTGAAATATACTCAGTTTTCCTAGGTAGGTGATTCTCAATTGTAAATCTACTTCCTTTGCCTTCTGGAATATTATATTCCAAGTCTTTCCATCCTTTAATGTAGAAGCTTCTAAGTCCTGTGTAATCTTGACTATAGCTCCATGATTTATGAATGTTTCTTTCTGACTATTTGAAGTATTTTCTCCTTGGCCTGGGAGTTCTGGAATTTGGCTATAATATTCCTGAGTGATCTATGGATTCTTTCAATTTCTATTTTACCCCCTTGTTCAAAATTTCAGGGCAGTTTTCTATGATAATTTCTTGTAATGTCTAGCCTTTTTAAAAAAAATTATATCTTTTGGGTTGTCCAATAATTCTTAAATTGTCTCTCCTGGATCTATTTTTCATGACAGTTGTTTTTTCATTGAGATAATTTTTGCTTTCTTCTATTTTTCTTTTGATTTTGTTTTATTGCTTCTTGGTGACTCATGAAGTCATTAGCTTTCACTTACCTATTCTAATTTTTAAGGAATTATTCTCTTCCATAAGCATTTGAACCTCCTTTTCCATTTGACCAATTCTACTTTTTAAAGAACTCTTTTCTTCATTGGATTTTTGTACCTTTCCTTTTGTTCAATTCTGCTTTTTAATATTTTATTTTCTTCTTACAGAAATTTCATTTCTCTTCCCCTTTTTTCCTCCATCTCTCTTATTTGATTTTTGAAATCCTTTTTGAGCTCTTCTAGAACCTGAGACCAATTTCCATTTTTCTTTGAAGTTTTACGTGTAGCTTCTTTGATCTCCCTGTCCCTTTCTGAGTTTCTGCCTTGCTTTTCCTTGTCTCCAGAGTAATTTTCTATGCTTAGGTGGTTTTAAAAAAATGTTTCTTCATTTTCCCAGCCTTTTATTGACTTTTACTCTGTTCTCAGTGTAGAGGGGGCACTCTCTTAAACTTCAGTTTTTCCTTGTTGCTACCCTCAGCTCTATTCTGAGTTTCTACAAGTTTCAGTTCTTCCAAGAAGGCATGATGGACAGCAAGCTCTGAAAGTCACCTCCCACTGCTGATAAAATCTCCCCCAGGGTCTGCTGATGGCTTGTAGGGCAAAGAGCACTGTGAGCACCTTGTGCTGGAGCTCAGAGTCTCATCTTGGGCTTGGGCAGGGGTTCCAGGTCTCATTCTAGTCTTACAATGGCTAGACACATTGTGGACTGCCTTGCACTGGGTGTTTGGGGCTTGGAGATGGACTCTATGCTTCCCCTTAGGCTCCTACAAGTCGGACACACTGTGGTCTGCCTTGTGCTAGGGCTTGGTGCCTCACTGCAGACTTGCTCGAAGGCTTGGAAGATTGAGGGATGAGTGTAGGATGCTTGGCTATTGGCTTAGTTGTGGGTCTCAGGGACTAGAAATTGGCTTGGGTCTAGGTTCCGAATCTGGAATGGTGGGGTGGAGGGGCTTGCTGTCAGCTTGCTCCAGTACTCCTTTGTGCATCCTTATGTAGCCTGTGCTCCCCTTTCATCCCTGTGAACTGAACCCTCTTTGCCTGTTTTCTGAGTTGTTTCCCTCCATTCCCTTGATGGTTCTGTTCCTCCAGTATTCATTTTTTTTTAAACTCTTGCCTTCCATCTTGGAATTCATGCTATATATTGGTTCCAAGGCAGAAGAGTGGTAAGGGCTAGGCAATGGGGGTCAAGTGACTTGCCCAGGGTCACCCAGCTGGGAAGTGTCTGGGGTCAGATTTGAACCCAGGATCTCCTGTCTCTGGCCTGGCTCTCAATCCACTGAGCTATCTAGCTGCCCCCCTCCAGAATTCATTTTTTTTAAAACCCTTACCTTCCGTCTTGGAGTCAATACTGTGTATTGGCTCCAAGGCAGAAGAGTGGTAAGGGCTAGGCAATGGGGGTCAAATGACTTGCCCAGGGTCTCCAGTATTCATTTTGAAGCATTATTTTCAGTTGGTGGGAGAGAATTCTCAGAGAGGTTCAAGCTTTTCATGCCTTTACACCACCATCTTGGCTCTGCAAGGCCCTCGGGAGACATTTATTAAGCATCTTCTATGTGCCAGGCACTGTGCTAAGCTCCAGGGATACAGATATGTAAAAAGGCATTCCCTGCCTTCAAAAAGCTCATAGCCTCAGGGGAAGACGCCATCAAAAGGAGGTAACCAAGGGGTGAAGGAGGCCCGGTCAAGCGGATGAGCTTTGAGCGGGGCTCCCTCCTCGGAGGTTTGGGAGCCCACAGGGGCTGAGTCCCAAGGCTGCTGGGCTCTCACAGGGTGATAAGGTGTCCCCAATAAGCAGATGCCTGATGATTGCCAGCTGCCGTATCTCCCACGCTAGAGCGGAAGTTCCTGACAGGCAGGGATTGTCTTGTCCCATTCATTTGGGGGTTGTTTACGACCCTCACTGAAAGCCTTGAACACAAAAAGTCCTGCACGAATGTTTGCGGCGGGAATGGAGCGTCCTATTGTGCAGTGAAAATACGGAGTCGATTTGCGCCCCCTACTGGAATAGATGGCTGTGTGCAGTCACAGGTTTCACAAGGGGAAGTCCTATTTTCCGGTGCAGAGCTCCGTTGGTTCCCACAATGCTGAAGAGCATGGCCCTTTGGACACATTGGAAGTACCAAATGCCAATTTACAACAGGGAATCGTTTCTCCATTCAGCTGTTTGGCCGTCAGATTTAATTACTGAGCTAAATTAACAAACGGTACAGTTCCTTATAAAAATCAAATGATTCAACCAATAACATCAACCAAAGAGATAAAAATGCAAATTGGAAGGCAAGTAGAAATCAATATACGTTATCGCTTGCCCTCTTGACATTCTTTTTTTTTTAAGGCATTCAAGCAGACGACTGGAGAATGATAGGAAACAGAAACAAAGAGGATAATAAAGGAAACACCATTCAGCGTTAATTAAAAGAGAAGTCACCCAGTGAAAACGTGATGGCCTTGTTATTCCCAAGCAATAAAGCATCGTCAGGGCTTAATTACAGGCTGAGCACAAAAACACCAAATTTTCATTTAGGCTTTTTAAGGTTCCAGGAGAAAACCCAACTCAGTGTTTCTACTTGCAGAGCTCGAGTTCTGAGTCTGAGGAGCAGCAGTCCATATCATTGTATACCTGACATGCCTCTAGAAAAATGATACCTGGAATATCTATTATTTCCTTGAAGTAGCTCTAGAATGGCAGCCTAAAAAGAGCTCCTTCTCCTTCCTGGAGCCCAATTTCTCACTTATTTTGCACCTATTGTGGGTACAAAGATGTCAAATAAATGAGCTATTATTGGCAATGTCAACCACAGTATGCTGCTGTAAATTTTAGGTTTTCTCTACCCTGCTTAGTCTTAGAATTCTAGCAACCAGGAATGTCTACACCCCTTCTTAAGGATTAAGTGTTGAGGAGGATGGCCTATGACTGACATGTGCTAGCAAGTGATGAATCAAAAACAACTGACAGACCCCCTGGGCTGTCCTAAGTCAAGCTTAAGCTACCACTGGTACATGTGAGATGCAGGAAGTGATATAAAGAACTGCCTATATATTTCACGTCACTTCCTCTCTGTCTGTCTCTCTCTCTCTCCCCGCCCCCGTCTCTTGTGGAGATGGGCTCTCTCAGTGTTGGGAGTGCTGCATGGCATTTTTTTGTCGGGTTTTGGCATTTTCAGCTTGCCAGTGAGGTGACTGGGAGAAGCCACCAGGGATTTATTTCTTCCCTGAGCATCTTGGTGAGGTGACTGGGAGAAGCTCTGTAGCATGGGTTAGGTGAGGCATCTTCCCTGAGTGACCTTGGTGAGGTGACTGATTCCTCCTTTCTTCCTTTCCTTGACCTCCAACTCCTATCTGGCTTGCCAGATCAGTCCAATTCCCTTTCTTCTTTCTCTTCTTCTTAATTTCTTCCTTCTATTGTAATTAAACCACCATAAAACCCCCAAACTGACTTGAGTATTTTATTGGGATTGAATTTTAATCCCTGGCAACCACTAGTATAATATATTCAATCAACAACCCTAATTTTACCCTTAACACAGCATGTTGGTAAAATGTTTTTATCAATGAGCTCTCCCCAAAATAACATACAAGGAACAAAAATCTGATAGGCATTTGCTAAGGAAAAAAAAAAAACATTCTGTGTATGGAGAACTCGGGCTTGATTTTCCCTATTTTACAAGATGGGCCATGGATGATCACAAGATCTCATGGGAGCTACAAGAAAGCTTTCCTTTAGCACCTCCTTTTCTTTTCCTTGTGATTTTGTTTTTAAATTTCTCAGTTCTGGCAGAAAAGCAGGTTATTCATTTCAGCTAGAAGGTCTCTTTATCATTTGTTGTGGTTTTGGTTTGTTTTACTTTTTAAATCCTTGCCTTCCATCTCAGAATCAGTACTGTTTATTGTTTCCAAGGCAGAAATGCAGTCAGGACTGGGCAATGGGGCTTAAGTGACTTGCCCAAGATCACACAGCCAGGAAGTATCTGAGGCCACAGCTGAACCCAGGCCCTCTTGCCTTTAGGCCTGGTTCTCAATCCACTGAGCCACCTAACAGCTCCCCTTTCCCTGAGACAATCTTAGGAGAAATTTGAATGACTTTTCAATCATCAAGAATCCTCTTTTCAATTGATTTTTCAGCATACCAACAATGACTTCCTAGCCCGTGGTCTTCTAATATTTTCATTACCAGGCATGGCTCTCTTGGGGAGGGGGGAACGATACAGGGGAAATTAAAGTAATTTAAAAACAAAAGATATAAATAAAACTTGATGAAGAAAAAGAGAATTTTTTCGTGCATTTTTTTTCCATTCCATCTACATGACAGATTTTTATTAGGCTCCGACAGGGAACAGTTTTCATTTGACTTTGGCCGCATTTTTTTCCTTCAAAAACACTTCATCCAAATGATCAAAAATAGAAACTTTTACATAAGTGCCTGGGTGCCTCTTTGAGGGTAGGATATCGCACTTGCTAGTCTTTATATCCCCAGAGCTTAGTGTAGTGCCTGGCATATGCATAAGTATTTAAATGTTCTCGTTATCAGAATTCTCTCTACAAACATCTCCTGTTTGTTCTAGGAGGAGCTAAGGAGGAGCTTCTTCTTTATGCCACTTATTCTGTGCTTCCTAAAACCAGCAGAAAGTCTCTTGGAAATCCATGACAAGTCAGTGAAATTACACCACTGGGTGATATTCACCAGAACCTGAATTCTAAGTCTAAGAATCCAGGGCCCCTGAAGCCAGAACTCACCCAGGCTGAGCCCGTCATCTTGCCTCTTGTGAATCTTGAAATTTCTCAGACTAGTGAATGTTAAAAAATTCCTCATTGGGGAATCTTTCATTGGAACAATTCCCTACTGGGACATTCCCCATTTGGAAAGTGAGAACTCTACTCGGATCAGAAATGGGAGGACCTCTACTCCACCATACTTAGGACTGCTTTAGGGGAGAAAACTCCTTGCTGAACAATGAAAGTACTTAAACCCATACTTATAATGAGGCAAAAAGTTCTTTAAGCCATGCCTATTTTTAGAATTAATATAAAGGGGTGCTAAGTACCTATTAAAGTACCTATTAAAGGTCAGGCAACTTGTAAACTTGCCAAGACAAAAAGGTGAGAAACTTACTCAGAGATTCTAACCTACTCAGGGCTGGATTACTAAAAGGATTAATCTACTCAGCTGTGAATTCAGAATGGGCTGTCCTTTGGAAAACGTCTACAGTGATTGGTAGATGTAAGAATTTAGGGGAGGTGACAAAGGAGAATATGCCCTATATAAGAAGATGAGAAATCTGAGTAAAAAAACAGTCAGCTGGGAAAGGCTGCCTTGAAGGGTCTCTCTGGGACAGTGCAGATTCAGGAACTGAGCTGGTGAAGTCAGCTGAGATGGAGCTGGCCTGGTGTCATTAGAATCCTTGCTTGGACAGATCTTGTGGTGAGTGATTAAGGACTGACTGATCTTTTCTCTTAGGGCTTAGGCCTGGGTTGGCCAGGACTGGCCAGGGCCGGTTTATCCCTTTCTCATTATTTCCTTTTTCTCTCTTTCTTTAATTCCTCATTTGTATTAATTAAAGTCTCTAATAAAACCCAGTTGACTTGGGTATGTTTCATAATTGGGAATATTTCCCTGGCGACCACCTTATATTTGATTTTAAACAAGACACTGTAGTGAAAACATATTTCCTGCGGTTACAGTTTACTCACCCACTCTTATATCTACTACAATTTATATCTTCCACTATTTTACTCACTACAGTTTACAACTTCAACCATTATAACTCTTACAGTTTAAGGCCTTCCACTATTTTTAATTATTACACTCTCACAAGGAACCCACCACAGTTTGGGCTGTGCTTTTCACAAAACCTTGTTGGCTCCTGCCCCCATCTAGGTGACTTGGTGCCCCCGTGGCCTTCCTTGACCCCAAAGGAAAAAAGCAAAGATTAAAGAAAGCTTCATATCCCAGAAGGCTTTCTAGACCAGAAGAAGATCTCCCTGAAGGGGGTAAGGGCTTGTGTGAACCAGAAATGGGCATATGCACAGCTCCCCCAACAAGCACACATGAGAAGCAAATTGCATTGTTTGCTCTCTGCTAGCAAACCTCCCAGCATCCTTGGGAGGCTGGGGCATGTCACACTTTCCCTGTTCCCTCAGGCCCCACTCTTCTCTTGGCTAATGGGATCAATGAATTCCCACTAATATGACAATGGTACTTGGGGTGGGAGTGAGAGTGGGGAAAGAAGAGCTCCTAATTCCATTTCAGTCCCACCCCTAGCAACTGTCCCCATAGATTATGACCCACATCACAGAGGGAGTCCTTGGAAAGAGCTGCCAAACCCTAGAAAGCTATGATGGCAGAGGTAAGAGGAGAATTTCCCCCACATCCTCCCCAAGCTTTTTAAAGTAGGACAGATGCATATCTGTCCAGTCAGAGCCAGGGCCCCTCTTTGCCCATAGACACAATGATTTCGGAAGCTCATTACCAAGGTTCTCCTTTCAGGGAAAACCTGCAGATCATATTAGTGTTGCTTGGACCAAAGATCAGAGGATACTGGATTGATTTAATGCTTTTCTAAGAATATGAATGATTAGGGCAGTGCTGCACAGTGAATATTTCCAGGGAGAAGAGTGGCACTTCAGAGAAGATTTGGGGATGGGGGGTACAGAGGTCCAAAAAGTAGTCCCAGGGGAATGGAGTCATCATGGGTTCAGGCCTTCCAGGAGGCTCCTAAGGGCTTAGTTGCATCCTGCATCCCTCGTGAACCCTCAGGAAAGGGATGGGGAGAGCATAGAAAACTCTCCTACCCAGCAGCTTCTTGGGCAAAAGCCTCGTTTGTCCTGTATTGGCTCTGACTCCAGCCACATGTGGACCATAAGACTGATCTTGTGGGTAAATGGCCACAAGAGCCATTGGAGCTTCTCTCCAGTCTTGTTTCTGCTGCTCTTTCCTTTTGCCTGACTGTGAGAGACTAAAGCTAGTCATGAAGTCAAGGCTGAGTCCTTTTATAACATGGCACCAGACAGTTTGATGATTCAGGGATTGTAAGGTGTCCTTTATACGGAAATCTCAAAGTACTCCAGGAAATGGCAGCAACCTGGCCCTTCTATTGATATCAAAATGAACATGCAGAAGATCACAATCCTTTAAAGAACTGAGCTCTGGGCACCTTTTGAGTTGAGAGAGTGGGCAGGAAGGTGCTGTTGGATGGTGTGAAAATTAAATTTAACTCTCCCCTGATTGTGAAAATGAAATTAATTAACTTTCCCCTGATTGTGAACATTTAAATTGTAATACTGCCTATTTTTAGATTTTAATCCCCAAAAGTGTAAACACCCTACTTAAAAGTCGAGTATGAAGATCTGCCCATTTTAGATTTAATCACCAAAGGTGCAAACACCCCATTCACACTTAAGTGTGGGAGGTCTGTGACTCACCTGTGCAATAGTGGGTGATGAATCAGAATCAACTGCCTTCTGGGCAGTCCTAGAGCAGATTGTCAACTGTGATTGGTAGACATAGGATTAGGGGAAGGTACAGGAAGTGATGCAAGAGAAAATGTCTTTAAAAGGGAATGACAATTCCTGAAAGGAATTCAATTCTTCATGCTTTCAAGTTGAGGCTGGTGAAGAAGGGCAGAAGGATCTGTTGACTGGACCTGAGACCCTGTTCCTGACTGGACTGACACATGGTGAGTGAAAAGCCAACTCTTAACTGCTGAATATTCAGAAAAGACTAACCTCAGGAGAAACCTATCCTTTTGAGAGAGATCCCCTGCATCCCCAGGGGCAGAGGCTACAAGGGCCAAGGTCCTTCCAATTAAGAACTAATTCTCCCTGCCCAGGGGCCAGAGATAAATTACTTAGTGCTCAGGCTAGATAGCTTACCTTATCCTCTCTGTGATTTCTTCATTCTTTCTACATTTTGTAAATAAATTGTAAATAAATCTCTTTGGAATTAATTAAATTCCTGGTGACCACTCTTAAATAATCAAGTCCAACCCTTTAAAAATTAACCCATTTCTCCCTTACAATGAGGCTTGTGGCCTCCATTCCTAGAGGAAATAAATGAAAATGGCAAGGTTGAAAAGTGGCCCCCAGGAGAGCCCTTCCTTGCTTCCCGGGTGTCCCTGCCTGGTCTGACAGTCAAGCCTGGCTTCTCCAAACATGCCAGGAGGGTTCTTACATCAGATGCTGGGAACAAGACCAGCCAGTGACCACAGCACCTTATTCTCCAGTGCTAGGGGATGCTGTGCTCCATCTCCTCCCCTACCCCAGCCCCCATGACTCACTCAGACCCTGGCTGAGGACTCAGACAGAGAGTAGGACTACTCTCATCCTGTGAATCTTGAAACTGCTCAGACTCTACCTTGGAACATTTGGTTAAGGCTAGTCCCCATTTAAATAATGGAGGTACTTCATTAGGAATGTATTGGTAACTCTAACATTACTCCACCCATACTTAGGCATACTTTAGGGGAAGATAAAGTTGTAAACTCCTGATGGAACAATGAGAAAAAGTCCCCAACCCATACTTATAGTGAGGCCAAACCTTAAGCTAGCTCTATTTTTAGATCTAATACAAAAGGGTGCTAAGTACCTATAAAGGTTAAATTAATCACCAAAAGGTCAAGCAACTTACAAGGGAAAGCTTAGCAAGAGGTATGAAGTTTTAGTCTGCTCAGGGAAGGTGATAAAAGAAGATGTGAATTAAGAATGGTCAGTCTTGTGGAAAACGTCTACTGTGATTGGTAGATGTGAAAATTTAGGCGAGGTGACATAAGAGAAATTTCTCTTTAAAAGGAGCTGGCTCTTTCAACTTAGAGGGAGTTGGATCTCGGACTAGTTGGAGTAGCTAGGTCTCTGAACTTAGTTGGAGTTTTGCTTGGGACAAAATCTTGTGGTGAGTGGATAAAAGACTGACTTAGTTTTCTCTCTTAAAGAGAAAGGCCTAGGCGGCCTAGGCCCTAGGCCTTTTCCTACTATTTCCTCTTACTCTGTCTCTCTCCCTTCTCTTAATTCCTTCATTTGTATTAATTAAAATCTCCATAAAACTCAGAAGACTTGGGTATTTCATATTTGGGAATTTTTCCCATGGCGACCACTTATTTTTGATATAAAATCAAGACACTAAAATTATTTTTACAGTTTTGGCAATTCACAGTCTTGAATCCACATTTTTGTGGTCACAAACCCAAGGCCCGGCTCCAGGCCTTGCTATCTCCATCATATGCACAGCCAGAGAGGTTTCACCCCATTCCCTCTTTAAGGAATCATTAATAATATACAATTGCTTTTAGAATTAAAGGGGTCCAGGAATGAGCTGAGGAGGCAAAGGCTCCCCAAGGCTCCAGGAATTTCATAGGATCAGAGGTTTAGAGCTGGAACAGTTCCCTTCATCTCATTGGACAGATGGGGAAAATGAGGCAGCCAACAGTTAAGTGAGTTGGGCCAATAGCGCAGTTTGAAAAATGCCAGTGGAGAAAAGGCTGCTGCCAAGCTCAGGAGGGTCTATGGAGCTGGTACACGGCTGCCCTGGTTCTCCAGGCTCCCAGGCCAGGGTTCTAGTGTTCCACATGGGCAATGCCAGCCGAAGTGATGGAAGCGAGGGCTGAATCCCCGAGGTGTTGAGCTCCACAAGGACACTTTCAAAGGAGCCCTGTCTCCCCTTTCTGTCCCACACTGGCCTGTGGTTTCTGGTTTAATAGGGAGGGATGGTGAGACCTTGTACGCCTGGCCTGGCCTGTTCGCTCTTCTCTGTGGCCGTCAACCCCAAGACCCACCTCACCTGGTCTCCCCTCCTCTGGACCCCATCCAGCTGCTTGACTGCTCAAACCTTTGGGAAGAGCAACTGTCATCCTTTCAGAGAAGCTGAAGGACCACCGCCAGGACCTGCCCATGTCCTACAGGCCCCACCCCCACCCCCTCCTCCATTGTCTCTCCCAGGAGAAGGGGGGCGGGGATTGCAGCCTAAGGTAGACAAAGCACTTTGGAACTTTCTGGTTCGTGTGGACGGCCTTTCCGCGTGTCCCAACCCCCCCCCCCCCCCCCCATCAGTGCACCGAGGGATCCTTTGCATTTGTCTGCGGACATTTTGTATTTCTGTATTCCTACGTATTGCTTGGATCTGGGAGCGTGGGATCTCCCCAAGCCTCGGACTCTAGCAGTCATCCCTACCGAGCAGGGTGGAATAAGTGCAGTTTGACCAATTGCGGGGAGGAGGGCAAGAACTTCATGCCCGGGGCTTCCTATGCTCCCTTTAAGGCGGGCTCTGGAGCTCTGCTTCTCTGCCTCCCGTGCCTGGCACAGGCACACTGTACCTTATATAGAGTAGGTGCTTAATAAATGCTTGTACAGTGAATGAATGATTGAAAGTCCATTCCCCCTAAGTCCCACCACAGGCACAGAACTGAGACTCGGCCCTTTCCCTCCAGTAGTCCTGGACCGCCGTGGGCGTTTGAGACAGGCTCCCAGGTACGCGGCACCATCTTGATGAGTCTTTGTCCCAGACTGCCCGGGCCTCAGTTTTCCAATTCTGGGCAAGGGAAGAGCTCGGATGAAACGTCACGTTTCTCCGAGCCACGCCCCATTCAGAGACCAGGAGGGAGAAGAGGCGGAGAGAAGAGAGTGATGAGAGGACCCGTAAACCTCGCGAGATCTCCGCGCATGCGCAAGGTCGGTCCGGCTGCTGAGGAGGACCGTCTGCCCGGGAACGGGGTCAGCCCTCGCGAGATCATGAAGGGTTGCGCTTCCGCCTCCTGGGCAGCCGGCCTTACTTCCTGCCAGGGGCGGAAGTAGTCCGTGAGGAGCGGTGGGATCCGCTGCCGAGGCGGCGGAGGGGACCCGGGCCCGGGGCCTGGCCTGCGGGCGGCGCCATGGCTGAGCCCAGGGAGGTGGGCGCCGAGGCTCCCCCGGGGCCCAGCGGGCTGAGCGTCATCCCCGGAGAGGCAGCCGAGGAGCCGGTGCCACAGGTAACCGGGAGACGCCTGGACAGGCCCTCGGGAGCCCCCGTTTTGTCGCTGGGAGATGGGCACGAAGGAGAACTCCATGCCCAGGGAGCCGGGTTGGCGGAGTTTTGGTCTCCTTTCTTTTACACCCTGGGAGACTGAGGCTGGGCCCCGCCCCCTCCGGATCTCGCCCAACTCTGAGAGGGGGCGGGGCCGGGGCCGGGGGAGAGGAAGGTGGTCGGGTTTGGGATGAAAATCCCGGGACTGGGGGTGGGAGGGAGGTTCGCGGGGCAGCAGCGGCTTTAGGGTCCAGGAGGCGCGGGCAAAGGCGGGATCGGAGCAGCCTAGCGAGGCGGCGCCGGTTCTGTCCGAGGGAGTGGCGGAAGAGCAGGCCCTCTGGACTAGGGAGGAGGGAGCCGAGAGGATGCCGGTTGCGTGCTGGAAGCTCCGAAGGTCCTTTCACTGCGTACGCTTTCGCCGTCTCCGCGCCGTGAGCTAGCGATCTAGGGCTCTCTTGGCTGGGAGAGCGAGCGCTCCGAAGCGTCTATAGGTAGCAGCTGGGGCAGGCACCGGAGGGCTTCGGCTTTGTTGTCTGGGCCCCGGTTATTCGGGTACGAGGCCAGTCCCGGGAACCCTCACAAGAGAGGAGTGTCACCCACCCCTAGCTGCGGCAGAGACCCTCAGAGTGACCACAACCCTCCAGCCATACACCTGTGGCCGAAAAACCGGCCCCATAGCCTGAGGGAGGAGAAGCTACTCTCCCGAGGACTTACCCCTGAAGCACTCCCCATTGTGCTAAGTGCTGAGAATACTATAGACAGACTGTGCCGGCTCTCCTACTCGGGGAGGCAGCTCTTGGAAGAAAGATCAGCCCAGAGAGGCAGGCCTGCATTGTGAGACCCAAGATTGCTGAGGCTCCGGGAGCCGGGTAGTGAAGGCTGGGAGACTGCAGGACCTGGGGAAAGGATTCCGAAGGAAGCAGGTTGTTGATTCCCATCTTGGTCCAGCCTCACTCTGGTGAAGCAGGAAGATGGTGGGCCTCCGGGTGTGGGTGGAGGGGATGCCAGGAAGGAAAATGCCGGAAACCATAGGATTAAACTTAGAGGTTAAGCCCCCTCCCAGCCCCACTTACTACCCATAGAAACTGCTTAACCATAAGCTCCTCCGGATGATGTAAAATATTTTTGGCCTTTTTGCATATTTTATTTAGAACAAGCCAAATTGCAGCTTATATGGATAGGTCAGTTGTGATGCGAAGAGTCAAACATAAGTTGTAGTTATTGACTACTTGTGTTATTTGAAAATTAACAAAGGCCGGCATAAATAGAAATTTCTCTACAAGCATGAGTTAAGCGCTGTGGAATAAGTCGGATTCTTTATACATGTCTGGTGCACCTAAATAAATGGTACCAAAAATGTGGTTTCTTTTGGTGGTCCTGGTTAGTTGTTTTAGTTGAAAACAGTTAAACTTTTTTTTCTGCATTTCTGGGAGAAATGTTAGATTTATTTGTTATGCCAAACAGGGATCTGTGTTACTTCTGGGAGGAAATGAAGTGAAGAGTAGAGCAGTGGTGAAGTACTCATCTGCCCCTCCCCGAGCCGCCTTTGCCCGTCTGGAGGAGAAAACTGACCTGAAGCTTCCACCTGCCAACTGGCTACGGGAAAGTGCCAAACTTGGCCCAGCAGGAACCACCATTCTCGGAAACAGCAAGAGGAGCAAGCCCTTTTCAAGGTAACCCAGCATCTGGCATGCACCTAGTGGCTTTGCCTCTCTATATCTGTCCTTGCTAAGACTTGGTGCATCTATAATGACATTCAACCTGAGGATACTGTTTTTATTTAGACAAATATGATACTCTGTTTTTGTTCCCTTTAAAAAAGTGTCAAACTGGGGGCAGCTGGGTAGCTCAGTGGATTGAGAGCCAAACCCAGAGATGGGAGGTCCTGGGTTCAAATATGGCCTCAGACACTTCCTAGCTATGTGACCCTGGGCAAGTCATTTGACCTCCATTGCCTAGCCCTTACCACTCTTCTGCCTTAGAACCAGTACACAGTATTGATTCTAAGCTGGAAGGTAAGGGTTTTTTAAAAAGTGTCAAACTTTTATTCATTTATCATCTGTAAAATTTCCACATGATTCTTTTTTGTTGTTGTTTTTAACCCTTACCTTCCATTGATTCTAAGACTGAAGAGTGGTAAGGGCGAGGCAATCAGAGTTAAGTGACTTGCCCTGGGTCACACAGCTAGGAAGTGTCTGAGGCCAGATTTCAACCTAGGACCTCCTGGCTCCAGACCAGGTTCTTTATCCACTGTGCCACCTAGCTGCCCTTCACTTGATTCTTAATAATGCTGAATTCTAATCCTTTGAACAGACCTTAGCTCTTCTGAAATGCGTGGAGTCACACAGTCACCTCTTAACTCTTAGCCATTGGTTATCTATAAATGCAGATTGTTAACATCTGATTTCTTATGATGAATAATTTTTGCCTAGTACTTGGGAGCCTGAGGGGTAGACTTACAATTTGCATGCAGAATGATATGCTCTAGCAAAACATTAGGCATCTTTATAGATAGTAGAAATTAAGCTTTTATGAGGAATGGCAGGATGGATACTTAAAAGCTGGAAGATTCTTTAAAATGATTGTTGGTCCAGCTACCTTTTTACATGACAGTTAAGAATGGCAAAGTATAAGATACCTGTGCAGAGGTGCTAGCTATGTAGCATAGCATCCTGTGTCTCTGTTAAACTAATTCTCATATCCAATGCTCCTAGCATTCAGTCCTGTGCCTCTTCTGTTATACAACATAGCTGCTTCATAGTCTCCATATCAGATGCTTGCAGACCATCCAAATTTTAGCTTGCTGTCAATGCCCTGAAGGGTTTGTGATTCTGTGAGTGTGGTGGGTTCTTCCCAGCATTGACCACAGCCCCACTGGTTAATGGATATTTTTGGACGAATGTAGGAGCTGAAAATTGTCTTCTTTTGCCACCAGCTGAACCAGGCTTTCATTAACTCATTGCCCTTCATCGGCACTGCAAAAAGAAATCTTTGCCGATCTACCTAAAAGGCATGAAAGTTCAGATGGCTCACCCAGGAATTAAATCTCATGTCAGCAGAGTTTGAATACTCTAAAATTGTTGGTTAAATCCATGCCTTCATAAAATGTTTCATATTTGTTTTGTATTTATAAAAATTCAGGGAGTTGAGAAATTGAAGCTAAGTAGAGCACTGGGTCCAGCCTCTCATTTTACAGATGGAGAAACAACAGGCTTCTAACAGTCACTCAAAGTGGCATGTCTGAAGCCATACAGAGTAAGGATTCAAACCCAACTCACTGCTTGATTTTAGAGCCATCATTTTTAGTTCTTATTTGAGTTACTGTTCCTATCTAGAGGTTTGGATTATTGAGTCCAATGACCCATTTTCTCTGAATAGAGATTTCCCTAGCTTTGTAATCCAAGGCCTTGGATACAGATTCCATCTACCATAGGTGCCATCTTGAACAAGTAACTTCACTCTCTCTAGACTTCATTTTCCTTTTCAGTAAAAATAAGGGATTGAATTAGAAGAAAAATAATCTCTGAAGTTCCTTCTAGCTCAAATTCTATGAGTTAACTTTGAGAAGCTGTCGGTTACTTCAAGGCCCTGATTAAGCCAGTAAAGTCACTTCTTACCATGCCTTATAGGAGTTACTACTTGAACATGTTGGAGAAAGACATAAAAGAATTACGTTTTCAAGAAAAGAATTTTAGCAAAGGCCATAAGTCAGTTGGGTACAATATCCCTTTTCAGAATGGAGTCATTTATTGGAACCATATCCTTCATGTCACTTGGCTGCAGGGACAGTTAAACTTGAAATTTCTGAACAGGAAGAGTTCTCAGGGCCCTTAAGTCCTCAGTGTTTCCACAACATTCAAAATATGGGCTAATCAATCCATTAATTTCCTTATCCTCTAACATTTATCCTGTGATATGGAAATCACTTTAAAAGACTGATATATATTAATTTAAGGTCACCAAGGAATTCAGCTATGTAATTCCTAAATGAAAACTCAAGTCAGCAGTCAACCCTTTATGGAGTTTTTAATTACAAACAGGAGGAAGAAAGGTATTAGAGAGAGAGGGAGAGAGGGAGAGGAGGGGTGGGGGGAGAGAGAGGGAGAGAGGGGAGAGAAGGGAGAGAAGGGAGAGAAGGGAATAGGGCTTAATACCCCTTCTACTTAGGCGGGGCCAAAGGCCCAAGCCCTTAGATAGCTGAGGCAAAGAAAAGAGATCAGTCCCTATCACTCATGTGACCAAAATGGAGAAACAGTCTCAGGGGGCCTCTACCTCCAACCTCCTTCAGAGCAAGCCCTCCTCTCAGACCTCCTTCCGAGCAAAACCTCAGACCCCGCTATCTTTAAGGAAACCATCTAACTCCCCTCCCCTCAGTTCTCACATCTACCAATCATTGTCAATGTCTCCCCTGTGCCAATGGTGGCTCTAGCTTAACCCAGGACTGCCCAGAGGTCTATGGCCTTTGCACATGTCTGTTGAAAGTCATATTCTCAAATAATTAAATCTTGATCTTTGCTGCAGCCCTTCCTAAATCCTGTTACTCTGAGTAGGGTGGAGATTGTAAGTTCCAAGACCTGGTTCTGTCATTCCAAGTATCTCTATTGTATCAATTCTAAAATTAATCATGACTCAAAGAACTTCCTGTTCTATGCTTAAGCATAGGTCAAAGCCCTTTCCATTGTTTAGCAAAAGGTTTCTGTCCTAAAGTAGTCTTAAGTAGGGAAGAGAAGGATCCTCCCATGCCAAGGAGTTTCACATTCCAATAGAGTTCTTACTATCAGTAGGAAATTTTTTCAAGTATGAAATTTCCCAATGGGGAAATTTCCAACATTCATAAGTCTAAGAAATTTTAAGGTTTACAATCCCCTGTGTCTAAAAAGCAACATAGACTTGCCAGAGTAGGAGATGATATAATCCAACTCCCTTGTTTTACAGAGGAGCTAAAGCTTAGGGATTAAGTGATTTACTCCAGGTTACATAGCTCAGAAGATTCAGAAGTAAACCTTAAAATTTGTGTCTTCCTGACTCAGTCACTTAGCAAATGAGAAACTTTAGTATCAGATGTTAAGTGACTTGATACAACTAGTTAATGGTAGAAGGACATCTACACCTCAGATTGCCTGATTTTAATTCTGTTAATCTTGCCATGACATGACTGTTGAATTAGGATAATGAAATAAAAAATTACTTATTCTTAGAACTCTCTCAGGATCATTCTTTAAGTGTCACATATATTCAATGATTTCCGCATTGATGGAGCTAAAAGACTTCCAGAATATAAATTCTAATGCCCTCTATTTTTTTCCCTACACTAAAAATTAAACATCATTAATTGGTTGCTTTCTTATTCATAAAGTGTATTTTAGAATTTTAGGGGAAGGAATAAACATTTCTTAAACCACTACTATGTGTTAGATAGACACTGTTAGATGACTTACAAATACCTCATTTGGTGAGTTTTATAATCATAATACTATCAAATTGAGTGTTTTAAAACTCTACCCCAAATAATTCTTCTAAAGCAGGAATTCTTTTTTTTTTTTTTTTGGCATCATGGGCCTCATTGGTAGTCCGATAAAGCCTATGAACTCCTATTAAGAATACATTTTTTAAAATTTATAATAGAAGGAAATACTAAATTTCAGTTAAGATTTAATGAAAATAAAGGTGTGATTCCTTCCCCCATCCCACCCCACTCCCTCCAATCTAACTTGTGGGCCCCTGAAATCTGGTTCTGGATACTAGGTTAAGAACCTTTGTTCTAAAAAAAAATACCTTGATCAAAATACCATGTGGTCCCTTTTAATTCATGGTTTCTTTCTCCATAATAGCTTTGGTATGGCATATGACTTCATCGACTCGGTTGGAAATGATGTGGACGTTGTATCTGATTCAGAAGTATGTACCTGCTGTTGCTTGTTCTCCTCGATGGTGTCAGTCTTGAAATTTTGTTGACAGGGAGTTGGTTAGGTTCATTTGCTCTATGGGCTGGGGCATTAGAAATGGGGAGGCTTTGGTACCTGAAGAAGGGAAGCCTGAATTTAGGGTCCATTTTGCCCATAATTCATATGTTTTTTGAAGACTGTGATATGTTAAAATAGTGACACATTAAGGTGGATAACATGGTGCATCATATAACGCGTCCGTAGTTGTGCTTTAGAAAACTCAGCTCTCAAGTGTAGCTTTCTCCATGGAAGGTCTTTATTTTCTTGGACATGAAGAAGCCTAAATGGGTGGTTGTCATCTAAAGGAAAGCTCAGTCAAGAATGTCTTTCCACATTTTCATTTTTTTTGTTTTTCTTTTTTTCTTTCTGTTCTAAGAACATAAAAAAGCTCCTTAAGATCCCCTATAGTAAGTCCCACGTCAGCATGGCAGTCCATCGCATTGGAAGGACTCTTCTTCTAGATGAACTCGATATTCAGGAACTCTTCATGAGATCATCCCAGGTAAACTGCTTAGAGAAAAACAAGCTATAATCTTTGGTAAGATGTTTGCTGATGTGTGTTTGCAAATGGGATATTAGTTAAGATGTTTTTGTTGCAGTATAGTGTTATAAAAATGTGTTGATTCTCTAATTTTTATTACCAAAAAAACATGCTTTGAAGGATCCATACTTTGATCTTAATGAGTAGATTCATTGCATCAAGGCAGATTATAACCACTCAGTCTATGCAATTCTTGCTTTTGCTTTCCCAAAGTCCTTTAGAAGGAGCCCATCCAATGTTCCAAAAGCCTTTGCTCTTTTAATGTCTTGGAAGTACCAGTTTGACATTCAGATTGTTCCATTTGCTGTCTTTCCTTCTTGCAATATGACGAGCCTGTCTCTTCCAATGTTTTGGTCTCAGGATCTCTTTATCATTTTAAAAATTATTGAGTTCCCTCAAAGAGCTTTTGTTTATGGAGATTTTGTTTATTGATATTTACTGTATTAGGAAATAAATATCTTAGTATTATTGTGAAAATGGTTTCAACCTTCATGGGCTTCAGTAGCCCCTAGACTATACTTTGAAAACCATTGGACTAGTAGATGAAGCTTAGGGAAGATGGGACTTGATCTTATTGCAACTTTAAATCTTCACACAGAGGTTTCTATTCAGAAGACATTTGATTGTGTTTTTTAATTTACTCATGAATATATACATATGTTTTGTTATGTGCAAGTGCATAGTGCTTTGCCTGGCCATATTCAGTCATTTTTTTAGTTGTGTTTGACTTCTCATGACCCATTTGGGATTTTCTTGGCAAAAATACTGGAGTGGTTTGCCATTTCCTTCTCCAGATCATCTAGAGATGAGGAAACTGGGGCAAATAGAGTTAAGAGGTTTATCCAGGGTCACATAGCTGCCCCCCTTTTGACCAGATTTTATGGTGCATGTTTAATATCCTTTGATATTTCTCAGACAGGAGACTGGACATGGCTCAAGGAGTTCTACCAACGGCTCATCGACCAGAAATGGCAGAGAAAGAAAAAAAGCAAGGAACATTGGTACCAGAAGGCGATTCTCTCCAAGTTCTTGTATTACAGGTATTCGGCACTAGGCAGTCTGTCCATCTTCTTAAATCTTGGGTTTCGTGGAAAAATAATCAATCTCTGGATTAAGACATTATGTCGGGGGCAGCTGGGTAGCTCAATGGACTGAGAGCCAGGCCTAGAGGCGGGAGGTCCTAAGTTCAAATCTGGCCTCAGACACTTCCCAGCTATGTGACCCTGAGCAAGTCACTTGATCCCCATTGCCTAACCCTTACCACTCTTCTGCCTTGGAGCCAATACACAGTATTGACAGAAGGTAAGGATTTAAAAAAAAAAAAGAAAGACATTGTGTCTCTTGATACAAGGAAGATGACATTGTGTTTGTTTAATACCTGAAGTTTTATATTGGAAAAAAGCTTTAGCTTCAAAGTTTACTTTGAAAATCTAGCTGGGGCCTTATATTCAGAGAGGCTTCTGGCCTTGACCAGGTGACTTAGCCTAGGGAGTATTGGGATGTCCGATTGGTGTGTTTAGGCACCATTCTTCAGTGATGGGGTTCAAGTATCTGGTCTTGTGTTTCAGCATTAATGGCGATGGTGCCGCTCAGCCTGTCCCCTCTGCGACAGAGCCGAGAACCCCTCCCAGCCCGGCTCAGACGCATGATGACACAGAAGGGGCTTCCTGGCCTGCCCCTTTTGAGATGCCATCTTCTGTTTCTGATGACCCAAGTGCATCTAATCAGGTTAGTCAGTCAGCTCTTATGTACTTGCTCATGATAGAAAACAAATAGGACCAGAACTGCAGGGGGGAAGAATGCCCAGCTCAATTAGGGCAGTGTATTTGAAAGAACAAGGGCTCTTGTCTAAGTCACCTAAATGGTTGAGTTTCGAGGGCTTAATTAGAATTGCGAAGAGAGTTAAGATACAGAAATTCACTGTGTTTTCTTAGTTTCACTACCACTTATGCTATTCATAATAGTCATGGATCTGCTGGTAGTGAATTGTCTACCTGAAGGATGTGTTTAGTAAATGATGCACCATGCTAAACACATTGGTAACTTGCCTGACCCACTCACCCTGAACATATTTCATATTTGGGGTCTGTCAGCCTTGTTTAGGTGCCCTAGAGAAAATGGTGGAAGCATCCATATCCCCTTCCTCCCAGGGGGTCCAGCTTTTGGTAGAAAGCAGGAGATAAAGACCATTTAGGCTCTGGGGCTTTTTGTGTCTCTTGTTTTCAGTTTTTGGCTTCCCCTCTCTCTCTCCTCATCTTGGGCTTTTCCTATTCATATTTAACAAAGAGGAGAATATGGTTATATGGGGATGTTCTGTTTAGTCTCAGAAAAATAGCATTGGCAAACTTTGAAGACCAAAGGCAGGATAATTGGGTGAAATAATGAACGATTTTTAAGGGTTTTTTTTTCCCTCAGATATTTTGCAGCATTTGAACAGTTTTATGTCCTTTTATTAACAAATATTACCAAAGGCCAGTCATTTTAATGTTTCATATTCTTAATTGATTTTAAATCATCTTGTAATTCAGTCCAGTGGCATTATGGGATGATGTTTAGTCATATTTCCCTTTTAAAGAACATATGGAAATGCATTCATCTGAATGCTCAAGAAATGCTTTGGTGTCTTTCCTGTGCTGACCAGCTATCTTTGATGAAGCCTCCTAGATATCATCACAGGCAAGAAGGTTCTCTCTCCTAGTCTGCAGTAGTCCCTTGGGACCAAAAAAAAATTTATTGTGACAAGTGACATTTAATTTGGGAGTTTGGAATTATCACAAAGTTAGCATAATTTGTTCTTGTTTGAATCAATTATAAAATACCTTCCTTGCCAGCTTTATAAATAGTAAGAGGATGAACTTTTTTCCCTTGTGTAACTTAAGTCAAAAGTTTTTTTTAAAGCAATATAAAGCATTTCTTGAAATGTTTCACTTACAAACATTCCTATATTTGTTACATAAAATTGAGAAAAGCTTAGGACTGTTTCATAAGTATAGGTAATCATCGTGCTTACAAATGACCTTTAACATACCCCTAGCCTTTCTCCCTCATCAGTGGCAATGAAATTCCCATTACCCTTTGGAGATGTATCGTGTAACAAAACTGAAAAGAGCAGGGAAGAAGTTATGAAAGGTAGGAAGAATTTCAGGGAGCAGGTGCCAGGCAAGGCTCCCAGCATAGCTGCCCTGCTCTGGGTGGCTTCCCCCCTAGCCACCACCCCCTTCTCCCCTTCCCCCCCCCCCCCCCCCCGAAAATCTCTCTTAGTCCCCAGGGTGTTGGCATCATGGGTTTGCTCTGCCAAAAATTCTGTCAGCCAGAGGCATCAATTAGCCAGGCATTCTCTTATCAAAAAGCAAATAATTTGGGAAGATTGAGGAGATATCCCCTTATAAGTAACTTGAATGTGATGAGACAATAAGCCAGATAGTCCATATAGTTAAAAAGGAAAGGCCTTTAAGGTTCAGTACCAAAAGTGTACTCCGTGTTATTATGATTGGATTATGTGACATCTTGTGGACCCTGAATAGGGGCTAGCAAGAGGAGACTGAAATGGGAAAAGACCAAAGACAAACTAAACCCCTTTCAGAATTTTCCTGGGGATGAATCTGCCTTTAAGAGAAAAGGAGGTGCTTCCTTTCCTCTTTTCTCCTTTATTCCCATGTCATATGACCCCTGGACTAAGAATTTAGACCAGTTGTAATACAGTTCAACTACAGTGTGAATTCAGTAGTCATCATGGACTAGTCTGTGAGCCTGTCATTTAGGATATTATCTCCATGAAAAAAGTGTTCTGTTTTTCCAAACATCTAGCATAGAGATCAAATTACAGAACATATCTTCGTGGCATTCTGCATCACCAAAATATACTCAGTCCTCTATTATTCCTATGAGAGAGAGAAAAATGAACAAATAAATAAGAAGAGCTAGCCAGGTGAGGAGACTGAGATGGAGGCACAGCCTGAGAACGTGCACCCCCTACTGCCAGGACACATATTCAGAACACTGTGCTGAGTAATCTTTGATGGCAGTCAGCATTAATGGGAATGGCACCCCAACCTGAGCAGAGATGGGCCGAGGGCCATATGTGTAATGTCAGCAAGAGATCCTTCCTCATCTCAGACCCAGTGCAATCCATGCCTCTGGTATGTTTTCTCCTGGTGTCCTTCACTTGGGTTTGCCTTGTGTGAGTCCATCATTTTGGTCCAAATATCCAATCAGTAGGAACAAAAGATTGCCACTTTAAACAAACAGGGGCTTTGGGGGCTTTGAAAAAGGAGACAAACCCAACTTGAGGAATTAAGACCTGGTTTTTCTGTCAGTAATTTCAGTGTGATTCATGACATTGGGGCCATGGTGATGGAGTGCTGACATAAGCCCCTGGGGTAGAAAAAGATGCCTTGACATGGGTGTTGGGGCTTAGAATAAACTTGAAAATTGTACTGCTTTATATACATTGAATGTTTCGCTTAGTATACTTTAAAAATAGGCGGTTTTTTATGATGACAGCAGAATCACTCCTTATCCTTGCACTTTTCACAGGGAAGTGAGCCTCTTGAACCCTCATATATAGTGGGGCATGTGGCCTCAGCCCCAAAAGAACAAAACCTGACTACTTTATTCAATGACGGTGAGAACAGTCAGGTATGCTTTCTGTGGTATCTGAGCTGAAAGACCTAATTCTCAGTTTACTTGATCATTTAAAACTTGGTCTCGATTGGAATCAGTAGGGAAAAAAGTCCATTTACTTCTAGAAATAGCTTTTTGTAGCATCTGTGATATTTAAATTATGTGACTATTAGTATAGTTTCTTTGTTCCTTTTTTCTTCATCTTTCTTTCATAGTCTTTCTGTGGATCATAGGTGACAATGTGGTGAAAATTGGTGAAAATTTCTAATTTCATGACTTTTTTTTAAATGAAGGGTCTTAAGAATGACTTTGTCCGGAATATATTGTGGACCTTTGAAGATATACATATGTTGGTAGGCTCAAACATGCCCATATTTGGGGGAGGAAGGTATCCTGCTGTTAGCTTACGTCTCAGGTAAGTGGAAAATTCTGCCCCTTTCTTGGTGTCCTTTGTGAGCTTTTTCTTTACTATAAATATAGTTCCCATTATCATTGTGAAATTTGCTTAAAAAAGTCATGTTGTCATGGCACTGGGTTGCCAGGAAATCTGTTGTCTTTTCCTATTAACTGGCAGATTTATGGGCTATAGAATGTGAGGAACCAGACTGGACTGATCTGCCTCAGGTCTTATGAAAGTCATAGTAAATGATGACTGAGAAACTACTTTGGAAATTGCAGAATGCCTTACAAACATGGGTCTTCATTGTGTTTGTTGTAATTAGTGCCCTTATTTGTTGGCCCCTTTTTATTTTGTTTTCTCACTTTAAGTTGCTGCAAAAAGGAGCCAGTGTTTCTAACCTGTGCTGAAAATTCTGAGCTTGCTTTTTAACACGAAGGAGCTGGCCTCGGGGTTCTTGTGCTGTCTTGAACCTAAATCTCAGGGTTTGGGTGACAAATTGAGTAGGTTTAGCTCTTAATTTGGGATGGACTTTTCCTGGATTCTTGTTAACTGAGAATATTTAGCCACTCCACCAAATCAACCACCTGGCATTCTGGCATAGACAAGTGAGGACATGCTTATGAGATCACAGAGTGGGATCTTGTGTTTCGTTAGCCTGAAGGCAGCCTGGATTATATGAGGAAGCTCGATCTGGACTTAATGTTGATGCAAATGTCTTCCTCTGTCCCGTTGATCAACTTAGGCCCAGCCAAGCTTCTAGAATATTCATTTCACCCAGAAATCACGTAGACTGAGGGGGAGGGATTCAGACTCATCAAGAGATATTGTTGCCAACTAAATTGGCTAACTGGAGTATTGTTTCTTCTCAGGGATAACAATAAACCCATTAATGTACTGACTGGAATTGATTATTGGCTGGACAACCTGATCTGCAATGTGCCAGAGTTGGTGATGTGTTTTCACGTAAATGGAATTGTACAGGTACAGTAAAATGGAAATAGCTGTTTTTTCATTGCCTGTTAGAGTGAAGCACCAAAGGAGTTGGGGGTTTTGGTGAACCCAGAACCATAAGTTATATTTCAGGAGAGAAAATCTATAGTAAGTGAAATAAAGTTGGATTATTTCTTTAATCTCATTTAGTTAGTGATGTTGCTCTCTCTATATATATATTATTAAGTGATAAGGGAAATGTGATGCATTCAGGGCAGAAGGAAGACCTGGATAGTCCTAAAGCTTAGGTGCCTTGCCATTGTTTTCTGAGGTTTACTAAAAACTTCTGTACACTCTGCTTGAGGTGCTAGGAGAGGCAGCATCTAGGAAACCAACCCATGCCTTCCTGGAGCTTACAGTGCTGAAAAAATCACCAGGGAAGGAGAGCAATACTTTCACAAGTTCCTCAAAAACTGGCTCTTTAGCAAAAATGCATCAGTCAACTGCATTCAGTAATGCCTCATGTGGGGGCTGTATGGTGATGGCGCCTTGCTGGTCAGGGAGCTGAGAGTTACAGATAAGAGTAAGACGTGGCCCCTGTGCCAAGGAATGTACTGGCTGCTCCCAGATAACAGAAGGGGTGTGGAATTGAAGACATAAATAGCATGAAGAGTGAACTCTTGAATGGGAGCTCATAGGAGGGTGAGCTTACTTCCATTGGGCTAGTGGGATAGGTTGCCTTTGAGCTGGGCTTTTGGTGGTTGGGGTTTTGGAGCAGGTGGCCTAATGAAAAGGAGACCCTAGGAAAGGGATTGTGGGTGTAGGGTGCCATTCCAGAAGCATGGGTAGAAGGCGCAGCCAGCTGGCTGTAAAGAGACCAATTAGTAAAGAAGGGGTGGTGGGTAGAGGGCGAGGGTCAGCTAAGTGGCTCAGTGGACAGAGAGCTAGACCTAGAGTCAGAATGAGCTAGGTTCATATCTAGTCTTGGGCCCTTCTAGCTGTACGGCCCTGGGCAAGTCGCTTGGTCCCATCACCTATCCCTTACCACAGTTCTTCTGCCTTGGAACCAATACACAGTATCAATTCTAAGACAGAAAGTAAGGGTTTTTCAGTTAGTAGCATATTTTCAAGTGATAAGGGACATGGAGTATCCCAGTGCTTTCAAGATAGAAGAAAGGTCTGGATTGGCATCTAAAACTTAGGTTCATTACCATTGTTTTCTGAGGTTTACTAAGAACTACTATGGGTAGAACTCTATGTGAGGTGCCCTGAGAGGCATCATTTAGGGAACTAGCCCTAATCAAAATATTTTTTAAAAAGGAAAGAAGGCGTGGAGTTTTTGTGTCCAAAGGACAGGATGCCTATGAGGGATATGCATGGCTCAAGGAGAATCTGCAGGATTGGTCTCTGGAATGAATGAGGGCCCTGGGCAATATGCCAGAGTGATTACAGAGAAAGGAGGACCCCCTCAGACCATCTTCTGTAGCATGGAGGGGGGGGCACTCACTTTCAAAGCACCTTCTGCAACTTTCAGATGTTTGGTAGCCTAAGTCTGCATCTCTGGGACTTCTGCCCTCTTACCTCTCATGGACCCCCTGAAGTCCTGTTTTCTCTGGGGTCAGCATCCCCAGGTTCTTCAACCCATCTACCAGGCTACTCATCCCCTGGTCACCTTATGTGGTTTCACCCCGGGTGCCCAGAACAATCCAGAATCCATGTCCACCATGTTCTGACCAGGGCTTTCCTGTGATAGCCTCCAGTAGCATTCCATAGCCACCTTTTCCAGAGAGCTGTATGGTTTGCAGTGTCACATCCAGTTTGGCAGAGACTGTTATTGGTCCATCGTACGGGTGAGGATATTGAGGCTCACCGTGGTGAAGGACTTTGCCCAGGATTATATAGTGAGGAAGTGTTTGTGGCCTGATTTCTCCCACCTCTTCCTGACCTGAGGCCAGCCTTCACTCTCTTTGACTCACAGGCCTTCCTCAGGCAAGGTGGCTTTCTGTCCTTGCTGCCCCCAATCTATACTTGGGAAGTGGATTTTTCTTAGCTTCCCTTCTGTGATAGAGTGTCTGATGGTTTTTTGGACTTTGACTATATCAGCCCCATGTATGTTAAGCCATCACTCCCAGCTTTGTGACTTCTGCTGGTTGGCCTATATGCCATGCTCTGTGCGAAGCTGTAAGGACACAGACAAAAGGAGTCTAGATTCTCCCCTGAGCCTCCTTCCATCTGGACGCTGAGCTGCTTGTTAATAATGACTCGGGGAGTGGACCATCTCTGGGTTTGAATCCACTACCTCGAGAGTCTTTTCCTCATTTCCTTTCACTTGGGCTCAGCCAGTCTTACCTGCGCCATTCCCTGGGCCCAAGGTTTTCTCTTCAGCTTAGACTTTCGTCTTTGTCTTGGTAGAAATATGAAATGATCAAGACAGAGGAGATTCCCAATTTGGAGAATTCAAATTTTTCTACTAAAGTGATAAAAGATATCGCGCAGAACATTTTGTCATTTCTGAAGTCCAACTGCACCAAAGAAGGGCACACATATTGGTTGTTTAAAGGTAAATTAGTTTCTGGGGTGACTCAGCACTTGGGCCTCTTGGGTCTCTTGGGAGGTGGAGCCTCATAAGTTGTCGGGGTTTTCTCTTTCAGCCAGCGGCAGTGACATTGTAAAGCTCTATGACCTCACCACCCTTTGTGAAGAGACCGAGGACAAGTACCAGAACCCCTTCACAGTGCCTGTGGCCATTCTCTTATATAAGTGAGTGGGAGCAGCAGGGCAGCCAGAAAACAGGAGCTGTGACCAGGGCCTGGCGGGGATGAGGTGGGGGGGAGTCATAGGACTAAGAATGGAGGAGGTGTTTTACTATGAGGTCTACCTTTTAAAAGCCCATGTGCATGTGTGTGGGTTTATTTTTTTTAGGGTTGCTTGCAACATGATGATGAAGAAAAATCAAAATAAGAAACACTATGGAACAATCCGAACATTACTTCTTAATTGTCTGAAATTACTGGACAAGGGAAGACATCCTCAAGTAAAATGACATTTTATTTATGCTTTAAAATTGATTTGGAAGGGAAGCCAGGGTTGCCCTAAACCCAAGTCGTTCCAAATTTGTTAGTGGGTTTAGCTTTGCTTTCAGAGTTCTCTGCAGTGCTGATCTGTACCAGATCAGGAGATGTGCACGGCCATTTTGGGGGGAGAGGGAACCTTTGTTCTCCAAAGTTAATAGGAGATGCTCACTTTATGCTTAAAAGTATTGTAGCAACATCTATTAAAAGCTAATTCCATATTTGTTATCTTGAAAGTTGCGTGCTATTCTTTCTTCCAGTTAGTCTGAATCATGAAAATATTTGGAAGACTAATTTCATTTCATTCCCTGGTGGTAAAATATACTGAGAAGGTTTGGTTGGCCACAGACTTTCTTCTCAGTCTACAGTGGTTATCACTGTGGTCATATCTGAATTTTGGTGCTTGAGAACTCAAGGTGAAGATTAATGGAGAGGTGGTAGCTAGGTAGCATAGGGGATAGAGCAGAGGGTTTAGAGTCAGGAAGTTCTGGGTTCAAATTTGGCCTTGGACACTCCGTAGCCATGTGACCCTGGGCAAGTCACTTAACCCCAGATGCCTAGCACTTTCTGTTCTTCTGCCTCAGAATAAGGTAAGGATTGGGGGGTGTGGGACAGTTAATGAACAGGTGTCAAGGTGCCTTCCTTTCCAAATGTCTTATCTTGGATTAGTTTGTGTTTTTGTCTTTAATTCTTGTACTGTATGATTTCCTACTCATCATCTGACCTCTCTTGGTGATCATGCTGCTCCCTATGGCCATGCCCTTTTGTAAGGCTCCATGTTTGTGAATAAGTGAGCTGGTGAGCAGCAGTGGCTAAGAACAGGGTCACCTGCCAGAGTGGACAGGCAGACATCTTGCATTGTTCAGGCACTTTCCAGGGCTGCTGTTAAACAGCACACTTGAAGGGACCGTATTTTCTTAGGTTGGACTCTGAGTGGAGCTTTGTTATTGTTACAAAGAGAAATTCTAGCATCTCCGTTTGGAAGTTCTTTCCATTGAGATGGGACCGAACAGGAAGAGGACTTCATGGGCCAAAGGCTGCTAGCATAGAGAGCTGTAATTCCTGTTTGTATATTGCCTTTATAAAGTGCTTTCCTCACTAAGGAAAAAAAAAACCAAGCCATTCAAAAAGGTGGTATGGGATTTACTCTGCTTTATGCAGAAAAAGTAGATAACTATTTGCCTAGCCTTAAAGTGGACAGTGTGGAAGCATGTGTATTTGTGACTACACCAGTGTAGACGGGGAGCCTTTATTATTTTGCAATTCATAGACTTTAGTCAGAGGATTTTTAAATATCCTCAATTATATTGGGAACAAGTAATTATCTTGAAGAATTGGATGTTCTTTGGATGACTTTCTTCCAGAGCTTTCTTTTTTGTAATGCTTGATCAGATTCTCAATTTATACTGGTTAGAACCTTTTATTGGGTTCTGGTCTTCTCTTTAAACTTTGCCATCCATCACCAAGCTAGGGAGACTGTTAATCACCCTGAGAAGCAAGGGCCAGGCTGTATGGGAAATGGGGCTCATTAGCAGTATGTCCTTCAACTTTGAACCCAAAGCAGCATTTAAAATTGGCTTCACTAGGATTGTTTCTTAATTGAGTCCTACAAGTCTTAAATGTGATTCATTTCACAATAGTCTCTTATATGTTTCTCTTTGTTAAGATTATTGCTTCGGCCAATTACATGCTCTCAGAGCTCTTTCAGTTGGATGAGCCTAAAAAGGAAGAAAGTTCAGAGTCTCCCTTAAACGAGAACTCCGATGAAAGTTATAGTGAGGAAGAGGAGGAAATGCCGGACAGTGATGAGAATGGGTCCTACAGCGCAAGCTCTGATCCCCCTGATGACAAGAAAGCTGTGGCTGTGATTAAGTCTGTGGGAGAATTGTCGGTGCCAGAGAAATACAAGTCCATTCATCAGATCAGAGTGAGCCATTGACAAATTAACAGAGCGGTAAAGATACTGGGGCAATTGGGGAATGTTAAAAACAACAACAAAAAACTGGCTAAGTAGGTATTCTTGATTTTAAAGTGTTTCATTCTCCCTCGAGATTGACTTAGTTAGATTTCTGCTTGAAGATAGCTGGCTTGTCCTCCAAGTCTTCTCTTTTCCAAATAAACCTTCCTAGTTCATGTAGCTGGTGTTCTTTCTCCTCTCCCCATTCCCATCCTGATCCTACACAGTTCACCTCATCTGTTTTTTCCTGGACCATGGCTGGACCAAGGTAGAATATGACAAAGTGTCTACTTCCTTCCTTCTTCAGCCTGGGATTCAGCCTTGGCTTTGGGCTACCTGGCTGCCCTCCTGGCAGCTCGAGTTTATAGATAATTAAAAATCTCAGATCCATAACCCAGCAGCTGTTGAGGCAATGGTCACATTGACTCATTGGTCCATCTTGCATAGGGAAGAAGTTGGGTTTTTTCCCCACATATATTATTTTTAGCTCATCATCGTTTACTGAAGACTCTTTTAGATCTGGATTGTTCCCTTCCCGTGCATGTTCTCCCTCCAAACATGTCCCCTGTCTAGCTTTTGTTTTTTATCACATCATTGATAGGTCAGCAGTGACCCATTAATTTATTTAATGTGCTCACAATTCTTTTAACCCTCAGTCTTCTAACTTTAACACAGTATCTTAGTTTCTAGGATATTCTTAAGGCTTGAATGATTAAATTATTATTCCTTGTCACTAATTATTTCCCCTAAAAGTTGGTGAAGTTGTTGTTACTATCATGCAAACCATGTACATTTGTTCGATTAAAAAAAAAACAATGAAATTTTTAACATCTTCAATTCCAAAAGTTGCATATTGGCAGTTTCTCTTATTCAGGAATTTCATTATCAATAACCGTCTGAAGGGTCTCTGATATACAAAATTTATTATAAATGTGGCAGTGAAGGTTTAGTTAAGAATTTCTAAATGCTACACAATTATTTGCTCAGGCTGTGACTTAAGCATTGGAGTTACCCTGTTGGCCCCATCATCAGAGCACAAACTTTTGTGAGCTCTGCCATGGTTTCTTCCATGGTTGCTTGGGAGCTATTTAAATATGAGGACACTGCCTCTGGGCAACTCTTCTCTTGATGTGACTGACTGAATAAGTCCACTGGGTGAGATCAATGACCCTGTTTGGAAAGCACCTTGAGTGCCAAGTTGATAGTGGCTGTCTGACCTATGTGGTTTTTTTTTCTCAGTGGCATTTGTGTTTACCCTTTTGTAGCCCAGCTGTGCATTCCCTGTTTGCCACGACACTGAAGAGCGCTGTAGACTCGTCCTCAGCTATGTTTTAGAGGTCAGTTAACTTGACTTTAGATTTGTGGCTGGGAGGCTGGTGGGAAGGCTTGGAGCGGGAAGGTAGCTGCTGCTAGCGTCTGAGTTAAGCAGTGGATAGAGAGCTGGGTCTAGAGTTGTGAAGATGTGAGTACTAAAAGAGCCTCAGACATATCACTGAACCCCGATTGATAAGAGCACCTTCCTCCTAAATATGTTGTAAGAATCAAATAAGATATGTTTGTGATGTGCTTAGCACAGTGCCTGGCACATAGTAGGTGCTATAGAAAGGATAATTGTTGTCATTAAGTATCATCAGAATATGAAAATGTTTTTAAAACCACTAGTTTCAAGGGTTTTTCAGCTAGTGTAGACCTGATTTTGGAGTGGTGGGGAGGTGAGTGTGTGCGTGTGTGCAATGGTGAGTTTATCTGGTTATTCAGGTTTTCTGTATTCACTTGTGAGTGACATAATGCTTGCTCAGTGCTTTTTCTTTCTCTAAGGGTCTAAAATCTGTGGACAGCAGCATCAAAAAAGAAAGTGATCTCCCTGCTGCGGACCCCAACACCCCAATCCCATTAAAATATGAAGATGAGTCTGCCAGCAGTGGTCCTGAGGGTCTGGAAAAGCAGCTGGCCTTGTTTTTGGACAAAAGTAAGCTGAATTGGGGAACAGCTGGGGGACTCAGTGAAAAGAGAGCCAGGCCTAGAGATGGGAGGTTCTAGAATTAAATTTGGCCTCAGACATTTCTTAGCTGTGTGACCCTGAGTAAATCACTTAACTGCCATTGCCTAGCCCTTACTGCTCTTCTGTCTTGGAATCAATACCTACCATTGGAAGGGAAGACTTTAAAAAGTAAGCTGAATTGATGGCAAATCAGACCTTTTGAACAGTCACAGACCTAACAGTACACTTGGAACTCCTCAGCAAGGCTTTTACTGAAAAGGCTGAAGAAAGCTTCACCCTTCCTTGGAAGTGAAATGGAGGTGACTTTGTCATTCCAATTATGAAAAGAAGCCAGATGAACAGCAATATGGAAACCCCTTTCCTTCTCATAGGGGGAGCCAGGTTCTGTCTGCCAGTGTTGGGCCCACTTTGAAGCCCTGAAGCAGCAGGTGTCCAGCTTGTTCCTGGGGGCCTGGTCACCTCTAGGAACGCATGGCACAGGGGCCCCTAACTTTTGGCAACGCCCTGGAGTCACTGATCCATCATTGTCAGCCAAACCTTATTTTCTATCCTAGCTTTTCCTGCTCAGTAATTAGGTTATTTAGGAACCAAAGAATCTCAGTTGGGAGGGGTGCCGAGCCAGGAAGGCGAGAAGGGGCCCTGCTCCTCCTTGAGGCCATCTACCCTGCTTGGGGGCAGACAGCTGGGCTTGGGATAAGAATTTTTTCTGGAGCCTGAGGATAGCTCTCCTTCATTTTCCCCCAAGTCTTATTCAAGCTTGGAAAATCTGATCTTGAGGGCCTTTGCTCTCTGGGTGTGCTCCAGCTTGTTGGTAAGCTTCCTGAGCTGTGGGCCACATGCTGAGATGTCAGCTTGGTGGCCAAGATGTTTTAGGACTTCCAAAGCCAAGGTCTCCATTATGTTGTCTCTTGATCCCTTGCTTTCCTTACTGCCTTCAGCTTCCTGGCTGCTGTCTCCTCGTCCCACCTTCAGTATACTGATCTCCCCAACGCATGTCATTTCCCTACCCCATCCCGGGGGGCACCTCTCCATTCAGTGTGGAGATGCCGTCCTGGCCCCAAGTGACCAAATGGTCATCATCACTCCAGGCCATTCTTGGAATTTCATGCAGCATGGCCATCTTGTCATCTGCCTGCTGCCTACTCTCCCTCTGAGAAAAGAATAAATCCAGCAAGTCCCCTTGACACTCCTGGAATGGCCACACCAGAATGGAACTCCTTTGGATACTGCTCCTCCTGAGTGGTGTAGAGTCCATAGCACGTCCACTCCTTGCCAAGGTTTGGAACTGGGAACCACCTTGCCAGACTGGCTCACAGGGACTGACCTGCCAGTGTAGGCGGTGGGGGTGCAGCTAGCTGTCATATATAAACCCTCAAACTGATGTCCCTGCTTTATTGTAGTTTACTTGGTCAGACATTTCCCAGAGATGTTTTCATATGGTTCCATTGGGCATCTTGGCATGACATCAGGCCCTCCCTGACATAGTGGCTCCATCAGTAGAGCGAGGTTGTACCAGACTTGGGTCAGAAAGATTTCCTTGTCAGGTGCTTTGTCTGCTGGCTCTGGTGGAGGTGGAGAAGGCAGAGCAGGGTTTCTGCTTCTCCTGTCTATGCATCCTGGTTCCATGGGAGGTCTGGGTATCCAGACCTTTTCCTAGGATTCCAGGGGAAAGGCAAGATTAGTGGGAAATAAAGATGGGGTGAAATGTGTCTATGGGTCGGAGCCCAGCCTGAGCCCCCACTAGTGTCAGTCAAGCCGCCAGGGAGCTGTATGTTTTCTCCCAGATTGCTGACAGCCCAGCCCTGACCAGGTTGGGACCTGACAAGGATTCTCATGTCTCTCTCCTAGTGGGCTCCCTCCAGGAAGGCCACTGTTCCAGTCAGTCCGGAATGACCCCTGGTTCTTGGCAACATAAAATGAAGCTGCAGCTGATTCTCAAGTCATCCAAGGCTTACTATGTCTTGTCTGATGCCGCAATGAGCCTCCGCAAGTACGGACGGGCCCTACGTTACATTAAACTGGCCCTGCAGAGCCATGGTGAGTTGCTAAGAGATATATCCATCAAACTGTTCCCTGGCTGTCCATACTGGAAGTAGGGGCCAGGCTGTCCAGCCCTCCCAACAAGTGGTCACCCCTGAGGCCTGGGCAGCCCTAAATGAGAGGACATGCCTCTGGGGACCCTCTACTCCTTGTGTCCCCTCCTGCCTTTGGGCACCCAGCAACCACATAGCCTCGAGTCCTCTGGCCTAAGCACCATAGAATTTGAGTGAACTCGTGGTTGCCAGGTGTAGGAGACCTTCCCCGAAGACCTTGCCATCTGTCAAAGGGGTCCTTGCCCTATTTCTGCCACTTCCAAACAGCCTCAAGCTATGAGGCAGAAACTGAGCTGGAGGGACCCTCACCCTTTGAGTTGATTTTGGAATTGTGTGTCAGGCTCTGTGCTTAAACATAAGCAGACAGCAAAGTAGCTGTTGCCCACATTCCAGGGGGGAAGATCATGTAGGAGATGAGGGGGAACTAAATAGTGTGGGCTGGAGAGGAAGGGGGTGCATGCCCAAGCAGGGAAGGCAGAGGAGGGGCCTGGAGACTGGTTAACCCCAGGCCCCTTCCCCAAACAGGCCCTGGAAGGAACTCCCCAGGGCAGAGGGGCCAGAGGCTGTTTTGAGATGAGAAGGCAGCTGACAGATGGGCAGAGGGAAGATTCAGAGACCCCTTGGGAAGGGCACTGGGCAGGAGGGGACAGATCCAACCCCCACCCCCGCAGAGGCTCCCCCACAGCCAGCTCCAGGGCCCCTTGTTTGTTCAGAAGGGTCTTAATTGAGAGCCCCTCCATCCTAAAAATCTGCCTTCTAGCCTTCCACCCCCAGGCCTGTCTTCAGCTGTTGCCCTGCTAAGCATGTCTACTCTACCCCTCTCTGGTTTCTTCTGGGCCCCTTGTCTGACCAGGACCACCCATGGCCTCCTCAGGTCTCCCACTGCTGAGGCAAGGGAGCTGGCTTTCCCCAAGTAGCCTGAATCACCTTCCTCACAGGCCCCACCCTCTCATCACATGATCATAGCTGTCATTAATGCAGGGTGTTGGCCAATTGAGACTCAACAAAGTCTCTTTGGATCCTCATAGTGGCAGGGAGTGGGTGCTCTTCTGATCCCGATTTCACAGATGGAAACCTAACCTGCCCAGAGCCCTCTGTGTGTGCACACGTGCTCCAGCTGCCTCTTTACTCAGTTGAAGCCATTTTTCTCAAGTACTGGGAGCCTTGTTGATGGAGAGAGGCCCACTCTTAGTGTCTCATCCTTCTTGACTTGTGAAGCATCTCACATCATTGCTGCTTCCTCTCCCCCAAGCATTGGGGGTTTTGTCCTCTTCCATGCCTTCAGCCACTGCCCTTGTGCTCCAGGGTCATCTAGGCTCCATCCTGGGCCCATTAGTCTCCCTGTACTCTTGGGGCCACAGCAGCTTTGAGGACAGGCAGCGTCTCCCCCATCTGAGCATTCAGCCCGCATTTTTCTTGTTGCCTCCAACCCACTGTGGCTAGAACCAGCTCCACTTTCCTCTCTTTGGGGTCATCCTTAATTATTCTGGTCTCGTGGCCTCCCTTTACCATTCACTTGCCAAGACCCACTGATTCTGCCTTCCTGTCTTCTCCCATTGGCATTATGCCTTGGGGCATTTCCACCGAAGCCACCCTGCCATCTGGTTCCCCTCTTTGTTCTTTCCCCTGAGTGGATTCTACGTCTTATCACACTGGCTCTCCTGCCAGAAAGGCCTTCCTTTCCCACTTCCATGCTTCCTTGGCCACACATCTCTGCCTTAAAATCTCCTGATTCCTTCTGGGCTTGACATAGGTTCTGGATGCCAATGAGATGCCTCCTGACTGTCTCTGGCCCCTCACTCTGGGATAGGACCCCCAGGCCCATCCCTTGGCCTGGATCAGTGGGTGCACATGCCAGGGCCTCATCCTGCCCATTGGGGGGGGGACAGTCCCAAATGGTCTCCACATTCGACTTCTTCTCTGATGGGCGAGCAGGCTGGTGACGGGGCCACCATGTGTGGTGGGGGCTGCCGATGCTGACGGCACCATTAATTTTGTCTTCTTTTCCCTCCTCCCATTTCCACGTAGATACTTATTGCTGCCTCTGCACCAATATGCTTTCTGAAGTCCTCCTGTTTCTTTCTCAGTATTTGACTCTTTGTGGTGATATCCAGTTAATGCTTGCCCAGAATGCAAATAACAGAGCTGCCTACCTGGAGGAGTTTAATTACCAGACTAAAGAGGACCAGGAGATCCTTCATAGCCTGCACAGGGAGTCCAGCTGTCAAGGTAGGGCTCCTTGGTTCTTGGAATGTGGCATTTCTCTTCACACCCCTTCCCTGCTTTACTCTGGCACCTGCTGTGTGCCAGGTACCAGGCCAAGTGCTCCACAAACATTATCTCCCTTTTTGATCCTCACAACAGGTGGAGGGGTGGGGATATTGCTATTATCTCTCTTTTACAGATGAAGAAACTGAGGCAGGGAAAGGTGAAGTAACTTGACCAGGGTTGTACGACTAGTATAAGTCTTAGGTCAGATTTGAACTTGGGTTATTTGGGCCCTGCCTGTAGCCTCAACAGGAGCTCACAAGATGATTCCTCAGACCAAGAAGGTCTCAGTTAACTTTTTTCTTTTCATGAGGTTTTTTTTTTTCTGGGCTTCCTCTTTGGAGAGAAGGACAATGCCCTGTAAAAGTGAGTTAATATTACTTTTCTGAAGGGCTCCAGGGTGGTTGGAGGAGTGAAGCCCCTGTGGGCCGGCTCTGTACCCCATCCCTCTACAGCTAGGCCTACCCTTTGTCATTCTGCAGATCATGTCCCTTAGTCTAGATGGAGCAGTGGCCAATCAACACGTGGCTCTCCAGGGCTGAGTCAGGAAGGGAAGGTTTTGTCCTGGTTTGAAAAACTCTTGATTCTGTTGTCAAAAAGGTGATTGGCTGCCCCTTAGGGGTGAGAGAAAGAAGATAGAAATGTAAAGAAGGAAAGAAAAAGCGACCTTGTTCTTAAGGTGAATATCCTTAAAATACAGTGCAATGTTAGGCTCTGTGCCTCCTCCCAGTGCCCAAGAGAGCCTTAGATGATGCACTGGCAGCCTCCTTCCTTTTTTATGTCACCAGATGAAGCTGGTAACTATAGGAAGCATGAAGCAGCACAAAGGGCCATCCACATGTGAGATAGGAGATGTTTATTCAGCCTGAGCTGAGGTTAGAAGTGTGCCATCACTTACCCTGTGTGAGTGATACACAGGCACCGGATTTATTGCTTTTTAGAGGAATGGCCCTGAGGCCTAGTAGGAGCCATTCTGTTCTGAGGCATTCCTCAGTGGCACTGACTGTTTAGCCTATGTTGGTGGAACATAATTTACACAATGACTTGGTTAGGTTTTTCGGAAGGTTCTTAAATTCATAAATCACTTGCTTTTTTCAGTATACCCTGCCCTCTCCCTTATTTTCTCAACCCTGTTGAATAAAGAAGGAAGATCAAAGGGGATTTGCCTGATTGGATTGGCCCCTCTTTTGGCTTCTGGGGACAGGCTTGTCCATAACACAGACCAATGAGATGTTCTCTCCATTTACGTCACTTTAGTTGTCATGTGCCAGTTCCTGAGAGTTTCTCATGCTTGGTCACCTTGCCCAGGGTCCACTTAACACCTCTGTGACTTCCAGACTGGATACCTCCCCTCCCTAGTCATTCAGCAATTTCCCCGCTCAAATGTAAGCTCCTTGGAGGCAAGAATGGTCTCACTTTTGTGTTCAGGACTTAGTACAGTGCCTGACACTTGGGAGACATCACATCATTTATATCTGTTGCTTTGTCTCTCTCTTTGGGGGCCTGGCCTACTTCCTGGTTGGCAGGGCCCTGTACTTCAGAGTGGGTACCGAATATGAGGAGCCACCCCATGCTTCTTCACCCTCCACTTTGCTTTGGCTTCTACTAGCTCTGGATTTAGGGAGAAGAGCCATCCTCTACCTTCATTTTCTGGGGGAAGTGCCCTGAAAACTTCCTTCTCACCAAGGAGTTATATAGTCATGCTTCCTGTTTGGAAGTGATCCTGACTCCACTGACCAAAGGCTCTTTCTCTGTTTCTTTTGTATCAGGCACTTAGGTCAGGAAAAAGGAAGATTGGGGTGGAAACCCCTGATGGGATTCTAGTACTGACCTCTTTGAGGCCTGAGGAACTGCCTAACTTTGGCCAGCACACAGTAGGCACTTACTTCTCTGCTGCCTTTCCTCTGCTCAAGGCATTCAGAGGAAGTCCTCTACTGTGGAGCTAGTCCTTTGGCATAACAGAAATGGAACTTTGCTCTGGGTTACAGGTGGTGCTGGGTTGGTCTGTCTCCAGGAAATGTGTTTAAGTTTGTGGAGATCTCTCAGCCTTGTAAGTGACAGGATGAGGTGTGGGAGCCCATCTGTCCATTCGTCTGGGTGTGTCGCTTCAGCATTCTTCCTGATTATTCCGTCTTAGGGAAGCCCCAGGATGTGGACTGTTCAGTTAGCATTCAGTGTTGCTGAGACTTCTAACATTCATTCTTTTTATTTCAAGGCTTTGCTTGGGCAACTGACCTGTCAACAGACTTAGAATGCCAACTTTCTGTTAGCTGCAAATGCTACGAGGCCGCTAATGAGATTTTGCTCTTTAGTGATTTAAAAAGCCAAAACCCAGAGCATTATGTCCAAGTGCTGAAGAGGATGGGTAACATTCGCAATGAAATGGGCGTCTTCTACATGAACCAGGCTGCTGCCATCCAGACAGAGAGAGCAGGCAAGTGTGGCTTCTCCTACCCAGCCCAGAGCTCAGGGATCAGATGCCATTGCAGCCTTTCCCTTAGCTTCATTGCTGTGTCTTGAGATCAGGCTTGAGCATTGGTGAGCTTCAGCACCAGAATTAGCCTCTGGTCCCCCACACATTATGGCTCAGAGCTGGGGTTAGAACGCAGCTCATCCCAAGTGCTATGTGGGCCAGCTCCCAGAGAAGCTAGTCCCAGAGCTAGGGATTTCCTTCTTCCTCCTCACCACACTCTCAAACACAGTACTGTAGTGATGGGAGGCTCCTGCCTTTGGGACACCAGGTCTCTCTCCCTTGGTCATCTTGACACCTAGAAGAGAGCAATTTGCTGATGGGTAAATGCTGAGTTAGGGTTGTCAGGGGCTGTTTCAGGACCAAATTCAGGCATGATTTGGTGCCTAGGCAGGTGTTGTCACCCTGACCCTTTGAGTGTGTGAAGGAAAGAGCTTCCTGGTGTGGGGTTCAAGAGAAGCTGCTAGACAAGCTGGGGCATAAAACAGCCTCTTTCTCTCTGTTCAGTGAGCAGAAGTGTGTCAGCAGCAGAGCAGCAGCTTTGGAAGAAAAGTTTCTCTTGTTTTGAAAAGGGGATTCACAACTTTGAGTCGATTGATGATGCCACCAATGCTGCTCTTTTACTCTGCAACACGGGCAGGCTTATGCGGATTTGTGCTCAGGCCCATGGTGCGGCCGTGGCGGCAGCCGGCGGTGAGGATGCAAGGCGGGAGTTTTCCCCTGAAGAGGCATTGTACTATAATAAGGTAATAGCCAGCTCTCTTCCTCAGGCACCAGTCACTCAGTCATCAAGGGCATCCCTATACTGGTGGGTGGTTCAGTAGAATTTGATTCATTTTCTGTAGCTAGGTTTCTCAGAGGTGGATGTTTTTTTCTTTTTGAGTTAGAGAGTTGGAGTGGGGTTGAGCCTTCTTTCTTAGTAGTTCCATCAGTCAAGTGTGGGTTCTGGTAGAGGCTGCCAGGCTGGAAAGGCTTAGGTATCGGCCCAACAACCAACCATTAGGTTGTTTTTATTAGCAGAGGGTCTTGACCTGGTAGACAAAAAAATGGCAACACTTTGGACCTCTGCAGTTCTCAGAATGAGTTTTAGATCCTAAGAGTTTAATTCTGTACCTGTGTGGGAAGGGCCTGGGCCCCTGAAATCCTGTCATTGAAATAACAGCAAATTGGGTTCAATTTTTTAGAAATCAGTCCATGGCCTACCTTGTTATGGTCACTTTATGTGTTCCCCTGAGTCCTAGAAGTGTCCGTGTCTGAGGTCCACCCCCAAAGAGGTGTTCCAGATGCTTTCAAGCACTGATGACTATAAAGTCACTCTGCAAAGCCTCTGAGCTAATGCAGAAGAACCCTAACCAGCACACTATCCAAATGATGTTGGCTGTGTCCAAACACCTTGAAAGCAGGGAAATTACATTTTTGTCTTTTTTTTCCCACTTCCAAGAATGTAGGAGGTGATTAGTAAGGGCCCATTCACCGACTGGATGCACACTGCCCATTGCTCAGACACTCATACATGTAGATTGCACCCCGCCATCTTGCCCATCCTTGGTTTTCTGCTGCTTTTCTGGCCTGTCAAAGGCCTTCCTCCTAGTCTTTTAGTGTCTTGAGGAGACAAGGAAACCACTTGGGCTGGCCATGGATATAGAACATCTTGGGGACGTGTGATGCCTGCTGAGATGTTTTTATGTGACCTATCATTCTTTAGAATTTTAGTTTTTCTACTAAGTATTTCCAGAAGTCACAGTCTAATAATTCCATTGGGAGATATTGGTGTAAGAGAGTTGGTTGGAGGGGGAAGGGTTAGGGTCAATTTCCTAGGTTGACTCTGGGCTGGTCCCTCTTCAGTTCTCTGCCCAGTTTATTGTGGATATGCAGCATTTGTCCCAGATGGTTTCCCCAAGGAAGCTGGGCTAGTGTTCCTGGGATCTGTACAGGGAGGTCCAAGTCATTTGGATGCTTCCACATCGGTGTGCATTTGGGGATGGGCACAGAGGTTGTCAGACCCAGTGCCATCAACCAACAGAGTTTATGTCTGAACACCAGGAGACTGGGAGAGGCACAGCCTCCTTCCTGAGGCCAAGCTCATACTAGAAATAAGTGCACGGAGAGCATAGTGGCATCTGAGCCCCTCTGCTCTTATCTGGCAGTTGTGGACTAGCAGTGTGGGCCTAGAACTCTAAATGTTTGCATCAAGCCCTGAGGCTGTTTTAGGGTCAGTATAGCAGAGTAAGTTCAAGTCCTGCCTTGGAGGCAGCAAGGGCAGGAGATCACACACATACACACACCCACACGCATATGCACGCAGGGAGAGTTCCATGGGGAGGATCCCAGCATCTCTGAACTTCATCTTTGCATGAATCAAGGATTTCCTCCAACTATTGAAAATCATTTTTCCGAGAAGGGCTCCCTGGCCTAGGGTTGATGCCCTGTTGTTCTGGCAGTTGGGTCACCTTGGTGAATATGATTATCTCGGTCACTCTTTTCTCAGGCCATCGATTATTATCTAAAGGCCCTCCGGTCTCTAGGCACAAGAGACGTGCACCCCGCCGTGTGGGACTCGGTCAATTGGGAGCTGTCCACCACCTACTTCACCATGGCTACCCTGCAGCAGGACTACGCCCCGCTGTCCAGAAAAGCTCAGGAGCAGGTTGCTCCCCCAGCCCCTTGATCGTTCTGTCCTGTCCCAGCACCCCGAGCTCCAGCTCCCTGTCCACAGAGGCCCATTTCAGGGGTCCCTTGCCTGACAGGGTCATTGTTAGCTTCCTTCAACGCTTTTGGTCCCTGCACACGGCTTCCCTTCTGGGTGTTTCCCTGTATTTTATGGTGGGTCTAGCCCACGGAGCTAGGGCTCCTCCCACCCACCCTCACAATGACTGCCCGGCCCAGTGGCATGTGAGGGTCAACAGGGGGCTGCCTTTTCAGCCTTTTATGAAGCCAAATCCCAAGTCTTTGTAAATGCTTGCCTCTAATCCTGATGTTTTTTAATAGGTTGAGAAGGAAGTGAGTGAGGCAATGATGAAGTCTCTCAAATACTGTGATGTTGACACAACATCAGCCCGACAGCCGCTCTGCCAGTACCGGGCTGCGACGATCCATCACCGACTGGCATCCATGTACCACAGCTGCCTGAGGAACCAGGTTGGTCCTCCCGTCAAGGCCCAGCCTGGTCTTGGTCTGGCCAGGGGAAGAGGGGGACAGGGGGAAGGCAAGGCTCCTCTGCCCGGAATTCCTACACAGCTCTGTCGTGGGCTGCTTGCTGCCAGGTCAAGGTTGTGGGCAATTCCCCATTTTAGGCATTTTATCTAGTCACTGAAATGAATTTGTGCATTCTTTTTGTGGTTCCATTGAATTGCCATAAGGTGTGAGGAAGGCTGATTACTCTCCCCTGTTCCCCCTTCTTTTTCCACAAAACATGCCCCTTCTAGGCCTCTTAGAAAATGTTCTGCAGCCTCATGAGGAGCCAGTGAATGGGCACCTAGGTGACAGGTCTTTGAGCAGCAGGGATTCTACATCCCCAAAGCTCAGTCGTTGGCCCCATGTCTCCCCGTCTAGGTGGGGAGATCCACAGCTCTTGGGTTCCTTTTGTTTTCTGTGTGTATTTCATTTGTGGGGCTGGGCTGCCAGGCATTTTCACAGTCTCGTCATGACATGGCATTGTGTGTGTTGTCTGCCGTCACCATTTTGTTGGCCAGTGTTGCCAAAGAAACATTTTCCAGGTGCGCCCCCCCCCCCCCCCCGAGTCATCCTTAACAGTTAGCCCCCAGCAACATTCTTGTTGTTCCCGGCTTGGCTCAGGACAGTAAATCCCAGGGATTTCTTTCCATTGCAGACAGAGATATGGGCTTCAGTTTTTTGCAAAGCTGTTCTCTTCTTGTATTGAAGTAGAACTGGTAGGGAGCAGCCTCGGAAGAGAGAATGCCATGCCCAGGGAGGTTTCTGGTGCCTCATGTCCAAGGATCCTGGCAAGGGTAGGCCTGTGGTCAATCTGACCAATGCTGCCAGGTACACTCCAAGGAACAGGGAAGTCAGAGCCTGGGCTCATGACATGCCTTGGGCTGTTGGGACCTGAGTTCAGCCCCCAAGGACTCAAAACTCTTTTAGATGTTTTCCGAACTGATCTGGCTACTGTGAATTCCATGTGTCATAGACCTCCTGGCTTCTCCCAGGCTTCATGACCTGCTTGGAAAGTCCAGGTTGGGTGGTCATGCTGTTCCACTTTTGTTTTAGGTTGGGGATGAACCCCTGAGGAAGCAGCACCGGGTCTTGGCTGATCTCCACTATGGCAAAGCCGTGAAACTCTTCCAGCTACTCAAGGATGCTCCATGTGAGCTGCTCAGGGTGCAGCTCGAGAGGGTGGCCTTTGCTGAGTTCCAGATGGCAAGTGAGTCACCAGATAGGTCATCTCTGGGACCATCCTGTGGGAGGGAGGGAGGCTCAGAGGCTCAGATAGATCTTGTTGGAAGGGAAGGAACATTTTTACCCTGACCACAGGTAGGATCGCTGTTTCCCCACTTCTCTTAAATGAAGTGATGCTTTTCCTGACCTAGCAGTCATCCATGAATCAGAGTTACTGGCTTAGTTCTGTCCCCCAGGAGCTTTCGTGTGGTCCCACAAAGTGGAAATTAAGTAAAAACTTTGCCAGCTGTCAGAGCTGAAGATGCTAAGTCCCCCACAGGCCCCCAGAAATAAATGAAGCAGACAAGTCATTTTTTAGAGTTGATAGTAATAGGGTTGGTTTTTTAATTACTCCTGCAAATAGATGCACTTGGGAAAATGCTTTAAAGATGCATCAGACTTGGGAAGAGAATACTTTGATGGCACACTCCCTATTTCATGGTACTTTGGATTGTTTGCTCCATTTCCATCCATATGCTCTTGACTTGTGAGGTACTGTGGAACAGTGGGTAGAGACAGAGAGCCTGGGAGCCAGGAAGCAAGCCCTTGTCCAAATTTCACCTCTGCTGGTTGGTAAGCCTTGATGATAGGTCAGTGAGCACCTCTGTGATTAATGCTGCTTTTGGAAGATCCTAGAATATGGATTAAATGCTGACTGTGTGTTCCAGATGGTCCTATCCCTAGTCTCTCACTGGATAGGAAAGTTACAGGAGATCACACTCCTTAGTGACTTCTTGGCATCTTAAACATCCATAAATCTCAGTTGACCCAGAGATGCTCCACAGCAGAATTGTAGCATGGACCTTGGCCACCTCTTGCCTTCCCTTCATTCAGGCATCACAGCTGCCAGATGGGGTGACCCCCTGCCCCTTAGTGTAGTCCATTGTGTTTTGGGGTAGCTCTTCCTGTTGGAAAAATTATTCCTCACATGATGCTAAATTGGCCTTTTTTGTGATGTTCACCCACTTTTCCTTGTCCCAGCCTCTGGAGCCAATTAGAATGTGTCTGATCCCTATTCTACAACCTTCCTAATATTTGAGCACAGCTCTCAGACCCCCAGAGGCTCTTTCCCACAGGCTGAACATCCCCAATTCCTTCAAGGAAGCCTCATGTTGTGGTCACAAGGCCCTGGTACATTGAGCACTTGTTAGTGCCTTTTCTCTGCCCATGGTGCCTGTGGGACTAAGGGCACACAGGGGCTTGTGATACACTACAATCACCTTGGCTTTTCTGGCCACTGCCTTCCTGGTCTCACTGAGCCCACCAGCACCCTAGATCTTCTCCAGACAAACTTTTGAATTGGTGAGTCCTGTTCTTCCCCTGGTCCCTGGACCTGGGGCTGTTGTGCCCAAGTGTCTGAATTGGTGCTTTTTCCTTGTGGCCAACTGAGACCTCTGGGCAACCTGTCAGCCAGTGGGTTGTGATCATCGGGTCCCCACCTCCCCTCATTCTCTTTAAGAGGAGCTGGAGATGTTCTTCCCCAAGGCTGACTGGACATTGCCCTTGCCCGCCTGCCCAGGAGTCCAGAAATCCCAATAAGGGTGTAACTGCTTTCCTTTTTAGCACCTCTTTCTAGAATTTCCCTAAAGTTTTGACAAGCTCATTAGCCTGCAAGAATGAGGAGGGCCTCACCCTCCTGTGGGCCAGACAGCAGCTGGGGCAAGGATAGGAGGATTGTGTCACACCAACCTCCCTTCTTCATGGTCTCGGGCTGCCATAGCACCAGCGTCCTTGTCTCTCTCTCACCTGCCAGTGTGGTTAGAGTGGGTGATGCTCTCTCCTCCCTCCCACTCTGTCCTGTCTGCCCTCCATCCATCATGGAGCTACTGGGAGACCAATTCAACCTTGTCACTGCCCTGCTCCCCCCAACTCCAGGAGCCCCTGGCGAGGCACACCCAGGCTCCCTCACTGGGCATGGAAAAGCCAGTCTGGTTCACACAAACCTTGTCAGACTTGGTGTTCCTCTCTCATGTTCTCTTTAGGCCCAGCTTGCTGGGCCACACAGCATCCTGACTCCTTTGTCAGTCAGTGTCTTTGCAGTCTGGCCTCCCTGCCTGGTAACCTTCCCGTCTTATCTACCTATTAGAATCCCTGGTTTGCTTCAAGGCTCAACTCGGTCAACAACCACCATGTACTACGGGGCACCCGAAGTTCAAAGACTTGGGTGAAGGAGCTTTCAGACTAAAGGGTCAGCGACGTGCCCAGGGTAGAACACACCCTCGATGACCCGAATGGTTCCAGGGCACCAGCTGCTGGGGAGGAGGAAGGGTTTCCTGTAGAGTTAGGGCTGGAGTTTTGGAGGGGCCTTGAGAGTTCCTGCGTGGGATGAATCTCCAGGGCCAATTCTGGTGTGCACAGTAGGTGCTTCGTGGGTTCTGACGGGGTTTCCTGTGTGAGCTGTTGGTCCTAAGGAAGATGGCACAAACTTCAGCCCCAAGCAAACACCCTGAGGCCCCAAGGCAGGTCTGCTCTCATTGAAGTACAGATGGGGAGGGTGGCATATGAGCCCAAACCAGTGACCAGTAGTTGGCCTTTTGTGCTGACTTTGCCCAAGAACCTGCTGGCCCTTTGGGGAGTATGTTAGTGAGGAGGAGGCCCAAGTTTTTTAAACTGAACCTTAGTAACTTTGTTTCCAGTTCTCTAATCCGTGTTTGGGTCTTGTTGCCTTAAGGAAGGGGCCCAGTGTGGTCCCTCCGGCTGGAGCTTAGATTCATCTGGGGTCTTGCGCTTCCTGTCGTTTGTCCATCTCTGCGGCTTCTCCAGTTTGTTCCTGAATTCTCCCTCCTGGTCATGAGCCAGGCATGTCTCTGGGTTTAACACAGTTTTCATTCACTGACCCCCAGAATTCCCATCCATTCCCTTCTCTTACAGGATTCCCATCCATTCCCTTAGGTGGAACACGTTTCTGCTTGCTCTCGTAGGTCAGAACAGCAGCGCTGGGAAATTAAAGACCTTGTCTGGGGCCCTTGATATCATGATGAAAACGCAGCGTGCATTCCAGCTCATCCGAAAGGAGCTTACTGAGGAGAGCGAGCAGGTGAGTAGAGGCCCAGCCCTTCTGGGCTCTGGACCCTCGTGGGTCAGGCCCTTAGGAGGGGCGGCAGGCCTGCCTGAACAGGAAACCCAAACGGGCTGCTAGCCTTGCCCTTCCTGCTGTACAAAGGGGTTGGTTTGGCCGTTTAAGAAGACCAGCTGCCCGGCCCGCGCTGTGTGCGCGCGCCTTTGAGAATATGGCTTTGCCTTTGCCCTATGCACTCCCACTTGAATTTTTCTTCTGTTTTATTTAAATAATGGTGTGTAGATTAAACTAGGAGTCAGTCTTTAGATTTTAATAACACTTGTTAGCATTATTTGTAGGTAGAAGATGAGCGAGAGAGAGAAAAGGGCCCTAATCTAAGTTTTCCATGTGGCTCCTCTGGCAGACCCGGCAGGGAAGTTTGTAGACGGAGTGCCAGAGACTGAGCGCGCCTGAACTTCCTGCTCAGCCCTTTTTATTACCTGCTGCTGATGCCAGGTGTGCAGGTAGCCAACACAAGAGGATGTCCCCTGTGGGACCCAGAGAGGGAGGATACATTTCCTTCACACAGTAGCTTCTTAAAACGGATGCCTTTAAAAACATTAGATCCAAGTTACAAGAGACTTAGGAGAGCATTTCCACAGCTGGTTTGATTTGACTGATGAAAATCAGAGGAGATTTCCGGATTGGAGACAGATCTTACCTTGGGGTGGCAGCGCCCCGATCTCACAGGGAAATGCTCCTCCTGCCTTGGCTTGCTTTCTTTCCTGCTGCTTAGCTTTCCCTGGTGGCCCTCATGATGAGGCTCCTGCCTGGGCTTACATTTGGGACCCTTCAGCAGGAGGAGGTGCAGGATTAGGGACTAGCCTGATCCCCAACTACGTAAGGGAAGCCTCAGACAGGTTTTGGGAGGAACAGCTGAGGACACGGCCTCGGCCAGGGGCTCCCCGTGCTGTGAGATGCCTCCCTGGCTCTTGGCTTTGGCATCCTGTGCCGAAGCTCATGGCTGGGATCCCGTTGGGGGTTTCCTTAGCAGAGATCTGGAGTGGTTGGCCGTGTCGTCCTCCAGCTCATTTTGCAGGGAGGAAACCACAATCGGCAGTGACTTGCCCAGAGTCACCCAGCTAGGAAGTGTCTGAGGTCAGATTTTAATTCAGGCTAGTGAGTCGTCCTGACTCCAGGCCTGGCACTCTGTCCACGAGGCTCTAAGCTGCCTTCCGAGGCGGACGGGGAAGGCCATTTTCTTTATTTCTAAACCCATCGGATACATTTGTGTCGTTGTGGCTCAGTTGTTCCCTTGAACGTGCTCAAGCCTCAACCAGACAGAATCGGGATTTAAGACCCAGAGGAAATGGAGGCACGAGGCCTGTGGCCCCCCGGCGGTGCCGGACTCCCGACCTTGGCCACAGTGGTTTGGGGCCTCCCAAGGAGTACCTGGCCCTGCTGATTGCTGTAACTAACAGTGACCCAGTCCTTGCTGGGGGGCGGCATCTGCACATCTTTTTGATGAAGGAGCAGCATCTCGGGGATGTCCCCATCCATCCTTGGAAAACTCAGCACCTTCTCCCCTCCCCCACATCCACCCAAGTCCTATAGTTGTCCTTGGAGAAACTCTCCTGAGGAATCTAGCCCGGGCCTGAGGACCAGGGCAGCAAGCTCAGTTCTGGGGGGCTGAGGGGAGGGATGTCGAGGGCAGTCCTCTCGCTTCCTGTGTCTTGGCCCCGGGGCGAAGGCTTGATGGTGAATCCTCCTCCTCCCCTCCCCCCAGCCACTAGACAGATGTGGCTTCTGAGATGGCCCAAGCTGACCGGGAAGGCCCTCTCTTTGCAGAGTAAGAGTGACGAGGGCGGCTCAGCCACCGACCCCTCAGCTGCAAGTCTGCACAGGGAAGAGGTGGTGAAGCTGCTCAGCATCTTCGAGTCTCGGCTGGCCTTCCTCCTCCTGCAGTCCATCAAGCTGCTGTCTGCGGCCAAGAAGAAAATGAGGTCAGTGGGGCCCAGTTGGCCTGGTCTGTCTGATCCTGGCTGAGCTCTGGCCAGGTGGGTGGACTCGGCCGCTGGAAGGGGAGGGGCTTCCCCCCCCCCCCCCCCATGGGGTCTGGGCGGTATCATCCATCTCCAGAAGGGCCAGCTGCGGAGGCTCGAGTCCACAAACGATTCCCACTAGACCTTCCCTCCTGGGCCAGACCGTCTGTCTTTCGGGTCTTGGTGGCCTGGGCCAAGTTCGGCCCTGCAGAGCCTCTGGCCGTTCGGTGACCTGTCCGGGACTGCACGGCCCCGGACCGGCCTCCTTCCGGGGGCTGCTTTGCTCTTCCTCAGCTTTTCTGTCTCCGTGAGCCCTGTATAGGCTGGGGGGGGGGGGGGGTCAGGTCTGTGCCGGAGATAAATCCCAGCAGCATCAGCCACGCGTGGGCCTCTTCCTACAGCTGGCGTGGTGGGGGCCATTTCAGGGAGAAGTCAACGTCCCCTGGAGCCCGATGCCATCCGCTCTGACCCGGTCCTGCTGTTGCTGCCGCACCCACTTGTGCGCTGAACGCCGTCTCTTTGGGCGGGTGGCGCTTGGTGCCGTTCAGCGGGTTTGTGATTTGGTGGCTCTGCTTGGAGCCCGGCCCAGAGGACCCGGGGCTTGGGGAGAGTTTAAGCGCAGCATTGGTTGCCGCTTCCTCCAGAAAGCTCGATGACGTCGCAGCCTTTGTGTGTTTTACTGTCTGAACCCCTCCCGCCCGTCCTGGAGTCCCCGCTGCCCGTTGGCTCCAGGGCAGAAGAGCAGGAAGGACGGGGCAGTGAGGGTTCAGTGACTTGCTCAGGGCCACATTTGAACCCAGGACCTCCTGTCTCTGGCCTGGAGCTCTATCCCTGAGCCCCCGGCTGCACCAGAGTAGACCTTTAAGCCCTGAGGAGAGTTCCCAGAAGCTTTGCTGACAATTTAGGACAGATTTCACAGGAGGATCCCTAGAACTCCTGTTGCTCCTGGCCTAGTCGGACCTGTCGGGTGACTGCTCAGACCTGGTGGGAGGAGTCCAGGAGCTCGGCCATCCCGGGCCCTCCCAGAGGAGGCAGCTCGTTCCCCTCGGGGCGCTGACCGAAAAGGAGACTGAGTCAGGGAAGCTGGGGGCAGGGGAGATGCCAGGCTGGGGGCAGCGAGTGCCCAGAGCCACCCAAGATGGTGCGTACGCGCCGTCACTGACCGCCCTGTCTTCTCCCAGCAGTCACAGCGAGGACGAGGAGGGGCTGCTCCAGACCAACAAGCAGATGTACTCGCACCTGCTCAGGGCCACGGCCAACCAGCACGCCACGCTCCTGGACAGGATCGACGTGATCCTGGGCCTCATGGGCCAGCTCGCCACTGGCAAGGAGGCCGGCGAAGCCGCGCCCCCGCCCCCCTGACTGGCCCGACCGGCCCACGGCCGAGCGTGATCAGTGCCTTGTAACACGGGGGCCGGGGCTGTCGTCCATCCGTCCGTCCGTGCGGTGCTTCGTTCGATTTCTGCCGAGGCTCTGCATCCTGAGCGCGAAGGAGGGACGGGATGGGGACCCCTTTGTCTTCATCCCGAGGCAGGCGGGCTCTGGTCTGGCGGGAGGTGCCGAGAGAGATACACGGGGGTCAGCGGAGGCCCGAGCCGACTCGGGCTCGTGCGTTTGACTCGACATTCTCCTTAGAACAGGCCTGGCTCGAAGTGGGGGAGCGAGAGACTCCCCCACTGTGGAGAGGCGTCCCGGGACCTCAGAGCTGAGTGGGCCCCGAGCTCCCACAGGGCCCGACTGGGGTGGGCACCACAGGGACCTCTGAGCTCCCGGCCTGGACTCTCCAGACACAATCTGGCTCGTGGGCATTTGGCCGATTATCTCACGCTCCACTCGGACTTAATATGGCAGTTGATCAAGAAAGAAAATGCTATCATTACCCTTTTCTTTTTGAACTTGAAACTGTGAATAAAAGGCAAGAAAGATATTTTAAATAAATATATTTATTAAAAAGAAACGTATCCATTTGTGGCATTTCCCTTTTCAGCCTGGACTCCCCACTGGGGCTGACCCCGGAGGCTCCAGGAAGCCTGAGGCAGCCGTCGCCAGGACGATGACCGTGGGCTCTGGCTGGGCGCCGGGGTGCGTGCTGCGTGCCCGTTGGTTTGCTTTCGGAGAACACTCAGACTTCTTACATGGACTCTCCAGCCCTTGGCCGGGGCGGCCACATCATGGGAGGTAGGAGGCGCCGTTCTCACAGAAGCCCGGGCTCTCCGTCGTCGCTGGCGTGGAGGCAGCCGGGACGCTTCTTGGTTCCTCTCTGCCATCTCCTTGTCTTTCAGTTTTCATGATCCTCAGCCCAGATCGGCTGAGGCGCGTCACCGTGGGCCCCTCGGCTTAGGTTTGCAGACCGGGACGTCCGTGCCGGTCATTGTCGGCCCTTGGGAAACCCCCAGACACTCCCTGGATGGGCGCTGCTCAGCCTGGGCAGTCGGCCGGCCAACGGGCTTTTGGTGCAAATCCATGAGCAGAAATGGCTCCCAGTCCCGTGTCTGCCCATCCCCCTCCCCTGGTGGCCCCCCCCCCACTCTGTTCCTGTGACAATTCCTGCTGCTTTTGTGTAAAATGGGGCGGAAAGAAGGAAGGAAAGACTTCTGACTAGTCCTTGGGGGCAGACACTCAGACTTGGGACCTCAGCATCCCAATGACAGGCTCCCATTGAAGTCATTCCCCATCAAACCCGCCAGCTCCTTTTCTTCTGTTTTTTAAAGATGAGAAAGGGTCTTGCGTCCTGGTTGGGGGGGTTATTGCCCAGCAGCCAGCCAGCGTCCAAAGGGTGCTTCGAGATCCCTGTGCTCCAGCCCAGGCTGCTCCCTGAGGCTGCCATCCCGTCCTTTAAGCACAGAGCGTCTAAGTGAGCACAGAAAACTGCTTGGAGAAAGGAGGGACGGGACTAGTAGCGTGGGGACAGCAGGCAGCCTCCTCGGGCCTTCTCAAAGGAGGGCGTTGGCCGGCCTTACATTTTCCAGGAAAGTTGGCTGGAATGAGAACTTTGTGTTCTGGGTTCGGCCGTGGCTGTGCCGAGGGAGACGAGCCTTCCTCCGCTCCCCTCCAGGCTTCCCCTTCTCTGCCTCCCACCCAGAATCCCAGAGAGTCGGGGAGGAAGCCCTTCCCTCCGCCTTCCCAGGAGAGATGCTCGGCCCGAGCCGCGGGGGCTTTTCCCTCATTGCCCGTCTGCCCTTTCTAGCGGCGTTTGGCTAGTTCATCGTCAGGGTGGAAGGATGGACGTCACAGATGTCAAACCACTTCTGCGAGATGTATTGTCTGGGAAGCAGCCCATTGATGGCAAGAGAAGGGTTGTGCTGGCGGTCCCTGGTGTTCACCACTCTCCAGTAGACGTTGCCTTGGAGGAAGAAGACGGCGTTGTGTGCGTAGGAGACGTAGGCCGAATCTAGGTTTCCACCTGGATGGTCCTGGGGCGTCACGGACGGGAAAACATCCATCATCCTCTTCGGATAAGACTCAGCGACTTGATTTCTCTTGACATCAAACGCATACACCTGCCGGACACAGAGCAAAGGGAGACCCTCTTTTGGGGGGAGAATGACCGATTTTTAGGGAGATGCCCAGACCTTTCAGACACCTCCAAGTTATCATACGGGACCAGGGACTCAAGCTTAAACCCTGTCTAGGCTCCTTAGACAAGCAGTCATTCAGCAACATCCCAAGGGCCAAGTTTAAGTCAGGAGCCCCCCCGGCTACGGTGGGTCTGCGGACAAAAGCTAAGGGTCGCAGAGCCATCTACTTACGGAAGACTTCTGGAAGAAGTAAATGAACCCCGTCCCTCGGTCGTAGAAGGCTGTGTCCAGGGGGCTCGGGATGCCCGGAAAGCCCTCCGAGATGAGCCGGGGATAGCTGGTGCCTTGTTCGTCCTTTTTAAACGCCTGGTCGTTGTCACTGTCGTATCGCCAATAGTGATTCCCTGATGGCCCAGCCACAGTGGGGTTTTGGAAACAGAAGCAAAGAGCATTAACAGTGGGCCTGCTGCACTGGCTTCTACCTTGGGTCAGCCCACAGTCTCCTCCGCTGGTGTGGACTGGAGCCTGAGACCATGCAATGGAGGAGGATGAAGTCTGTGGGCTCCCTTGTGAGCAATGTTCATAATATGGTGCCTCCTGTGTATCGGGCACCGTGCCAAGAGCTTTACAATGATCTCATTTCATCCTCTCCACAACCCTGTGAGGCAGGTACCATTATTATCCCCATTTTATAGAGAAGGAAACTGAGGCAGACAGGCAAAGTGACTTGCCCAGGGTTGCTAGACTTCCTTATTAGCAGGAAAGTCAGGCCATGGCTTAGAGCCATGGAGCGTGCCAGAGGGGGCTGCTCTGTGCTCCCCCTATCCCCACCATGAACACCTGAGGACATCACCCCCTCCGCCCAGTAGCCCAGTGGGATGCTTCCCCCCCCCCCCCATCTGAGCCAGCAGCAGGCCGATGAGGAATGCCATGTGGGCACTCGCTCTCTGAAAGGTTCGCCATCACTGCCCTAGAGGCACCTTTTCACTTAGCCACGCTACAAAATGTCCTAAATCCATCCGTGACCAAAGGAGCTCGTATGAAAGGGAAGGTGCAGCCCAAGGGATGGCCATTTGGGTGTGCACTTCAGGACATTCTTAGGGCGCTTCTGTGAAAGGATTCTGAGCAAATGAAGCCCAGAGGCTGGGAAGCTCTGACTCCCCCACAGTGACGACGCCCTCCCTGATGGGGGTTCTCTGAATGATGCCATGGAGAGTCGTCGTGCTCCTTTGGGGAGTTCCAACATGGAAAGATCTACCTTCAGCCACAGGAGACTCGACAATGTAAAACTCTCGATCCCAAGGCCAGGATGTCATCTGGCTACCATTTTTAAGCCAATCACTTGTCTCTGCCAGGGTGAGGATGGAGGAAAATTCCATGAGTTTGTCCATTGATTTTTACTTGGAGGTAACAGAAGTCCCGATCAAAAAACAACTTCTGTTTGTGGCTCTCCGTGTGCCTGGGGTGGGTCTCCACTGGCTCATGACGGACATTCAGAACTTGGAAGGCGTGAGAGGACGGAAGATCATTTTCCAGAGGAGAAGAGATGGACCCCCAAAGCACTGAGTGGAAAGGGGGCTGTAGGTCAAGCCCGAACCCTGGTGGTGGGCTGTGGACCCCCTCCCTCCCCCCTTGTAAAATGAGAGTCAGACCAGAAGGTCTCTCAGGTGTCCGCCATGCGTAGATCCTCAACATGGTATTGCCGTGTCCGAGATCCCCCATCTGCGGGGCAAGGTTGGCTCCATGAATAGGGTGGTGGATAGAAGAGCAACCCCCGAGGGGGGGAGATCCACAGGGCAAGCATCCCCCATGTTTAGAAAGGGAGGAGAATGGAGTCTCCAACCTGGAGGACAGCGAGCTTGACGTCCGTTCCTGGCCAAACCTTCTAGAATGGGTGCTTAAAAGGACGGTTAGAGAACACCGCAGAGGATGCTCCTTTGGGGACGCTTTCAGGAATGCTGCTAAGTCTCCCCTGGTTAGCAGAACATTTGACAGACTCTCGTGGCCTGATGTGGGCTAGGAAGGTGGCCGCCCGAACTCTGCTGTGCGAGGCTCCAGGAAGAGAGAAGCGGGACGTGTCGTGTCCTGGGGCCCAGCACAGGGCTTGAATGCAGCAGGCGCTTCATCGGGGCTTCTGTCGGTTCTCATGTGGCGCCTTTCAGCCTTAGCTCAGGCTTCTGGCTTGTCTTCTCTGTCCCGCATGCACGGCCACCCCGAGCCTTGTTTCTAGGCGCCTCTCCTCCCCCCCTTTCCCTGCGGATCCTTCCCAGACTGCTCCAGACACAGCAGCATCCCTCTGCTCTGAGCTTCGGGCAGAAACGAGCCCATTCTCTTATGCTCACACTTTGGTGCCTCAAAAGGCAAGGGAGCGACGGAGCCCCCCGAGGACTCGCGTACCTTTGAAGAAGTAGCGCTCGTCCCTCGTCCATGTCCAGACGTGGACGTAGGCGTCGAGGTCCCGAGAGGGGATGCCGTGCCATCCGGCGGGCGTGAGGATCGGATCCCCGTAGCGCGTCCTGTTGTGACGGTTCTCGTAAAGCCAGTACCAGCCGCTGCGGAAAAAATAGGTGCTAAAGCTCACGACCAGCTCCCCGAAGCGGGTCTTCTCTTTGCGGATCCAGTCAAAGGCAGTGTCGAACGGTCCCTCGCACGAGCCTGACACGGAATAATCCACAAGAATTGGTCAGGCCCCGGGGTACGCGGGGGGGTGTCCGGGGAAGAGGAGCCGTCGGCGGAAGGACAGGGACGCCCGTTCCGGGCTTTGGGTCCTAACAAGAACACCAAGTCCAGCCACCCACCCAGCCGTCTCTTCTCGCTGCGCCTCCATCTCTTTCCAGCCATCCCTCCCTGCCCCTCGCTCATCTCTACCTCTGACCCACGAAGGGACAGACATAAGTGCGGAGCAATCACGGCACAAGACCGTTGGGGCATCAGGAGTCTTCCTGCGGAGGGCGGCTCTGCGCTCCTGTCCTGAAGGCAGCACCGTGGAGGCGGGAGAAGAGGGCGGCAGAGGCCACGCAACCAAGAGGGGAAGAGAAAATCTCTGCATAGGAAAACAAGAAACAGGAAGCCACGAGAAGGCCCACGGGGGGAGGGGGAGAGGGAGAGGAGCAGCAGGAAGCTGCCCACCCTGGACCAAGCACCGCAGGAAGTGCCTCACAGATTTCCTTTGATCCTCATTCTGACTGGAAGGTCGGGACTACCCAGACCCCTATCTTATCATTAAGGAAACTGAGGCAGACAAATGTTAAACAACTTGCCCAGGGTCACACAGCTAGTAAGTGTCAGAGGCCAGATTGAACTCTCTCTGACTCCAGGCCTGCCATTCTGTGCCTGCATCATCTAGAAGAGTACAGCCAGTACCTCGGGGTGTGAAGACTGAAATCCAGGTAGAGACAGACAGACGGATGGATGGGTGGACGGACAGATGGACAGGCAGGCAAGCAGACAAAAAGAGGATGGATGGATGGATGGCAAGAAAGACAGACTGACCAACAGACAGATGGACAGACAGCTGCTGGATAGAGATGATCCGAGAGGCACTGGCACAGCGATCGTAATGGAACCCACTTCCCCGCCAGCTCCTCAACATTTTCTCTCTAGTCCGGCCGTCATCCTCTTCGTCTTCCCCACCCCACGGAAACAGGGGAAGACATCAAAGCTCTCAGAACCTATGTGGAAAAGTGCCGCCTCCACGATCAAGGAAATAAATGCAAAGGAAGCTCCAGATTGGGGGGAGGGGGGCAGCTGGAGACGGTCCCAGGTGCCACGAGCAGGTCATTCTGGAGGGCCACGAAACTGCCGGCCCTCCGACCCTGCAGCAGCACTTCCACTCTGTCCCAGAGAAGACCGAGAAGGAGGAAGAGGGGCCGGCGTGTCCCCAGAGTTCGACGGCTGCCCTGGCTGTGACTGCCAAGAATGGGGAGCAAAGGGGGCTCGAGCGGCTGGGATGGGAGGTTTCTGTCCCCGAGGAAGGACCAAAAGGATGATTTCAGGGGAAGCTGGGAAGACCTGTTTGGGCTGAGGAAGAGTGAAGCGTGCAGAGCCGGGAGAACCCCGGCAGGGCGGCGAGGAGGAGAGAAAGACAGGCGGAAGCCTGGGCCCGGCTGCCGACCGAAGCGGATGGGTCCAAGAGTGAGAACAAGGAGTGGAGAAGGCAGGGCTTGGCTTCGATCGCCCGATCGTGCGCGATGAGGACCTTCTTGTTCTCTCGGGTGCTCAGTGGGGACCCTGGGCAGGGCAGCCCGGGGAGATGAGAACCGGAAGGGAGCCGGTCTGGGAAGTGTGGGAGGGGCAGCCAAGGCCACCCAGGATGGCCTTTGGTGAGGAGCCAGATGAGGGAGCGGGATTCGAGGTGAGGACCATCGATGAGGGAGGGAGGAGTGTGGAGCCGGAGCAGGGCTGAGGAATGGGGGAAGAGACCCAGGGAGGATGGAGAAGAGATTTGGGAAGGAGGGGGGCAGGAGACTGAACAGCAGAAGGAAATTCAGAGGTTTTCTGGACGCAGAAACGCTGGGATGTGGAAAGATTAACGCGTGATGGAAAGCAGGGAGAGCCAGCCTTGGACTTGAAGTCGGCAGACCCGGGTTCCAGGTCCAACGTTTCCCTAAAACGCATGTGCGTGGGAGAGGCTTTCTCCAAGAGCTTGAGTGAGGGGACAGGCTTGAACCCCCAACTCGTCCCACCTTGGTTCTTTTGGAGGGAGGGGCTGAGCTGGAGAAGCTCCCCGGCGCCCCCCTCCCTGAAGGGCCGGAGGCTTCCCTGACACCCCAGAGGCTGGGGCTGAGACAGGGGCTGGAAGCCAAGCCTGGACTCCAGAGAGGCTCCCTGAGTGTCGTGGATCTTCTCCAGGCAGATGATTCTCCCTCATCCTGGGGGGGAGGGGGATGGTGGCCAGAATGACCCCTGCCCTGCCTCCCGGGGCCGCAGGAGAGGAAGTTCTGCCCACGCCGTTTGGACTCCACTTGATTCTGTTGGCCAAAAGGAGCAGCTGGCGAAGCAGAGGCCTCTCGCCCCCTCCCCCAGGAGCCCCCCGGGGTGCCGCCTCGCTGGCCCCGTTCCTGGGGAGTCCCCCGCGGGGCCCCCGCTCACCGTACAGGGCTTGGATGGCTCTCCTGTCCTCCCAGCCCAGCTCAAACTCGGTCTGCGGGGGAGTGTAGCCCGGCTGCATGATGGATCCCGCCTGGTCCAGGTGAGGCAGGCCCAGGACGTGGCCGATCTCGTGCACCGCCACCTGGAGAGGAGCCGCAGCCGCCCTCAGCGCGTTCCCCGGGCCGGCCTCGGCCCCCGGCCCCCCTCCGTCGCTTGGCCGGCGCCGCGCCCTTACTTTGAGCAGGCTGATCCCGCTGTCGCTGCTGGGGGACGTGAAGTGCTCGTCGTCGTCGAAGTGGATGTCCCCGAAGTGCCGAGCGTGGGCCAGCTCTTGGCCGCTGCCATCGAAGGGCCGGCTGCAGCCCAGGTGTTGGCCTGGAGAGGGGGGGCACCCGTGCCCAAGAGGGGGCCGTAGTGAAGAGACGGGGAGAAGCCGGACTCCTGCCTCGTACGGATGAGGATGCCGAGGCCGCCTGGCTCCACCCGCCATGTTTTACAAGTGAAGACAGTGAGGCCCAGGGGGCAATGGGGCAGTTTGCTGCTGGGGGTGGGGGTAGGACTGGAACAGGGCAATGCTCAGCCAGAAGTGGTCACCAGGGTTTGCCAACTGACCGCTCGACTCACCCCTTCCGAATCCCAACTTGATGTCTACGAGGGCTGGGGGAGATAGACGGTCCTCTTTGAACACCAGCGGGGTCACCTCACTCCACATCCGGAAGGCCAGCCTGAAGACGAACCTCTGCTCCTCTATGGACAGCTGGCTGCTGTAGCCCTCCCCCATCAGCCTCCATCTCAGCAACTTCCTGGAGAAAGCCTGCGGGGGGCTCCTCTTCGGCCTCCACCTGCCCAGCAGTGCCGAGAGCCATTTGGGGTGCTCTCTGGGACCTGGGTCCGAGCTTCCTCCCCTGGGCATGATCCTTGGCACTGTTGCCCCCAGGAGCTGGTGGTCAGGCATGCCACACCGGGGCTGGTTCATCGCGGCCAGGGTGGCTTTGTCCAGCTGTCCAGTCACTGGTAACCGATTAAAGGACTGGAACTTGGCGATGGCCTCCCTGAGGCCTGGGTTTCCGCTGAGTCCCGCTGCCAGGAGTTCCCCTCTTTGCCTTGGCATGGAAGTCGCCTCCTGTACACCAGGGAGATCTCTAAGCTCCATGGGCGGTTTGTCATCAGTGCTGGGCCCCAAAATGTCTGGGGAGGAAGCTGTCCCCCCACTGGACCCCTCTGTCCAGCCATATTTGGATAAGAACAACTGAAATAAAAAAAACAAAAACATCACTCCAGCATTGCCGTTGGCTTGACCTTCTCACACCATTGGGAACAGGACGCTGCCGTTATAAGTTAAGCAGTTATTAGGCGCCTGCTGTGTGTCCAGCACTGGGGAGCAAAGCAGTCCCTGCCCTCAAGGGGCTTACATTCTGTCCAGGAGACACAGGCACAGATGGGCATATGGAAAACCCAGAAAAAATATTTCAGGTATCCTTGGAGGGAAAGGCTCAGGTGGGCTGGGCAGTGGGGGCAGGAAGAGCCTCCTGCAGAAGGAAGACCCTGAACTGTCTTAAAGGGGGCCACAGATGGCTCTTAGCTGGGCATTTGAGGCCCTCCACCAGCTACCTTTCCAGTCTCGCTGCATAGGGCTCCTCCACCTTCCACCCAAAATAAACTGACTTGACAGCCCATTTCCCTTGGGCCACCCGCACCAGTGACTGCCTCCCACGACCAGATGTACGTTCCCTCTGCCTGCCAACCCACCAACCAGAGATTCAGGTCCTCTTCCATGGAGAATCCCAGGATGGCTGAGCCAGAAAAGGCAGAAGCATTGAGCCCGATGCCTTCAGGGACCCTCTCCCTCTTGACATACGTTGATTCACTGACCATTGATCGTGTACGTGGCCTTGGCCAGCTCCAATAGATGAACTTCTCTATCCTCTCCCTATTTAATGCATGGCTGTTGCCATCCCCACTCATGGCCTCATTGGGTTGGTGTGAGGAGCTGCTCAGTCAATCGTGAAGGGCAAGAGGAACATGAGCCGGCGTTTCCTGGCTCATGAGTCAATTCAGACCAAAGGACTTGGAACTGGGGTGAAGACACAACAAGAATGAAGGGATGGCCAAGAGGCGGCACCCACAGCCTAATGGGAATGGACCCTGCGGGCACTCATGGGCATGACCAGCTGGTCAAGGGGAAGGTCCACAGTGCAGGGGCTGTGGGAAGATGGGCACAATCATGCCCTGCAGGAGCCGGGAACTGGCTGGACTATTCTGAAGATCACGTGGGATGAAGTGTCCATAGAAGATCTTTTTTTTTTTATTAATTTTTATTTTTAAACATTTTTCCATCGTTTCCACGATTCATTTTCTCTCCCTCTCCTCTTCCCTTCCCCCTCCCAGAGCTGACAAGCAATTCTACTGGGTTGTACAAATGTTATCAATTAATACCAATTTCCATATTATTCATTTTTGCTACAGAGCAATCTTTTAAATCCTAAGCCCCAAATCACATACCCATATATGCATGTGATAAGTGATGTCATATGTTTTTCTTCTGCGTTTCTGCTCCCACAGTTCTCTCTCTCAGTGTGGTTAGTGTTCTTTCCCATAAGTCCCTCTGGATTGTCCTGGGTCATTGCATTGTTACTAGTAGTAAAGTCAGTTACATTCGATTGTGCTACAATGTATCCGCCTCTTTATACAATGTTCCCCTGATTCTGTTCCTTTCATTCTGCATCCATTCCTGGAGGTCCTTCCTGTTCACATGGAATCCCTCCAGTTCATCATTCCTTTGAGCACAATCGTATTCCTTCACCCACAGATACCACAATGTGTTCAGCCATTCCCCAATTGATGGGCATCCCCTCATTTTCCAATCTTTTGCCACCACGAGTGCAGCTATGAATATTCTTGTACAGGTCTTTTTCCTAATTATCTCTTTGGGGTACAAACCCAGCAGTGCTATAGCTGGATCAAAGTCTTTTAAAGCCCTTTGCACATCATTTCAGATTGCCTTCCAGAATGGCTGGATTAATTCACAACTCCACCAGCAGTGTATTAGTGTCCTGCTTCACAAAAAGTCTTTTTAAATGACCAGGACACAAAAGGAAGTTCAGAAGGGGAACCCTCATTAAACACAGCAAGTTAACAAGGAATATTTTTTTAAACCCTTCCCTGCCATCTTAGAATCAATACTGTGTATTGGTTCTAAGACAGACGAGCCATAAGGGCTAAGCAATCAGGGTTAAGTGACTTATCCAGGGTCACATAACTAGGAAGTGTCTGATGTCAGATTTGAACCCAGGACCTCCTGTCTCTAGACCTGGCTCTCTATCCATTGAACCACCTAACAACTCCCTCAACAAGTACTTGTTAGTCCAGTGGGCCCTCATGGAGATGATACTGTAATTGGGGAGACTCAGGAGTCTATTAGCATGTGGCTATGGACATAGAGTATACAGAGACCTATATGTCTGAAGGCACACATGTGCACATGTATACATGCACATATACATAGTAACTAGCCTTTACAGACTGCTTGAGGTTTGCAAAAGCACTACAAATATCTCATTTAATCCTCACCACACGCCTGTGAGGTATATGGTGTTATTCCCAATTTGCAGACTAGGAAACTGAGGCCCAAGGAAGTTAACTGTCTTGCCCAGGATCACACTTCTCATAAGTGTCTGAGGCTGGTATATGCACATACACATATATGTGCAAATATAGTATCTCCTTAAAAAACAAACATAAGAGAATGACTTTCCTGTTCTTTGAATCTTCAAGTGTTTGTTTCTTGATGATTAAATTCAAAATTAAAAAACCAAACAAATTTAGAATGTTGTAATTCTGCAAGAACAGTTATTAAAATGCTCAGGCTCAGGGGGCAGTTGGGTGGCTCAGGGGATGGAGAGTCAGGCCTAGAGATGGGAGGTCCTGGGTTCAAATCTGGCCTCAGACACTTCCCAGCTGTGTGACCCTGGGCAAGTCACTTGACCCCCATTGACCACTCTTCTGCCTTGGAGCCAATGCACAGTATTGATTCAGAGATGGAAGGTGAGGGTTTAAAAAAAAATGCTCAGGCTCATTGGTCCAGAGACGGCTCCCAAGGAAGTTGCTAACGGCTAGAAAAGATCTGTTGTACGCAATGTTCAGGGCAGGATTCAATGTGTAAATAAAGCATGTGCCCATCCACAGGATTTGCTGAACAAATGACAATACAAGTATATGATGGAATATTACTTCCAAGGTGAATAATTTGAAGAAAACATGGGAAGGCACATGATCAAAGAGTGCTGGTTCTAGAGTCAGAGGTCCTGGGTTAGAATCCTACCTGTGACATTTACTCCCTGTGTGGCTAGAGACAAGCCCCTTCCCCTCCTTGGGCATCATTTTCCTCGTCTGCCAAATGAGGGCATTGGACTGAATGGTCTCTTGAGGCTCCTCCCAGCTTTAGATCTAGGGGCCTATTGTCCTCTGGTCTAAGTGACAGAGCAAAGAATGGCAAATATGGCGACCACAATGGAAATAAAACCAAGGGTTCTCAGCTCTGGTGATAAGATTCAAGGCAGACGCAATGGATCATGGTGGCACCATGTCCTGTCCTGTCCGTGACCTAAGCTGTGATGGGGATCACCTAAAGGTTTATTGGCAAGTCGGTTGTACCCAACAATAAGGCATCAGTGGATGTCCAACCCTTGGATGCTCTGATGATCTTAAGGCAGGTCCTCCCTCAGATGCTGGGACAAATAACAGTCCAGTTGCTCTTGCCTTGCTTGGCTGCTGGATTCAATGCCCCCCACCTCATCCTGAGTCCCAAGGAGATTCCTGACAGTAAGATTTCCTTAACAAAAAGGGCAAAATAAATGGCAAACAGGTTTAAATGCTCTCAGGAAGGCCTCCATCGCTCTGGGCGTGTTGGCCCCAAAGAAGGCAGAGAACAAGAATCCATCCGTTCTTGGTCCATCGGACACCCTCGTAAAGGCTTGGGGCTGCCGTTAGGAGGAGATCGCAGAGTTGGTGAAGGGCCAAGCCCTCGTGTCCAGGGCCCTTTGGAGAAAGCAGCCTTTCCACAGGCCTCAGGTTGGGGGAGGGGCGGGCAGTGTGCTGGGTGTAAGTGCTAGGGGGCTGACATGGCAGAGATGTCTCTTACCTGAGCAGAATGGAGGTCAGTGACAGGCTTTGCTTGGCGCAGGACAGACTCCTTTAGGTCTGAGTGGTCCCGACTGTGGAATAGTTTTTCTGGCTGGCTGGGCCAGGGGGCAGCCAGAAAGCAGAGCAGCCATGTCCAGGGCAGACCCAGAGGAGCCTGCATGGCACTTGTCAAGACAGAAGACCCCCTGACCCTTCCTCTTGGTCTTTCCTTCTCTTCCTAGCAGGGCCTCTTTCCTCTTTATATCCTGGAGCCCTCCCCCTCCTTTTTCTCCAAGCTCTCTGCAATAGTTCTCACCACACTGTGAAGTGTGCTGCCCCGGGGCGAGGCCGGAGGGAAACGTGCCCTTTGAAGACCCCTTGGCTGCCACCTTCTAATGCCCACTTGTCAGGGACCTGCTTGGCCATCTACGAGCTCATCAGCTCTCATCGATTAACCGCTCGCCAAGCGTTCGTTGAGCTCTTCTGCCTTGACTGTTTCACTTGATCTCTTCGGCACCCCTGGTTTCAGCCGTTCTCTTTAGGAGCCGACTCGCGTCTCAGTCTCTCTCCTGACCTCCATTTTCATGTTTCCAGTCACTCAAACTGGATAGTCCATGAACTCAACTTGCCCCAAACAGAATTCATTATCTTCCCCACTCCCAAACTGCCCCCTTTCCAGCTTCCTTACTGTTGAGCGCACCATCCTCCTCCTTTCCCCCGGCTCGGAATCTGGGCATCTTCCGCTCTCCCTCTCTCCCCCCCCCCCAAATCCTGTCAATCGTACCTTTGTGGCCTTTCTCCCAAATGGCCCCTCTCTCCTCTAATTCTGCCGCCCCAAGTTTCTCCCTCTTTAATCCATCCTCCACTCAAAAGTGATCAATGATCTTCCTCCAACACATGCCGCTTCCCTATTTAATCAACACGACTCTCTTTTATCTCCAGGACCAAACAGAAAGCCCTGTTTGGCTTCCAAAGCCCTATATGCCCTGTCGTCGTCGTCGTCGTCGTCGTCGTCCTCTTCCTCCCCTACAGCACTCACTCCTGACCTTCTTGTTCTCCTTTGGATGAGAAACTCCCAGCTCCCACTATGGCCTTCCCCCCATCTCCAGCAAATCTCATTTAGTGTACCTCCTCAGCGTGCAGCTCCAGGGTCACTGGAAGAGTCTGATGTATGGAAAAGATCGGGGGCAAAAGGAGAAGACAACAGCCGGGGGGGGGGGGGGCAGATGGCGGCATGGAAGCAAGGAACAAGAGCTTGGATAGACTTTCAGAGAGAGTGGAGGATGAAGGGTCTGCTGTGCCAAGGTCCACAGGGTCATGAAGACCTTGAATGACACCACAATCTCCAGCTCAGATGACAGGGCGACCATGAACACAACAGCCCAGCTCTCTCAGCAGATCAGAAAAGAGCCCTAGCCTCAATAATGATCAATAACAGAAGGGGAAAGTGTGGTAAATACTTGTTTCTAGCACTGATCCACACAGAAAGCTATTAGTAGGGATGGTCAAACCAGAAAATCTGGGGCACGGGTGACCAGAGCAAGAAAGCCTTCCAGGGTAGACCAGGAGTGAGTCAAGAACCTGAAGCTTGAATCTGTGAACAAGGAGAATGGGGATGGGTGGATGAGGACTGAGTAGGAGACTGGCTGTGTCTCTGAGCCTGGGCTGGAATCCAGAGCAGCAAAATTCTGCTTGGGGGGTGGGGGAGATGGTAGTAATTGCACCAGTCTTAGAATTAGCCGTGTCCTAGGGTTCTGAAAGTTTTCAGCTTGCTCCTCTGAGGTCCTTGATGAGGGAGAGACAAATTAGAAAAAGAAAACTATAGGCTCTTGTCCCTATTTTTTAAAAAAACCTTCCCTTGGAATCGATACTGCATATTGGCTTCAAGGCAGAAGAGTGGTCAGGGCTAGGCAATGGGGGTTAAGTGACTTGCTCGGGGTCACACAGCTGGGAAGTATCTGAGGCCAAATTTGAACCCAGGACCTCCCCTGGCTCTCAATCCACTGAGCTACCCAGCTGCCCCCTTATTGTCCCTATTCTTGCTAAATAATAATACCCAAAGGGAGCAGCAATTTGACGGCAGCATGGAGTGTTTGTCTGTAGCAGGGGATCAATCTGCCCCCCTCCCCCAGTGATTGTCCATGGATTCCGGACTCGAGAACAAGCTGTCCAAGGGACTCGAAGGTCCTGGTTTTAAGCGAGTGCAAGCAGGGCCCTTTTGTCCTCCAAGAACTCGCAGGATTAGATGCGGGGGCTACCTCCATCCCCACTGGCTGCTGTGGAGCATCCCCATCCCCTGGCTGCCCAGGCTGCTCCTCAGGGTGCCCTCCTTACCTCGTGAGGCAGCCCAGTCGGTCAGCCAGTCACTAAGTCCACTAGACATTGTACAGCGCTCTGGGGATACACAGAAAGGGAAAACGCTTCAAACTGGTGCCTGGCCTCCAGGAGCTCACAATCTAGCGGGGGAGACACCAGGCGAGCACTGCCCCCCTGGGACACACATCTCGGAGGGCAGGCACTGAGCAGGAGGAGGTCTGGGGAGGCTTCTCGCAGAAGGTGGGATCTCCCTGAAGGAGGCCTGGGAGGCAGCCGGGACCCTCTGCGCTGGGTCCTTCAGGCCTGAGAAGCCCTTCGCTCGGCTCCGCGTGGCCAGAGCCGGACTCTTGGCTTCCAGGCGCCTCTCCATCCATTTATTGCTCGGGACAGGAAGGTGTGAAGAGCCCCTGCCGCCTCCCCAAGGACGAGCTCTGCAAGGAGCCTGCCGCCACCTGGCCTGGAGAGTGGCTTCCGCAGGGGTGGAAGCACACAGCGTCTGTGGACATCCCGTGGGCTGTGTTTGCGGTTCATTAGCGGGCCTGCGATCGCCATCACTGGAAACTCTCCGGGGTCCTGCTAAGGGCCTCGCTCAACTGTCCTCCTTCCAGGGAGGGCAGGGCGGACGCAGGAAGGGGCTTTGCCTTGGCTGCTCGGGCAGCTGGCCGCACTGGCTTAAACTCCAAGTAGGGGCCCAGGGGCCGCCCTCCGGCCCCTGTTGGCTTGCTGTGTGCCAGACACAACGCCCTTCACCCCTGCCAGGCCCAGAACGTTGGGCTTCTTAGAGCTCCAAAGCCATCCTTCTTCATCCTCTTCACCCTTGCCTGTAGCTTAGGATCAGGCCTGTGTAATGGCTCCAAGGCAGAAGAGCGGTCAAGGCTGGGCAGTGGGGGTGAAGTGACTTGTCCAGGGTCACCCAGCCAGGAAGGGTCTGAGGCTCCACCTTCTGAGCTGCCCGGCTGCCCCCTGTAAGGATAGTGGTCCCTCTGCCCCCTTGCCCGTAGTGGTGCCATGCCCACAGCAGGAGCTTCATCCCAGGAGAATGTGGCTTCCCCCAGGGCATCTCTGCACCCTCTGCCCAAGCACCCAGCTGGCACCCAATAATTGTGGAGCTGCTTTGAACCATGTCCACACTCATCACCAGAATCCCAAACCTGCTGCCCGGAGCCATCGCGGCCAGCGAGGGTGGGTGGGGGGCTTCTCCCTTGTGTCCTGGCACCCTTGGGATCGGTCATGCCCAAGGGCAGGCGGTAGTCGTTGGGCCACACACGTCACTCTGAACCCCCAACGTCAACGAGAGACAGCCTGCACTCGAGGCCACTCGGATGGTAAAGAGAATGGGAAGGAGAGCCCGGCTCCCTTCTGGGGCAGCCCCTGGGCACCTCATGACGGTGCGGGCACCTGGGCTTCCCAGGGGCACTGCCAGAAAGGCTGTGAGGTCAGGTCCCTGTGGGGTGGAAGGTCTGCCATTCAAGGCCTTGTCCAGCTAGGCTCTTGACAGTTTGGCTACACACTGGAGTTAGGAAGGTCTGAGTTCAGGTGTGACTTCCTAGCTAGGTGATCCTGGGCAAGTCATTTACCCTGCGTCCGTTTCTTCATCTGTAATACGGGAATAATGCTAGCACCTCACTCCCAGGGTTGTTGGGAGGCTCCAAGGAGCTCTTACCCATAAAGCCCTTGGCCGGACTCCATATGACCTGAGGAAAGCCACAACCCTCCTGGCTTGCCTCTGCCTCCCCTGTCCAGGCCTGTCCAGCATTCTCCGAGGGTCCGGGGCTTCCTGGTCTCCAAAGCTCCCTCTCCAGACCACCACATGCCGTGACCCACTCCCAGGGGCCCAGGTGCGAAGCCCCCGGGGTCGGGAGGCCTTTCCTGGCTCACCTCCACTGCCTCGCCCCTGTCCTGGCTCTTTGGCCCTGGAGCAGAGTCCCAATTCTGGGAAGGTTCGGGTTCAAAAAGGATGAAAACAAGTAAAAAACCAAACCCAAACAGCGAGCGAAAAGGATTTTCACAGGCTCGAATCATGTCAACACGCCAGTCGGTGCCTCTGAAAACAAACTGTTTCTGCCAGCACCAGGCATTTATTAAGGGCCGCCCTGGTGCCCGGCACCCAGAATGGGGGCTTGGCGACACTCCTTGGTCATTTCCTCCCCCCGCGCCCCCTCCCCTGCAGATACGGCCACTTCCCACCACTGGGCGAGGCCCCCGGAAGCTGGACGGACGGTCTGACTAGGCCTGTCGGTCCTCCCGAGCGGTTGTGGCCGTGGGCTCTCGTGCCAGACCCGAAGGAGCTGGACATGGCCGGAGACCCAGGCTGGGCTCTAGGGCTGAAGCGCCTTCTGGAGGCCGGCAGCCAGGTCGTGGGGGCAGGGCTTCTCGGCCGTGCAGATCAATGGCAGTCCGGCACTGGTCAGGGCTCGAGCTGTGGTGGGACCGATGGCTGCAAACTGAAAAGACAAAAACTGGCTTTGAGGGCCTCCGAGTGGAAGCGTCCGGAGGGCAGGGGCAGCTTCCCATCTGGGTCCCCAGGGCCCGGGGCAGCCGGCACCCCGCAGGAAGGCCTGTGGGGCTGGGATGAAGGCAGTGCAACTGGGACACAAAGAATCCAGAGGGGGCTGATCTTCTGGGCAGGTCAGCCCAACTAGCGTGTGCGGGAGGGCAAGCCGGGTTTGAAAGCAGGAAGGTCTGCGTCAGGCGATTCCCCTCGACAGCCTCGTAGGCCAGGACTTCCTGCTCTTTATGGCTGGGCCATCTCCGAAGGCTAGATGGGTGCAGATGTCCTAACTCGGCTCTGCAGCTCCCGGGAGCCCGAGGGGGCCACGGAACAGTCCCGGCCTTTGCGGGGGGCTGTACATGGATGAGTCACCACAAGGGGAGACACACAAACCACGGGAGAGTCGGGGGAGTCGCCATCGTAGGATGCGGGGCTTGGACACCCTCACTGCGTGACTCTGAGTCACTTTATGTGGATGGGCCCTGGGGGTCCATGAGGGGGTTCAAGGGCTCTTGGGTGCCTCCGGGTCCTGGCGAGGTCTCTACCAGCTGGAGCAGGGAGTGAGTGGAGGCCGAGTAAGACCATAGCCAGGACCCATTGATGCCCTCGGGACCCCTTACCTTAATCTGGTCAAAGCTGTCCCCAGAGAACTCCTGAATGTAGCTGAGGCCATGGCTGAGCCCAGAAGGACTGAAAAACGCGATGCTTGCGGGAGTGCCCTGCGGGGGACAGAAGATATTTTCCCCATCTAGTCCAGTTTGATTCCATCTCATGAACATTTTCCGGGCACCCACCATGTGTGGCAGATGGGTGGGGTTGGCGCTGATAAAGAATAATGATGGTGGGGCAATGAGGTGGCTCAGGGGGCAGAGCCAAGCCCAGAGACAGGATGTCCTGGGTTTAAATCTGGCTTCAGACGCCTTCTGGCTAGGTGACCCTGGGCACTTAACTTCCATTACCTAGCCCTCACCACTCTTCTGCCTTGGAGCCAACACTTAGTGATGCTGAGACAGAAGATCAGGGTTTAAAAAATAAAAGAATAAGGACGGCCAAAACTGTTTTTGGAAACACAGCTCAGGATGCAGAAATGCAAGCATCTAGGTCAGTGATGGCGAACCTATGGCCTGGGTGCCAAAGAACGCTCTCTGTGGGCACTGGGCTGCCACCACCACCCCCAAGCCTGATGGCATTTTTTCTCATCCCCTCCTCTGCCCAGTAGCCTAATGGGAGTGCATCCTCCCTCCCCTGTGTGGGGTAAAGGGGGGAGGGGCATGGCACTTGGTGGGGGTGGGGTCTGGCATTCCATCTCTAAAAGGTTCACCAGCACTGAGCTAGGCTAATGGACCATTGGGCATTCCTAAATCATGGATGCCTTTTTAGAGAACAGGGCTGGAAGGCTCTGGACTGTCCACTAGAGAAATGGGCAGCATTTCCAAACAGTGACTGGTTGCTCCCAGGGAGACATCCAGAGGAGTGCTCAGACGGTTGAAGGAGAAAATAGAGATTAAGACACAACGCACCACAGACCCTCAAAACCAGAACATGAATGAAGGCCAAAGCTGTGAATCCATCACCATTTCTTGGAGCTGATCTGATGCCAGGGAGGGGGGCCAGAGGGACCCAGACACCCCTTTCAGAGAGGAGGCCCGGCTGTACCAAGTGCCCCAAGGGCATGTGTAGCTGGATGGCAGAGGCAGCAGGGGGGAGGGCACCTCTGGCAGTCTATTCTCACCAGTACCACCAGAGAGCTGGCCATGCTGGGAAGGAAGCAGCAACAGCACCCAGGGGTGGGGGCCAGGGCTGGACCTGACTGTAGACACAGCAGAAACCCTTTCTGCAGCCCCTCCCCATTCAGCAATGAGTGCGAGAAGAGACGATGGGGCTCCTGTCGCTCCCCCACGGCCCCAGCAATGGCCAATCCAGGATGCTGGTTTCCATCACTGTTTATGCTGGGGCTGACCCAGGCGCTGGAGAGGCAGGATCAGAGACCCGACCTCACACAGCACGAGATTCTGTGGCAGTTCGATGGCTGTTCTCTTCGCGTCACACGGGGCCTTGGCGATGGGCACGGTCAAAGGCGAACGGAGGGCACCTTCCCAGGATGACCTCACACCGCTCCCGAACCAGAGTCCCAACACACTTTCAGGCCTGAGAAATGCAGGCGCTCCAGGAATGCCTAAAGGCAGGTCAGCCTGGGTTTCCTAGCGTTCTGGTTTTGTGCTTTAGAATGAGAAGTGACTGTAACAAGAGCAAGTCCCCCTTCTGGGGTAATAGTGCCCAGGTTCTCCTGGTTTGCTTTTGAGTCGGTGGCTTGTGGCAACGAGTCAAAGCCTGGATGGCCCCAAGCATGCCCGATTCCCTTTGTTTTCCTTAAAACTCTTCCCTGGTTACCACTGCGTGGGATGCAAAGCCGGGTCTTTCTCAGATCAAGGCCAGCTGACAGCCCTCCTCCAGGACCCTCAGAATAAGAACGACCCCTTTACAAACTAACACTTGGCCTGCCTGCTCTAAATGGCAGAAGCGCCCAGTGGTCAATCTAGGCAAGCTCCAGGGAGTAGCTGATACAGGAACCAATAATCCACCCCTCTGGAGGACGCCAAGGATATCAAAGGAGGTTCCTGTTCCCTTTGTTCCTCCTGGAACTTAGCTCTGCCAAGGGGGATCTGACAAGATGAAAGGAAGGGAGAAGGGAGGTGGAGGTGGGGAAAGGCAGGTGTGACTAAGGAACTGGACACTGCGATCTCCTGGACGCAGCCGTTGGCATCTCCGGTATCCAGAGCAGGAGACGTCCTCCTTTCGAAAAGCACAAGAAACTGCTGCCTCCTGCTTGTTTCCTGACTCCCAGGGCACCCTCCCAGGCCCACACCGCTGTTCTTGGGGCTGGGAAAACAAATTTCCCAAAGGATTCCGGGACGGAATTCCTGTTGAGAAGCCCCACTTGGAGCCAGCTTTCCACAAGGAAACCTGCAGCCACACAGTGCCTGGCACAATAAGTGTTTGACGGAATCAAGAGAGACTGGCCTCCCTGCCTAGCTGGCAGAACAAAGTGGGTGAAGAGCACAGGGCTGGACGGGACCCGCAGCAGACTCGATAAGCCACTATGTGCCAGCTGCCATGCTCAGGCATCCCGTTCTGACAGTGACCCCAAGGTGTCTATCCCACACTGGCCACCTCCCAGAGATCTCCTCTGGCTCTGGGCTACGAACCTCCAATCGGGATCTCAGAAGAACCCCAGCTGAAGGTGATCCAGAGGCCATGGAAAGATACCTGGTGGTGAAGGGGTGCCAAGAGGGCACAACGTGGCAGCCTGCCCCATGGCGGGATGTCGTTACTGTCTCAGACTATGGATTTCCTGGAGGATTTGTGGAAAGGTGTGGTAAAAGCCTCAGGACGGCATGGGCAGGTGTAGAGGGTTGTGACACACGCTTGGCGACTGATCCCTTGATGGGCTAAGAGATAGTTCGTGCCCAGAGCACTTAGCAGCTGCCCGCTAGGTGGTGAGCCCGAGGGCACAGATGCAAAGACTGTCCCTTCTCTGGAGAAGCTTGGATTCTCTCAGGCAAAACCCCAGACATAATATAAGCCCAAACCAAAGAAATACTAGTTTTGGGGTGGAGGTGGGAGAGGAGGTGTGAGCACAATCCACCAGGCAGTGAACCTGAGCCCAAAGGTCCCGAAGGCAGCGTGGTGTGGATGGTAAAGATGGAACAGCAAAGCCCCCGGCACTGCTGGCTTAGTGCAGAGGCTCTTCTGGGACTGGACAGAGCCGGCCCCTTCCCAAGGGGGTCCGATGGCCAATAGGCTTCCAAGCTGGAGAGCAGGGTGAGGGGCTGTGGGCCTGGATGCCTCCTCAGTGGCAGAATGGACATACCTGGGAGGAGAAGTAGCTCCGGAGGGCATCCTGGATCTCAGGATGTGGGATCTTCTGGTAAACAGTGATGCTTTCCATGGGAACCCCTTCACAAGGTAAAAGAAGAGAAGTATCAATCTCAGGGTCAAGACTCTCTCCAGGCCTTGTCTCAACATCACTTCCCTTTCTGGAGGGTCCCTGCTCTTGGGGCCTAGTAAGCAACCCCTCTGGGGTGGAAGCAGTCTGGCGCAGGCCAGAGGAAGTGACCCCATCTGACTCCCACTTGGAAAACACTAGGGACAGTCACACCCCTACCTGTCACCAGTCATCTAAAAAGATTTGGGGGCTTTCAGGACTTCCAGAATCCTGAATCCAAAGCAGGCTCTGGGCTCAGGGAACTTGGGCTTTTAAAAATCTACCTAAGAGGCTTTCTTTGTGTCCTATGTATTTTATTTTCTTTTAAAATGTTCTAAATCCTTCCCTTCTGTCTTGGACTGGATACTGTGTATTGGTTCCAAGACAGAGAGCAGTAAGGACTAGGCAATGGGGGTTAAATGACTTGCCCAGGGCTTTAAAAGAATACATACCCTTTGTTCCAGCAATACCACTACTAAGTTTGTACCCCAAAGAGATAATAAGGAAAAATACTTGGAAAAAATAAGGAACAAAAATATTCATAATTGTACTCTTTGTGGTAGCAAAAAACTGGAAAATGAGGGGGTATCCATTGATTGGGGAATGGCTGAACAAACTGTGGTATCTGTTGGTGATGGAATACTATTGTGCTGAAAGGAATAATGAACTGGAGGGATTCCATGTGAACTGGAAAGACCTCCAGGAACTGATGCAGAGCGAGAGGAGCAGAACCAAGAGAACATTGTACACAGAGATTGATACATTGTGGCACAATCGAATGTAACTGACTTCTCTACTAGCAGCAATGCAATGACCCAGGACCATCCTGAGGGACTTAGAAGATAGAATGTATCCACACTGAGAGAAAGAACTGTGGGAGCAGAAACACAGAAGAAAAACATATGACATCACTTGTCACATGCAAATACAGAACGGAGTCCCCTTTCAAACTGAGTTGTGAGCTCCAGAATGACCTTAAGTGTCTGGACCAGAGTTCACAAGACTCGGCACTCCAGCAGCATTGAGGGGTGGACAAAAGTGCTAGGCTTGGAGCTTAAGGACCAGGGTCAGGTCTTGTTTCCCTATGGTCCCACCTGGCCTCAGTGCCTGCGTGCTCCCTAGTTCCTGCTCTGCCTGCCCCCTTTTGCCATGGGCCTATTCTGCCACAGATGTCAGATGCCAAAAGATGGTGCGGTATCCCCCAACAACCAGTGCTGGCACCTTTCTGCTGGAGCATATTGGGGAGGGCTTCTCCTTTGAGGGTCCCACAAGGAAACAGAAGGGGCAACGTCACTGGCTCTTCTCCTGGAAGCAAGAATAAAAAACAAGAAGACACAAGCATTAATGGGAAGAGTAGGTGGCCTGGGCCTCCCAGGCCTTGGTAGTCAGAGCAGAGAACTAGGAATGCAGGGGTGCCAATGGTCAGGAAACAGCCAAGCCTTGACATTTTCACAAAACGGTATTCCTGTGTCAAAAAAATGACCAAAAGACAGATCTGAGGGGGCCCAAGAACACCTGGAAAGTAAAATGACCACAAGAGTCTGAAGACTGAAGGCCTTCCTTTCCCATTTTCCCATGTACAGTGGGATGATCACATCTGTCCTCGTCATGACAAAAAGAAGTATTTGCAAAGAGACCGAGAATGCCAAGAGTCCCACAAGAGGCCAAGGACGGAGAGCCACCTGGCCATGCATGCGCCCATCCCCACATTATGGCATGGCTCTCTGCGATGCTGGTTGCCATTTTACACACATTGCCAGGAAGTGCTGGCTTGGTAGAGATTTTAAACATTCCAGGGTTCTGCACAAATCCTAATGAGAAGGTCAAGCACCTACTATATTAGGCTACTAAGGATACAAGAACAAAGAATGAATGAAGGACTCCTACTCACAAGGAGTGCTCCCTGAATCTAACAGGGGAGACAATAGGCCCCACTCAATGACTTACAGACTACACACTGGCAGAAGCTCTGGAGGACTGGGGGGATTGGCAAAGGCTTTTGGCCAAATGGTGCCTGAACTGTCCCCCAAAGGAAGAGAGGGACACCATGAAGAGGAAGGGAGGACGGAGGACATTCTGGGCATAAGGGACAGCCAGGCAAAGGCCTGGAGGGATGGGGTCAGGGGTGTGGGTGTGTGGAAGATGGCTTGGGGTACAGAGAGCCATCATTGCCTTTTGCTTCATAATCACTTGCTACCACCTCCCCTTTAATACTACACACATGGTACCGATGCGGGCACAGGAGGCCCCTATTCCACACTTTGGTTATGCCAGCACTACAGATGAGAATCCCAACAGGCCTGTTCCTGAGTGATCCCAGGTATCTAACTGACATCTGCTGACTCCCAAGAAGACTCTATTAGTGAAATTGGCTTGGACTTCTAGGTTACCTTGAATAGGCCGAGCCTACAGACTGGTGGCTAAGTCATTGCTCCCACCATTCTCCTGAATGATCAACTAGCTCTGACCTTAATTCAGCTACTGGTTGGATGGGCTTAGCACAGCTGATTTAGGCAGGATGGTGGAACCAGACCGAGAGAGGAGGTTTAACGTTTGTTGAACACAGAAGAGAGCCTCAAACTGGGAAGGATAGCAGGGAAAAGATTAGGGATCTTCCGAGCCCACCATCCTTCCTTATCCTTATCCTCCTGCATTTCAAGAAAGTCAGATAGCATTTGTTGGTGAACTCCAGGCACCAGGGAGGGCCCTCAGGCCAGGGAGGAGCAGCTAAACAGCAACAAGACCTAGATAACCTGACTCCTGGTCAAATGTAGGCAAGAACTCAGTATCTGACACTAACTTCTGGAGAAACCGGAAAGCGATTTGGCAGAATTTAGGCACAGACCAACAATTCACACTGTATGTCAAGGGAAAGTCAAAATGGATGAACGAGTGACATCATAAGTAAACTGGGGGAGAATGTGGAGATGTGTATCTGCCAGATCTATGGATAAAGGGAAGAATTTATGACCAAGTGAGATAGAAGAGTTGACTGGAAGTAAAATGGAAAATTGTGACTACATGAAAGTAAACGGCTTTTAGACAAACAAAACCAACTCAGCCCAAATCAGAAGGAAAAAAGGAAACTGGGGGGGAAATTTTCACAACAGGTTTCTCTGATAAAGGCCTCATTTCTCAAATATATGGGAAACTGAGGCAAGTTTATAAAAGAGTCCTTCTCCAGCTCAGGAATGATCAAAGGATCATCCGAATGGGCAGTTTTCAGAAGAAATCAAAGCTATTATTAGTCAGCGATACTCTAAATCACTACTGATTGGAGAAATGCAAATAAAACAACTCAGATACTAAACTACCTCACACCTCTCAAATTAACTAACAAGACAGAAAAGGAAAATGACAAATGCCAGATGGAATATGGAAAAATAGAGATACTAATGTGCTGTTGTTGGAGTTGTGCACTGGTCCAAATATTCTCGAGTGCAGTTTGGAACTATGATCAAAGAACTATAAAACTCTGCAGGTCATGTGACTCAGTCATACCATTAAATAGGTCTGTATCCCAAAGAGACAAAAAAGGGGTACAAAATACTGATAGCAGCCCATTTTGTGATGGCCAAGAATTGGAAACTGAAGGGAAGCCCGCCCCTCCACTGGGGAATGGCTGAACAAAGTTGTGGTATGTGACTGTGATAGAATACTAGTGTGTTTTAAGAAACAATGAGGAGGATTTCAGAAAAACCTGCGAAGACTTGTATGAACTGATGCAAAGTGAAGGAGCAAACCAGGAGAAGAGTGTAAAAAGTAAGAGGAACATTGTAGTGATTAACTATGAAAGATTTGGCTGCTCTGCTCAAAATGGATCCAAGATAATTCCAAGGAACTCAGACAAAAAATGCTCTTCACCTCCAGAGAGAGAAGTGATAGACTTTGAATGCAGACCAAAGCAGACTTCTTAGACTTTATCTTCCTTGGTGTGTGTATGTGTGTGTGCGCACGCGTGTTTGTTCTTTTGCAATGTAGCTAATATGGAAATGTTTCACATGACCTTGTGTGAGATCAGTATGAAGCTGCTTCTCAAGGAGGGAAGAGGAACAAGAAGGAGGCGGAGAATTTGGAACTTAAAATTTTTTTAAATGATTGTTAAAAATTTTTGTATGTAATTGGGAAATATTTAATGAAATAAAGAAAATTAAGAAAATAAAGATTCTTCTACCTACATTCTTCCCTTCTGCCCCAGGTTATTTTCCTCCTTTTTCCCCTTCTGAAACATTTCAGTAAGAGGAAGGAACTGAAGCTGTGGGCAGCACTCACTGAAGTGAGTTCACAGCTGTCAGTTGGATGAGTAATTTGTTCTCCATCCTCTACGGATCCCTAGGGTGTCATTATAAGACTATTTATAACAGCTAACATTTATAAAGCAATTTAAGGTTTGCAAAGCACTTGACATACATTATCTTAGGTAAACGCCATCATGGCCCTGTGAGGGAGGTGCCATAGGTGTTCTTATCCTTATTTTACAAATGAGAACCCCATCACTGAGAGGTTTGCCTTGCCCAGGCCAGAGTGGCATCGAGATGCATTTCTTGTGTTGGAGTCAGGGTGTTCTAAATGAGATTTTCCGTGTGGCTGAACTGGTCAGTCTGGCGCTGTCTTGCTGTTGAGAAGAGAGTGAGAACTGTGGGAGTGGAGATGGGTCAGTGACTGGTTCAGAGTAATCAGGAGGAAATATGAGTGTCATCCACTGGAAGGAAATTTTTAATTTTAATTCACTTTAAAATTGCTTATTCTAGGCTTCACTACAAACATTTCTACATAAAGAATAGAATAAAAGCGGACTGAATCTCTTCTGTACAGCCTGCTTTTCAGCTTCTTTTCTAAATCGTGCCACATGTTGGCCACCTGGAGGCTTTTACCCAATTGTGAAAAATCACAGAATCATTTCTGGAGTTCATTCTCAGGCGTGATCAACCTTGTCTCCAATTCTGCTTCTTTCTACAGTCAATCTTGGCGGCTGTCTGACTCAGTTTCGAGGTCTTCTATTATTTACTCCAAACTGGTCACTCGAGTAATTTCTTCCTTCTGAGATTTTAAAACATCTTTTAACTCCAACTTCAGTTCTTGTGATCACTATTTTAACCTCTACGAGCTCATCTGCTCCTTGCTTTTCTGGTTGGCTTACTCATCTTCATTCTCGCTCACCTTTTTTTTGATGGGCGGCTTATCTATTTGAGAGCCTTTTAAAAGTGCTGGGTCCTTCTAGTTTGCATTATTTGAAGAGAGCCCAAGCTCTCTGAGCCCTTCAGGGCCGCGGGTCTGTCCTTGATTCCCCAGTACCTTGACAAAAGCAGATGCTTAAAAATCAGACACTTTAATGGTATTAGTTGTTCTAATGGCAGATTTACAACAAATTGTTTCAACACGTACTTCTCTTCCCTTTGTTCATTTCTCTTTTAGCTAACTTGTACTGCCATGAATGTGTTTTTAAAGTAGTTTTTCTTCCCTTTAGTATTTCCCACTTAAAATTTGAAGGGGGGGAGGGGGAAGGGCTAGGGGTGGGTACTGTGACTTATTGTGAACCTCTCATCTCTAATGTTGACTGCCAAGCCTGCTTTCCTGTTTCTCAATATAATTCAATAAGCATTGGTTAACTGCTTATTATATGCAAAGAGGAATCCAGACATGGAATCCAAACACAGCCCCTGTCCTCAAGAAGCTTCTAGCTGGAGTTGTGCTGGCAAATGTTTAACAAATAAATAAAGTCTGTAGGTCATGCTTTTCCATTTGCTCTATCACTTTAAGATGAGATGATCAAGAATATACTAGATTGGGGGCAGACAGATAGCACAGTGGATAGAGCCAGACCTGGAGATGGGATGTTCTGAGTTCAAATCTGACTTCAAATACTTCCTAGCCTGTTGTGGGGTGGGCCAGCCTCCCATAAAGGATGGGGTCTTGGAGGTGGGACAGTGTCAGCAGAAAGATGGATGGGACACAGCTTTCGCATTCAACCCACAGCACAGGTTTCACAGGATAAACTGCTCTGCCTTGGCTGAGGCCTGGCTTTATTTTATACCCTCATGATCACACATCTACTTGGCACCCAGTTTCATTTGCAACATACATGTTTCCATGGAACCTAACAACAGACAGGAAGCCTAGGGAGAGAGTCAATGAAACACTGTTGCTAAGTGCAGGATCAGAGGGTAGAATCAACACGACCCAGATATAGGTTAGGGAATTCAAAGCACAGATTTGCCAGAAGTTTTTATGCCTAGAAAAGAGGGTTCTATCTAAGTGAGTATATAAGAATCCTTAGGTTTAATTTTGTAAGTGGGCTCTCCTGGTAATATCCTAGGGGGACAGAGGGTGACACCTGTATTAACCCTGCAAGCATGTTGCTCTCATCTATTTTTCCTGGGGCTAAGTAAGAATAATAATCATAGCAATTCCAATAATAAAGGGATGTTAATAAGGAAAGTCACTTGGGGGAGGGGCTTCAATGGGTGTTTCCATCCTTCCTGGGGGATACCTTGCAGTCCCCGGTTTCCACATGGACATGATAAACAGCATGGTCTTTGATGGCTCCCAGCAGTAGCCATGTAACCCTGGACAAGTCATTTAGCCCCCATTGCCTAGACTTTACCGCTCTTTTGCCTTGGAGCTAATACCCAGAATTGATTTTAAGATGGAAGATAAGGGTACCAAAAAAAAAAATCAAGACCTGATGTGCATCATTTGCTGATTCCGGAGGCCTAAATATTTACACATTGACATTTAACACCCGGTTCCCCAGAGGCACCAAGCACACCCAACTGGGTGCACAGAGAAGTAGACTGTACAATCTCACAAACACAACTTAGAGTTAGGGCTAGGAAGGAGGAGAAATATGAAGCTTAAAATCTTCAGGGGCCCTGACACCTAGTAGAGGCTCAGGACACCATCACAAATCGTGACAACACAAAGTCTCAAACCGTAGGTGCTTGAGAATTAGATCAAGTGCTGTGGGAGGTCTGGGCTCTATTAGCTGAGGGCAGTGGGGTACCAAGGCACACAGAACATAGGGCCTAGAGTCAGGAAGATCTGAGTTTAAATCTAGCTTCAGATCCTTTCTGGCTGTGTGGCTCTGGGGATATCGTTGGTAGTAAAATGGGGGATAGTAATAGCCTCCTCCTCACCGAGTTGTGAGGATTGGATGAGAAAATAACTGGGAAGTGCCTAGAAACTGTATAGTAAGGTCATCTCAGTATCAGTTATTATTACCATTTTAGGCACTTCCACCACTTAGGATCCCATTGGAAAGAACTTACCATTTGGTTTGGCATGAACAAGGATCAAATAATTTCTTGCAGTTCTTCCCAGGGATCTATAAGATCAGAATTTCAAGGGAGCTGAAACCCAGCAGAAGGCAACAGGAAGAGTCGCCAAGGGAGGGCTCTTGTTTCTAATATTTATTTACTTATATTTCATGACCTAGAAGAGACAGGGCATCCCTCAAAACCATCCTGCCTGGGGAAGGGGGCCTTCTGGGTCATGAAATTCTATGAAGAGGTACTGCCTAAGCATGCATGGTCAGTATTAAGCACCTACTCTGCTCAAGCATGGGGGTTACAATCAGGAAGAGACAGTCTCTGCCCTCCGGGGGCTCCCCCTCTAATGGAGGGATAAACTTCATGGGTGGAAACACAGTGGGGGGCAGCAGTTAGAGCCTGGTGGTGAAGGAAGAAGTAGGGGTGGGCTTGCGGGTCAAGTAGCCCCAGTTACTTCTATTGAGAAACACAACTGAGGTTTGTGGCAAAAGCAGCTCTTCCTGGTTACAAAGTCCCCAGAGTAGCCTATGTACCTCCATCTTTGTCAGCCTACGTACCTCCATCTTCCTTGTGCCTGGATGGTTCTCCCTCCTCCTGACTTCTTTGGCTTCCTTTAAGTCTCAGCTAAAATCCCACCTTCTCCAGGAAGCCTTCCCCAGTCCCTGATAATTGTTTCCTGCTTTAGCTTGCTTTCTAGGTATGTATACATGGTGTCTTCCCCGTTAGTTGGTGAGCCCTGGAGGGCAGGCATGGTCTTCTGCCTCTTGGTATCCTCAACGCTCAACCCAGGGCTTAGCACATAGGAGGCACTTAATATATGTTTACTGCCTGCCTGAAGATGTTAACTGAGTCACTAAAGATCACGCTGGCAGGAGTGGCAAAGCCTGACCCGCAGCCCATCAGAGCAGTACTTTTATTCTGAGGGATTCCTCCTCCCCTTCCTCCCTGTTTCTTTTTCTGAAAGGAACACGCCAGGCTGCTCTGTGTCCAGGCTGAAGAGAAAAGAATAGCGTTGTGAAGCCAGTGGGTTCTTAAGGCTCATCTTAGCCTTTGTGTCTGGAAGGCTGAGAGGTAGAGGGCTTGGTGGCATCAGGCATCAGTGACTCGCATGAATGGGCTCCTCCCATCTCCCTTATTCTCCACCTTTTGCTGCTACCTCATCACTACATCTTCATGAAAGATGATGCCCAGGAGAGGCGAGTAAGCGTCTCCCAGAACACTAACCCGGGGCTTGGGCTATTGGTGCTCAGCAATCAAAGTAGATTTTTAGCGTTTAAAATTGAGCCCTCACATTACCGAGGGGAGAAAACTCTTACCACGCGAATGAAATCAAAGCGAAGGTCCTGATTAGCAGTTGGCGCCAATTTATCTGGATATTCTAATTGCAAACTGAAGATTTGTAGGAACTTCAGACGTGATGGGGATAAATTAGAGAGGACAACAAAGGGCTAGCAATTGAATGCCGAACAGCATTCTGGGAGATAGAGGAAATAAGCTGTGCACAGGCCGACCAAAGCAGAAGGCAACATTAATCCTTTCTGCCTTGGGTTTACAAAGCAAAGAATAAAAGCAGGTGGCTGGACCAGAGTAAGGTGCCCAGGCTGTCCAAGGCCCCTTTACTTCCATAACCAGGACCACAGAAACACCCCCCACTGAAGGTACCTATTCTGCAAAGGGCTCAAGGGATCTATTGTTCCACTCAGACCCAAAGTCAGCACCGAAATGTGGAACAAAAGAGCCCAAGGATGTTCCAAGTGAGACTGAGACTTTGACAGTGGAGCCCGTTTGGGGTGTCAGAAGGCCGTGCTTTCTTTTTCCTTCTTTTTTCAACCTGAGTCTTTTCAGCTGTTTGCATTCTTGATGAGAAGTAAATAAGTCTGCCAAGATAATGGAAAATGCAGTACTGAGTTACCCCACTGCTTTGGAATCTGTGATACCAAACTTCATAGAAGATTGGCTTAAGTTTGTTAGCCACTGAGGTCATAACAAGGAATCCTTTCTGACGAAAAATGGCTGTTATGGGGAATGAAAAGGGTTTCTTCGGGGACCGAGAACATCATTGTTTTAGAGTGGACGAGATCTATGGCTCAAGCCCGGGATCTTTGGGGCAATAAAGAGCTGAATGAGATCTGTGTGACTGGCTTTGTTTGCAAACTGGGAGAAATCTCCTGAAGAGTCTGAAAGTCAACACTGAGATGAAGCAAGCTTTTCTGAACATCTACCCTCATAGACGTCGAGCTCCAAGGAAAAATGAAGCTGGTTCCTTTTTCCAAATTGAGTAAATCTTGTTCATCTTTTGAGCTCTGAATGGTGAAGTCTCTCGTTCAGCCACACAGCCCTTTGTTGAAAAAATGCTCGTGCCACTGAGGAATGTGACTGTTCCTTCTTTGAATCTTTCTTGAATTTGTTTTCTTAAAAGGGGGCACAAAGGAGCTTCAGAGCCATCTCATCCCTTAGGGACACTGAAGCTGGATGACTCAACGATGTGGCAGAGATGAAGAGCTGAGGACTGGCCTTAATCCGCCCAACAGCTGGCCATCCTTGGCAGCCAATGCTTACCAGCTGGCTGAACCACTGAACCAAAGTGAACTATTGTTAAAGAAAATGGCTTTCTAGAGGGCTCTGTTCTTCAGCAGTCCTTTGAGGGTTGTAGGCCATCACAGTTATTTTACTTAAGGAGCTAGCCAGCGATTTAGCAGCATCCTGGATGTTCTGGAATCTCCCAGAGCTCCTTGCCCAGAAAAGCCCAGTGAAGCAACTTTCTGAACCAACTCGGGTAGAGTCTCTTTTAGATCAGATGCCTCGGTGGCCCCTACTGGCAGAGAGAGGAGAAAGAGCCCTCCCAGGGAACTGTCCAGATGATGGACCCTTTTTAGCTCCTGAAATTAAGGCAGCACCCTCTACGCATACCCTTGGGCCTTCAAAGGGAGAGGCCTTTCTGCCTTTGAGGTAGATGTTCCTGTCTTTCTCCTTGCAATTATTTTCCTTCTTGAAGAAAGACAGGCATTGCTGTGGCTTCAGAATCGCTAGCTCGAACTTGGTGGTTAGGCCACCTTCTCCCTCTAACTGGACCTGAGATCTGGGCAAAGTGCCCCCAGGATGTGCCGTGGAGTGGCCTGCTCTTGGCCATGGTGAACATGGCCCTTAAAGGCCCCCATTCTGGCTTGAAACTGAATATTGTCCAAGACCCCAGGCCCTGGGATGCCCAGGCCTGAGCCCGGGAATGATTGAGGCTGGAGGGTGCTGTGGAGACTCTCAGAGAAGCAAGGAGCAGGCTTAGACAAATGTAACTAGGAAGGGGAAGCGTCCCTGCAGTGGGGGCTAGTTTGGGAGACTCCGAGGTCAGCGTATGTTCTCTGTGGGGTGGCTGGGTGCCTCCTGCACCTGCCCCAGCCCCCACCAGCCTCCTCATGCCAGGTCTGCCTGGGTGGCCTGTGGAATGGTGAACAAGCTGGCTGGTGGTGAAGTGTTAGTCCCCAGGGCTCTGGAATGCTGGTCAACAAGCCTTTATTGAGCCCCTGCTGGGCAGAGGGCATAACTCCAAGTGTAGGGAGGACTCCACAAGAAACACCCATATGGGAAAGGTCTTGAGGCCTGTCACCCCACAACCACGAGGGAGGCACTCTAACTCAAGGCAGCGGGAGGCTTCTCTTCCAAACTCTGAGGCTCGGTCACAGGGGCAGTGGGGGGCTTCCCTTCCTGGGCAGGCAGCCTGTCAGTGCTGGGGGTTTTGAGCACTTCTCCTGCAAGGAAAGCTGGGGATGAGGCTTTCTGGGATTCGGGGGGCTGGCCCTCGGGCACGGGAAGATGAGGGGATTTAGCTCTTGTGAGATGTAGATCTGAGCTCTGTCTGGAAGGAGGCAGGAAAGTCAAGGGGCTGAGGTGGGAGGGAAAGGCCCAGACAGAAGAGGGGACAGCTAGGAGGTCAGCAGAGTCACAAGAGGCCTGGAAGGGGCCTGAAAAGCTAAAGAAGATGCTCATTGGATGCTGCAGGAGCAGAGTCTGTGAATCAGGCCTGAACACCACCAACATACAGGCCTCAGGGGACGAGGGCCCATAGGAGGCCCGAGGGGATAAGAGTGAGGGGGGCTGTCACAGAACAAACCTGAGCCCGTCAGGACACTGGCCGTGTGGATGAGCAAGCTGCCCTGGGCCAAGCCGAGAGGCAAGGGCTCAGGGAAGAGTTCAGTGTGCGAGTCTTGGGTCTGAAATGCCTCCAGAACTCCGTTCTGAGATAGCTAACAGGAGGCTGGTGATGTGGGCCCGGGGGGTCAGGAGAAACAGGGGCTGGGTTTGAGGTTTGAGGATCTCTTGCACAGAGATGAGAACAGAATCCGCCTAGTACAAGAAGGAGAAAGAAGGGTGCGCAGGAAGAGCCTCCGGGAACACCGGAGGTCAGGCTGCATGACCCAGGTGGGCAGGAGCAGGAGCCTGGCCAGGACAGAGTCCAGGAGAAGAGGGACATCAAGAATACTCTCAGCTGTGGGACAAAGACAGAAGAGGTCAGGTCTGGCCATTAAGATGCCGCTGGCCAAGGCAGCTGGACATCAGGCTGCCCTCCTTGGCCAGGAGGGCTCTTTGGTTGTGTCCCTCCCTCTCTGGGAGATGCTCTGCCCTGAAGCAATTGCGCCTCTTTCCAGCAGAAGGGCTGAGGCGGACGGCCACTGTGCCCAGGGCTCTCCTTGGTGTGAGTTTTGTGCTGCCAGAGCCAAAAGAGCCTTTCCGTGATTTTGGGGTGCTAAACCAGGCTGCAAACTGAAAACATGAGGGTTTGTTTAGACATTTCCTTCTACTTACGGGAACAGATGTATTCAGCAAGTTTCTCGCCATTTCCACATTTTTCTCCTTCTGTAGCCAGGCCAAGTTTTCTCACTGGAAAACAACCAAAAATGCCACTCTAGATTCATCTAGGGGCAGCTGAGGGGCACAGTGGGGTGAGGAAGACCCGAGTTCAAATCTGACCTCAGATACTTGCTATCTATGTGACTCTGGGCAAGTCACTCACCCCAGTGTGTCTCAGTTTCCTCATCTGTAAAATGAGCTGGACAAGGAAATGGCCAAACCCTGGAATCTTTGCCAAGAAAAGTCCAGCTGGGGCCATGACGAGTCGGACGTGACAGAAGGCCTGAATGCCAATAACAGACTCTTCTCAGGGCTCTCTGCTCGGGACAAAGGAAGCGTGCTGGCTCACCTGCCTGTTGGCAGCAGTTTGGTGGGCCGGGGGGCTCTGGGTCTGGAGCTTTGGACCAGCTCCCTCCTGTGCCAAATGAGGGGCTTGGACTAGAAGGCCTGAGGCCCTCCCACCTCTGTTCCTGGGTCCTCCCAAAGTCCCCTTCCTTGCCCTGAGAAGGGGCCTCCTGAGGCTATTTCTTCTACCTCGGGGGTGACGCAGACTGGCACAGGGGGCTTTACTGAGGGACTTGGGCTCCCTCAGAGCACCAAAGGCAAACAGAGGAGAGGGCTGCCCCAACAAAGATCTGGGTGCCCCCAGGGAGCTTTGGCTCAGACACAATCAGGGGCTACATGTCTCTGGTTGGGGTCTTTCTACATAAAACTGAACCCAGGAGCCACCTGGAGAAGAAGGCTCGTCTGTGAATCCATTAATTAAGACCTTAATAGGGTCAAGGAACAGTCTGCCAAAAGGGAAGCCAAAGTCCCAGTGGCTGCTGTGTGGGTGCTGGGGGCTTCCCAGGCCGGGGCTCTGTCTGGGGGCTGACGTGTCCCTGGGAGGGAGGGGAGTGACAGGTACCAAAAGAAAAGGTGTTGATGGCTCGAGGTGCCGGGGCAGCACCCTGAGGAGACGACTGCAGCTCTTCCTCGAGAGGCCTGCTGGGCAGACTCATTTCTGATTCACACACAAGTCTGGACCCAGCAAACTGGAACTTTAATTTAAACACTGCCAACTGGCAATTTATGGACCATTCAAAATGAGTCAAGAGAGAAGTTTCCTCCAGTGCCAAGTGCGACCCAGGAGGGTAGCCGTGGCTCCTGCGGCAGGATCTGGGCCCAGAGGGCTTAGGAGAGGCTTCGGACGTGCCCTGTTTGCTGGCTGCTGAAGGTCAGGCCCTCAGGAGGCTGGGCCTATCTGAGCCTGGGCCCCCGGCCCAAGGGCCAGCCTAATTCTGTGCAAAACCCATCACAGGTTTGGAGCCAGCAGGGACCTCAGAGGCCCCAGAGAAGATGGGGAGGCTTCCAGCAGCCCCCATGGAGCCTCTTCCACCCCCTGGCTGCTGGGGGTCCTCCTGAGCATGGCAGAGACCCAGGAGCTCGGGAGAGTCCCCTCTGGCTGTACCAGCAGCCAGTCAAGACCTCCCCCCATCCCTAGGAATGCCGAGGAAGTTGGGCTGCAGACCCCCCTCCAGGACTGCTTTTTCTACTCACCGAGGGATGCGGTGGCTTGGCCGACCACGTATGCCGGCTTGGCGAGCCATTTTTCTTTCAGAGACTTTTTCCAGTCTGAAAAACAGTTAATTAAAAGCAAGCACTTAGCAGTGACCTGTGAGTGTGAAAGCAGCCATTTGGACTCGGCCCCAGAAGGCTGCTTTTTGTTTCCTTGGAACAGTGTTGGGTAAAGCAACAAGTGAACAAGCAAAGTCTGAAAGCACAAAACCTTCTGAGGCAAAGAACTGCAAGTGGTGGCCAGTGCGAACCCCTCAGGCCAGGGCCAGGGCCCCCCGGGACTCTGCCCAGAATTCTGAGAATGGGTCCTCAGGAAACAAGGACAGAGGCTGCGCGGAGCTGCGCCGCTGAAGACGGAGGTCTTTAGAGGAAGAGAAGGAGACCTGGCTGGGAAATGCTGCTCCAAGAAATCTGACAGATGTGGGGTGGAGAGAAACCTGAGCCCAGTTTCCCTATGACTTCTTTGGAAATGAAAGAAGCCAAGAAATTCTCTGCTCCCAAAGCCAAGGGGGCTCTCCAGGAAGCATCTTCGCATTCTGCACAAGCAGGCCCCAAGAGAACATGGGCTGCACACAGCAGAGCCTGCCTTGGCCCCTGCCGCAGCCTCCTGGCCAAGAGCCCTAAAGGTCACATCTGAGGCTAGGGGGAGGGAGGAGGGCATTGGGGTCCTCTATGCCAGAGCCCCCTGGGGAGACTGAGGCTGCCCCCTCATTCCTGGTGCCCCTGCATTCACTCTTAAAGCTGGGGGAAGCTCAGCTCTCCTTGGGTCATAGGACCTAAATGGCAGGGAATGGGGGCATGAAATGGCATTGACTGACTCATCTCGGGCATTTCCCTGCTGGTCTCTGGGGAGCCAGTCAGGGGCCCTCGAATGTCCCTGTGGGACATCTCCCGATCCCAGAATGCCCCGGCTCTCCCTCCACTGAGGTCCCTGGAAGGGTCAGACTCTGGGGCCTGCCCTAGTCACCCAGCTGGGAAGGGGCAGCTCCAGGATTTGGACCCAGGGCCCCTGGCAAGGCAGGTCCCCGTGTGACCGTCTGGCTCGAGGTATGCCCAGGAGTCAGGCTGCAAAGTCCCTGACTTGAGGAGGGAAGCTGAGGCCCAGATGCAAAGGGGCCTGACCAGGGGAGGCCCAGGGCTCCCGGCACCAGCCTGTCTTTAGCCAGAGGCCCGTGTGTCTGTAGGTCATGGCCAGCAGACTGTGTTCTGAGCCCACACGAGGCTGAGTGCCCCAAGCCAAGGGAGAAGGCAAGTCTCTGGCCTGCTATGGGGAGGCCCAGGGTGTGAACAAGTGGCTCCAGCACCAGGCTGTGAAGGCAGGGAATACTCTGTGGAGCCAGGGGTGTAGGTCTGGCAGGGGGATCCCCCTATCCCCGGCCAAGGGCAGCTCTGCTTCACTGGTGTCCGCCTGGCATTGCCAGGCCTTGGGCCCTGCTTCCTAAGGAACCAAGGAAAGGGCTGGGCTTGGAGTCAAGAAGACCTGAATTCAAATCCAGCTGCAGAAGCGTACTGACTGTGGGCCAGTTATTGCATCCTCTTTGCCTCAGTTTCTCCATCTGTAAAATGGGGATAGTCACGGCCTCTGTTAGCCCATGAGGGAGCTGGGAAGCTTCCCAGAGATGGGCCCAGACTCACCTTGCAGCTGGCCAGACTTCTCCAGGCAAAGTTCCACGGCTTCCACAGCACGAGGACTGGTGAAGATGAGCCCCCCATAAGCCTCCGGACGAGACAGCTGCCCCCAGAGAACACACATAAAACCCCTGCGTGAGGCCCACGTGTCACAGAGCCTTTCTGGGGAGCCACGGGGGGTCAGGCCCTGGGGTGCACCGTCCTGGCCTTTATTCTACTGGGGGACACAAGACTCAAGAGCACAGCTGGCTGTGAGAGCCATCCAGGCTCCTGCCCGAACCCTCCAGGTCAATGACAGTCGGCCAGGGCAAACCCAGGCTCCTGGGGGGCCCCGGGTTCAGAGACAGAGTGGGGGAACCCTGAGGAACTCGATGTGTTGACTGCAGCACCCGCCGGGACCAAGTCCAAAGCACATTCGAGTCCAGACTGACTGCAAAGACCCCCGGGGCTCTCTGGGCTGCCGGCCGGCACTGTCCTCTCGTAGGAATGGGGGCTGCGCTCTGGGGGTGCAGTCACAGCCCTGTGGGGGGCCCTTCGATAAAAGCCCGGGTAACCCTCTGTGGCAGGATGGCCCCTAGCGCTGACCTAAAGGCGTATCTGGCCTTACCTTCTCCGAGAAACTCTGCAGAGACAGAAACTCAAACGATAAAACGGGGATCAAAGTGGCTTCGAATCCATGAGATCCCAATTCCTGGAGGAAAGAAGTAGTTAGACAGGCCTGGGGCCCCTCTTTGGGGGGTGCTGCTGCCTCCGTAGCCCCTCTGAGGCCCGGGAGATGAGTGATGAGGCTGGGCCTGGGTGCCCAGGGGCCTCGGGACGGTCCCATCGCTCACCTGAACGTAGGGATCCTGGCCCGAGCCGTCGTCCTTTGGCTCTTTCAGTAACAGAACCTTCATGGCTTACCGGCAGCCCTTTGGAATGACTAAGGAAGAAGGGAAAGGGATCCTCTCAGGTCTGAGGCCCGGCAGGGCGGTCTGGGCCGAGGAGGGAGGGTCTGCCCCTTCCCCATCGTCACAGGGCGTCTGGGTCACTGATAAGGCCCACAGGAGCCGAGCAGGCTCCGTGTGATAACGAGGGAAGGGCTCGAGAGCAGAAAGCAGGGAGCACCTGGGCCCTGGGAGTGGGCCCCGAGGGAAGGGGCTGGGAGACCCCCCCCCCAGTAATGGAAAAGGGAGCCTCATCCCCCAAGTGGCCTGGGGTGGCCCAGCTACCACACCCCTGGGAAGGCCACCTGTCACGGACGTGCTGCCCCCTCCCCTCCGGCCCTCGCTGTGGGGGTCACGGACGTCGTGCCCGCCTGGGCACTGATGCCGTTTCCAAGGGGGAGCAGACTTCTGAGGGCCTGGAGCACACCAGACACTCAGGCAATGCTGCGGCCTTGGTGGCCCTGACCCAAAGGCTCCACTCCTGGGCAGCTAAGCTGCCTAGAAGCCAAAGTCTAAGTGTCCCCCCGGCCCTGAGGCTGGTGCAGGAAGACCTGCAGGCCCTCTCCTGACTCTGATGGCCTCAAGCTGAGGGAGGCCAGGGAGCGGCGTGGGCAGCAGGAGCAGAACTCCATCAGCTGCAAGCTCCAATCCATATTGAAGGTCTGTTGGGGGGTAGCCGGGGGAAACAGAGCCAGGAGGGCCTGGGTTCAAATCTGACACTCCCTGGCTGGGTGACCCTGGGATAGTCCCATAACCCCCACTGTCCAGCCCTGGACCCAATACACAGCACTGATTTTAGACAGAAGGGAAGGGGCAAAAAAAGAATTGTGTGGGCACCAAACGGGTGCCTGAGCCTGTAGCCCCGGGCCTTTGGGTGTTCCCTGAAACTCTTCATCTTGTCTGTCTCGCCTATGCCCTTCCAGCCCTTCCTGAGCCCCCTTGGGACCCCCCATGCCCAGAGGAAAGTCCTCGGGCCTAAAGGAGGTGGCATATCTCCGGGCAGGGGATGGAGGTTGTTCCCTTCCACCCCAACTCTGCCACCAACCCTGAAGAGCCCTGCTAGGCCACTTGAGCACCACCAGAGACTCAGTTTCCCCATGTGCTAAAAGCAAAATGGAAGAGTGGCCCGACGATGGCCACTGACGGAGGACTTGCATGTGAAGGGTCAGGCACCAGGAGGAACAAGGCAGGTCCTACCCACAAGCAGCTTCTCCCCTTTGGGGGAACAACCAACACATGGACAAGTAAACCTGAGTAATGAGGGGTGCATGGGGGGAGGCAGGCTTCCTACAGAGTGGCAGAGATGAAGAGGAAAGTATGGAGCTGGGAAAGAGGGTCTCGTGCCTGGAACAGCCAGGAAGCTGGCGTCACTGGATCCAAAAGCACCAGGTGTGTGTGGGGGAGACCAGAGAGGCGATGGGGCCCTTTGTGTCTATTCCCAGAGATGTAGGGAGGCCTCCTAGAGGACACTGTGGGCTGGACGATCCCTCAGAACTGACCGGACCAAACCTAATGGCATCAGAGCGGCACACATTTAGAGGGACCTCAGAAAAGTCCTCAGCCCTCTGCTTTACAAATGGGGAAACTGAGCTCCAGAGCGAAGGGAAACCAAGTGGCCCCAGTGGGACTGAGCCCTGGTGCTCTGGCCGTGACTCCAGTGTCTGTTCCCCAGCAGCCCTCAGCAAGGGATGAAGGACTGGGGAGAAATGCCGCGGTGTCAGCTTTCCCCTCAGCCAGCAGGGTGCTGGGCAGCAAAGAGGCAGTGTGGCCTGCTGGTGAGAGCGCTGGGCTCAGGAGTCAGGAGTGATCACACAGCCCTGGGCCAGTCACCACATCTCTCACGAGATGGGAGCCCATCCCACCCTGTGACAGCCCTGACAGGTGATGACTCAAAGTCAACCTGAAAACCTAGGCAGGAAAGGCTGGAGAAGCGGAGCCCGTAGGGCCAGGACTCGAGTTCCAAAGATCCATACAGGGACACAGACACACTGCTCATCTTGCACTCTGAGCCCACTGCCTCTGGGGCAAAGCAGGGACCAGGCTTCTTCCCAGTCCCTGGGATCCTGGCTGCTCACCGCCAGGCTGAGAGTCCCCAAGTGCTTCAGAAGCCAAGGGCTCCCCTGCGTGGCCACCGGATAAATCGTCCTCCTGGTCCTGCCAGTCTGGCTTCCTCACATGATGGAATTCCCCACGTGACAGGCTGCCCCTCCATCTTTGGCTCTTGAGCCACATTTCTGCATGCAGGGCCTGATCCTCCTCTGATCTCTCTGGATGGACTGAGAAGAGGCTCTGCTGGGTTAAAGGATGGGCCCGGTTTGGTGGCTTTGGGTGGCCTGCCAGTGGCTTTCTGGAGTAGGGCATCCCAGCACCTGTTTTTCTGCAGCCTCCAGCCTTTGTTGTCAACTTTGTGAGATCTGGCAGGTGGGAGGTGAGAACTCAAATCTGCGATTCTCATCCTGTTGGTGGTGGAGAACTTTTTCTTATGGAAACAGATGGCTGGGATATCTTCCTCTGAAAACTGCCTCTTCAAAACCTTTGGCCATTTGTCAACTGGGGCACAGCTCTAAGTTTTACAAATCTGAATTAGTTTCCTACAGATCTTTGAGACCCTTATCAGAGAAACTTACTACAAAGACAGATCCATTTACCATTTGTTTATCCATTCTCTCTCTTAAAAAAAAACCCATACCTTCTAACTTAGAATCAATACTAAGTATCGGTTCCAAGGCAGAAGAGAGGCAGGGCTAGGCAATGGAGTTAAGTGACTTGTCCAGGGTCACACAGCTAGAAAATGTCTCAGACAAATATGAACCCAGGACCTCCCATCTCCAGGCTCAGCTTTCTATTCACTGGGCTACCCAGTTGTCCCTGTTTCAATTCGATTTTAGCTGACCCTCTAAGGTTTGCCAAGTTAACCACTGTTATTGGAAAAAATTGATCATTTTTTCTTATTTGCCTATGCTTATTCAACCAATTTACTTTTATCTTTGGTGTTTATGGCATTCTACTGAATAATACTGATGCTCATGGCCAGCCTTGCATTACCCATGACCTTGTGGGAGAGAGCTCTGGCTTAACCACATTACAGATAAAACTGGCTCCTGGTGTTAGACAGGAAATACTTACATGAGGAGAAGAGCCATTTATTCTAGACTTTCTAATGTTTTTAGCAGGAATGGGTGTTGCATCTTGTCAAATTGTTTTTCTGAATCTATTGATAAAATCATGTGATTTTTGTTACGTACTAATATATAGTCAATTATGTTGACTGTTTCCCTAATATTGACCTAGTCCTACATTCCTGGTATAACTCTAAACTGGTCAGAGTGTGCAAAGCTTTGTGGTATGTCTGCAGTCTTCTTGCAAATAATTTGTTGAAAATGTTTTTGTTTTTCATCAGTACTTATTAGAGATATTGGCCTGCAGTTTTTTTTTCTTTAACTCAATTTCAACTCTTGTGTCAAGACCATATTTGTATCATAGATAAAATTTGCAGGCCTTTTTTTCCCATTTTTTTTTCAAAGAGATTATGTAATATTGAACTTGTTTTTTAAACATCTGACAATTTGCTTGCAAATCCATCTGATCTTGGGTAGGTGTTTTATTCTTGTGAGTCCATTTGTGGCTTGTTCAATTTCTTTTTCTGAGGCTGAAGTCCACTATTTCTTGTTCTTTTAATATGGGAACTTGGCATTTTTTCAAACATTAATTTCATTTAGATAGGTTTATTGACATAAAATTGAATGAAAGTTCCTATTAATTCTTTAATGGTTGTGAACTTATCTCTTTTTTTGAAGCTGATGATTTTTTTCTTTTTTCAAAAAATTAGAGGGGCAGCTGGGTAGCTCAGTGGATTGAGAGCCAGGCCTAGAAATGGGAGGTCCTAGGATCAAATCTGGCCTCAGACACTTCCTAGCTGTGTGACCCTGGGCAAGTCACTTGACCCCCATTGCCTAGCCCTTACCACTCCTCTGCCTTGGAACCAATACACAGTATTGATTCCAAGATGGAAGGTAAGGGTTTAAGAAAAAAATCAATTTTATTATTTACATTTTAAAAACTCCTTTTACTAATTATACTTTTTTGCTTTCAATTTTGTTAATTTCTTTTTTTCAATTTTGTTTTTAGTTAGAAGTCTTTAATTCATTGATTGGCTCTTTTACTACTGAGTGTTTAAAGGATAAAAAATTTCCTCTAAGGATGACTTTGGCTACATCCTGAAAATTCTCATTGTTGTCCCATTGTCATAATTTTCTCCAATAAAAACGAATGGTTTCTATTTGTTCTCTGAAGCACCAACTCTTTAGGATTAAGTTAGTCTCCATTTAATTTTTAGTTGTTTCTGCAGTGGATATTTATTAAATATAATTGTCATTGTTTTGTGGTCTATAAAAGGTGCATCTAATATTTCTGATTTTCTGTATGTTTATGAGGTTTTCATACCCTATTACAGTTTTTGTAAAGATGCAGATGATAAATATGTATAATCCTTTCTATTTCCTTTTGATACTCTAGAGGTCTATCATACCTAATTCTTCTAAAATCCTATGTTAGCCCTCCACTTCTAGTTTTGCTTATTTTAGTTAAATTTAAATAGGTCTATGGGGGCAAACACAGCTCCCTTACTATTATAGTTTTATGATTTTTTAAATAACTTGTTTAATTTTTTCTGCAAGAATTTAGCTATTATTGGGGTGTGTGTATGTAAACACACATATATTCCATTTTTCTTTTTGTAAGTCTACTCTTACCATTGTTTTGTGTGAGATCATGACTGTCACCCTTCCTTTCCTTCAGCTGAAGCCAGGCCTTTGCTTTATTATCTTTTTTTGTTTCAAGTGTTTCTCAGAAACATTGCTGCGTTCTGCTTCCAAATCCATTCCATCACCTTCCACTTTGTGGGTGAATTCATTCCAGTCACACTAGTGAGTAATTGCTTGGTTCCCTCTTTCCCAGATCTCAAAACTAATTCTTAGAATTTTTAAGAGCGCCTCTTCAGGATCCTGTTCTTCCAGTCTTCCAGTGTTGCCTAATACTTGGCCCTTCCTGGTGGCCATTTTCCCTGCTACTCTTCCCCATGGCCAAGGGAATCAAGAGAGGTCCTGTAGGGCAAGGGGACAGAGCTGAGATCTGGAGGTTTCTGCATGTGCCTTCCCTCCTGCACCCAAAGGAAATATGAACCTTTGGTCCTCTACTGATGGCCACCATTCCTGGGCTGATGCCTCCCTAAGGCCATGGCCTCTGATAGGGGGGTGGGGGGGCAGTTCTGCTGCTGGTGCCATTCACAGCCCTTGGGTGATCATTTAATAAATTCTGGCTGACTTGAATCTTGGACTGCTGAGGAAGATGGGGGAGGGGAAGGGGGGGGTCTGTGCCAAGGCCAAGCAAGAGAAGGGGTAGTGAAATGGCTGCAAAGGCTGGAAGGCATGTTCATGCCAGGTGGGATTTCTCCTGCACTCTCAGCAGCCCTGGGAAGTCCGTGCTATGATGACCCCATTTCACAGAGCTGGAAACTAAGCCAGGAAGGGCTTCATCATGCTTGGGGCTCCCTGATTCCAGGCCCAGGGACTCTGAAAGTTCTTGCCATCATGCAGTTGAGGTGCCAGGGCAGTGGCTGGGAGGAGTGCCGTTTCTTGGACTGTGCTGAGAATGGAATGCCCCAGAGAAATCCTGGGTTCCAACTCTGCCCTAGGGACTGACTGGTCATATGACCCTGCACCCAAAGGGATCCAGGCACCTACCTCCTGGGGGTCCCACGGTCCACTGAGGCTGATGGCTCAGGCCTTCCCAAGCTTCATGGGTACCTGTGAACGGGACGGACTGGAGTTACTCTGGGACCCGTTTGGCAGGAGGACTCGGTGCAGTGACCTGTGACCCTGCAGCCCTGGGGATGCCTCAAAGGCCCTGGATCCGGTAGACCAGGATGACCCCCGACCTGGTCTTGGGTGAAGTGCCCTGGATAACCGGGCCACGGGAAGGTCTGGGATGCCTGGGGTAACCCGGACTGGGTTCAAATCCTACCGTAGACCTCCCCGCCCCCCTGACCATGGCTTCGACTGGGGCGCTTGGACCATGCACAAGACGCTGTCCTGTGCGTACAGAAGAGATCGGAAACAGCCCAGGGGGATGGAGGGTGGGGGACGGTGAGGGTACTGACCCGGAACCATAACATCCGGCCACAGGACCTCGGAGCTTCCCCACCAGTAACCCCACGCAACAAGTTACGCTTGGAGGCGGAGGTGAGCCAAGGTTTTCCGCACATGCGCACACGTGACCGCGCAGGCGCATAAGGGGCCACACCTCCTCCAGGAACCTTAGGACCTCCCTGATGGAGTGAACCACCGCAGGGACGCGGGGGGAGTCGGAGTCAGGAGCTGCTGGTGTGGCTTAGCTTGGCGGAGATAATGCCCAACGAATTGGAGCGGGTTCCGAGAATGGAGCCGCCCAAACCCCGCCCGCGCTCTCTCCTACGTCTGGGGCCCCCTCTCTCCCTCATATTAATGAGCCGGCCCGGAAGCACCTAACCCGGAAGCGGTTGTACTGGGACGGGGAGCAGAGCAGCATGGCGTCCCAGGCTAAGAGGCGGGCTCTGGGCAGCAGGCACCCGCGGCCGCTCGTAGCCCGGGTCAAAAAGGAGGAAGAGGAACGCGAGGAGGCGACGGAAGAGGACACGGACGAGAGCGGCGGCAGCGATGAGGAGGACGAAGAGGACGAGCTCGTCAACCAGGTGGGAGCAAGGAGGGTAGGGAAATTGAGGCTGGGATGGGGGCAGGGGCCTGGCGGGACGCCCCGTAGGGCGTGTGCTCCGGGTTTCTGCGGGCTCTCCTCGGTGCGTGGTCTCTCACTTCCCCCAGCCGTGTGTCCACCTTTGCAGTATGTGCCTCGCTGCTGGGAGGGGTCGTAGCTTAGCTAACACGGCCTGCGCAGGGCGGGAGCGCCCGGACTCCACCTCCAGGTCCCGCCGCCCCTTTTCTGTTAGGTGTAGTGGAAGTAGGGGCTGGAATCTGGGAGCGCTCTGGGTCAGCTCAACCCTGGTGGTGACCGGATTTCTGTCTGTCCTCCCCGCGCCCCCCCCCCCCCCCCAGGAGGTTACCGTGGACTTCGAGGCCCGCTCTATCTCCGAGGCCGACTGTGATGGGATCCAGAAGCTGCTGCGGCAGGTCAGAGGTGGGGATAGACTTGGGGGCCGGTGATGAGCTCTGAGCTGGGTTGGAGCTGTCCATCAATCTCTTTGTCCCCCCCAGCTCTTCCTGAAGGCCCCGGTGAACGTAGCAGAGCTGGCGGCGATCCTGGCCCAGCAGAGCCCCATTGGGAGCGTCATCCAGGTGAGGGGTGCAGCCCTGGGGTTATCCCATCCCCCCAAGAGAAATAGGAGAGATCTCCTACGGAGTCAGGGGCTTTGTCTTTTTGGGGATACTGCCATTACCTTTGTGGGGCCCTGGGACAGCGGGCAGGAGACCAGAGCGCCCCAGGAGTTGGTGACACCTGCTGTGTGTCAGGACTCAGGTTCTAAGAATGAGGGCATAGCCAGGGGATGTGGGCAGCCCTGGGACACCAGGACTGGAGCCCAGAGCACCCTTGGAGGAGGTGCCTTCAATGGCAGCACCCTGCTGTGTGTCAGGTCTCAGATTCTAGGAATGAGGGCACAGCTGGGGGATGTGGGCAGGGTGAAGGAGCCTGGGGTTCCTGGAATTTGTTCGAGGGCTTTCTTCTTGTGTAAAAAGGGGGTCCAGGTAGGATTATGGAGGTGGCCCATCTGGCAGATGGAGCCCCCAGCATTTCTTGGCACTAGGAAGGACCCATGAGCAGCCCAAGTGCTCCCGGTTCTCAGGTGTTCCCTTGCTCTGAACTGACTGACCTGTATTCCCAGAAGTCAGAACTTTCCAAGATTGGGAGACATGCTGGTTCCCAGCAGCCCAACCTCCCTCAGGCCCAGATTCTTCACTTTTTTCTTCCAGATGATTATTTTCTAATTTTCTCTATAGAATTTCCCTTAGAGAAAATCCTGGAGCCACAACTCCACGTTCCTGTGCCCCCCACACCTCATCATGCCTTCATCTCTCTCCTGGGTTCTGGTTCCACATCAAACGTTTGCTGGCCATCTCCACATGGATATCTTGGTAGCACCCTAAACCATTTGGGTTCAAAGGAGAACTTGATACCTTTTGACTGAAACCCACTTAGTCCAGTCCCCAGGGTCATGACTTTGAGGTCATTCTCAGCCTGCCCTGTTCTCACCTTTCTCCCTCTATATCTCTCCATGTCTCTATGCACATAATCTGTTGAAGGCCATTTTTCTCAGATACTTAATCCTTGAGTTTGGTGCAGACCTTTCTTTCTAATCTTGTTAAACTAAGGAGGGTGGAGAAATGTAGAGTTCCCAAGACCTGATTCTGTTAGTCCAAGTATCTCCATTGTTATTGATCAGGAAATAGCTAAATCAAATCTTCTAAAGCAGCAGTTCTCAACCTCTCAATTTGTAGCAGAGAATACATAACGCATATCAGGTATTTACATTCCGAATCATAACTAGCAAAATTACAGTTTTGAAGTAGCCACCAAAATAATTTTTTGGTTTGGGGTCACTGCAATATGAGGAACTGTATTGCGGGGTCACAGCATTAGAAAGGTTGAGAACCACTGTTAAAGTATGGTCTGATTAGGGTGGAATAGTTTTAAAATTCACACCATCATGTTACCAGAAGGAGAATCTGTTCAAGAGAGAAGCTTGCCAGTGTGAGAACTTAGTACTTGCGTATCATTCAGGTAGAAGTAGATGTGTAAAGAATGAGAGACCCTGGGAGCTTGTGGCTTGTCTGATGCTTACAAAGAGTTAGCAATATGAGAATTTATCGCTTCACTTAAACACTACCATGACATACCCCAAAGATTGATTTCTGTTGGAACATGGGAAACCTCCAAGCTCTTGCCTCTGGAGGCCACATAAATCACAATGGCTGGGTTAACGTCTGAAAAGTAATTGTTCCTTTCGTTTCATTTAACAAGAAGTAAATGAGTAGGTCAGAGATTAAGTGGAGGGAGCCAGTTTTCATGCCAGTTACAATTAACCTGTTTTCTGCCCAATAACCTCTTAGAAGTAGAGGAGACAAATTTGGAGTCAGAGAGCCCTGGGAATGGCTTTGGGTGACACTCATCAGGTTGTTGAACCATTCTGACTTCAGTTTCCAGAGCTGGGCACCTTTAAGCTCTAAAATTACACAGTTCTAAAAGCCTGAGGGAAATTTCTGAGTGGTTTCTACAGTAGGGCCTTGTTTCATGGAACTTGACACACTCAAAATCAGGTCTAGGTAGGTAGCAATTGAAAAGAATAAAGAAAGAAAAATGTGTAAAAATACAAGCTTTTTTTAATTACAGGCTTTTCCCAAGGTGTGGCAGAAAGTCGCAGCAGCAGTTTGCTGAATCATGCTCATTCTTATCTGGAGAAGCCTTAATGTGACAGGTCATTGTTTTGTACCAAACGTTAGGTCCAGTCTGACTTCTCCCTTGTAACAAGCCATGTCTGTGTCAGAGCAATGCTTTTTGTTCTTTGGTTAATGCTCTTTAGTTATTCATAATGCCCCCAAAGTATAAGAAGGGTGATGCTTGGAGCTCTGGAGTCTAGGAAAAGTCGTCTAGTGCCTAGGAATGTCAGGAGAGGTATGCATTAAAGAATGGGGTTCACTATTGGGCATGGTTTTCAATTTAGGCAAAGGGTCTTATGAAGTATTGGTCACATAGAGCCATTCTGTGGATGCCAAGCCTCTGCCTCATGCTTATTCTCATTCTTCTGAACCCAAATCTAAGACCTCTCTTGTTTTAAAACAGCAAACAGATGTTCCAGAAGAAAGTGATGAGGAAGATGGTGAAGAAGAGGAGATTTTTGGTTTCATAAGCCTTTTGAACTTAACCGAAAGAAAGGTCAGCTAAACGGTATTGTGTCTGAATGGATGTTCTTAAGACTGAGGCCGTTTACATGAAAGCCCCTTTCTCACTAAGAAAGTTCTCAATTACATGGATTTTTGTGGGAGGTGGGGGGATGAAGGTAGATGCCCCGAAGGTGGCCAGGTTCTCTCATACTGCGTGGCGCCTTGTTTGGATTGAATTTCTGCTTGAGAGCCCTGGATCTAGGGCTGCTTCCCCGATGCAGGCTGAATACTGATTTTTGTTATTCAGGGCGCTCCCAAATTTCATCTTGGGTTTTTCAGGCAGTTAGTAAATAGACATTTAGTAATCATTGGGGATATATAGAAAGAGGCCAAAGGCAGTCTAATGTGAGTCCATGTGAGCAAATACCTACAAAGCAAGCTGGAGACAAGATAAAAAGAAGGTATTTGGGAAAGAAGATGGGATTTTTGTTGGTGGAGATGAGGAGGGAGTTCCAGGCGTGGGTGCTAGCCAGAGAGAATGGGTCTTTTATGTTGTATTCTTGCCTTTGCTGGAGCTGTTGCTAATGACCTTTCTCACTTCAGTGTGAGATGTGGGTTTCATTTTGCACTCTCCAAAACTCTTTTTTGTAAGGCAGGCTGTAATTAGAATTTCAAAACCCCTTCCTCTCACTGGCCACATGGTCGGTAAATAACCAGCAGCCGTTACCTTGAGAACTAGGTAAATAATCTCCAGAGGAGCCGTAGAAGGAAATTGGCCCCAAACTCATAGAAATAACGAGTTAGAGCTGACTTTCGAGTTTTCTCATGTAAATGGTGGGTCTCCTAACCTTCTTTTTGGCTTCTAGGGTACTGAATGTGCTGAACAGATTAAAGAGTTGATTCTGAGCCTGTGTGAGAAGAACTGTGAGCAGAGCATGGCTGAACAGCTGGAGAAGCTCCTGAATGATCCCACTAAGCCTGTGGGCTTTCTGCTAAGTGAAAGATTCATTAATGTCCCACCACAGATCGCTCTGCCAATGCACCAGCAGCTCCAGTAAGACACTTTCAAAATGCCTTCTTGCCACAGTTAATCTTTTTTCCAAATAGTCCAAACATGTGATGGTGTTGCTGCAGAGAGAGGGAGAGAGGGAAGGCTGCTCGAGACTTGAGTAACAGCTTAGTTGGTGTAGGAATAGTAGTGGGACTGTCATCTTCTGGCAGGGATGCTGCCTGCCTTCAAGCTGGTCTTTACCGGGAGAATTGTAGTTGTAATCAAGTAATTCACTGCTGATATCATTTAAAATAAAACAAACCCTGACCTTCTATCTTAGCTGGTGTATTGGTTTGAAGGCAGCGGAGTGGTAAGGGCTATGCAATAGGGGTTAAGTGACTTGCCCAGGGTCACCCAGCTAGGAGCATCTGAGACCAGATTTGAACTTCCCCTCCCTAGGCCTGGCTCTCAGTTCACAGAGCCACCACACTACCCCCTGCAGGGGTGCCTTTTTAAACGATTTAAATATTTTGTTCAGTTGATATTTTTTACTCAGTCAAATTTATGATGATTCTTCTCTACATATGTTTGGCGAAGAGATATTACCTGATTTTTTTCCCACTGAAAGTGCTCGTTTTTTCCATGTAAAATTTTTGTTTTGCTATGCATTAACTAAGAATGGGTCTTCATATTGTAAAGATTAAAATTTGGGAAACTGAGGCAGGTAGAAATTAGTTTCTCTCTGCAAGGAGTATTATATTTTTTAGAGGTTTATTAAAGGTTATGGATTTAAGAATATACAAGAAAGAAAAGACACGTGCCAGGTGGGCCATGAGGCCCACCCAAAATTTTACTCTCATCATGAGACGCATCTGTTTGCCAGCAGAGACAGGAAGTAAAGAGCCCCGCCTACGGGGAAGACCCTTTAAGTAAAAATTTCCTCTCGTCCCAGGTGAGAATTCAGTGAGATTAGAGGGTATTCTGGGAGCTAGCAAGGACTCCTGGGGAATGGAGTCCAGAGTTCAAATCTCAATTTTACAAGATGCAGAAAGAAGAGCTGTGGATCTCCAGAATTAAGATCCAAATGTAAACAGTAAAGTCCTTTGGAGTGCTTGATTGGCAATCAAAGCTGTGCTTTTGGCCCAGAGATCATTTTTTGAAGGTATTAAAGGTAAAGGCATTAAATAGACTTGAAATGCCAAGCACAGGGATAATGAAATAGTTTTGAGTTCATTGTGGTGTAGCTCTGAGTGGATTTATTGGCAACCTGAAACACCCTGTCTGGAGGCCTCTTTTCAAAGCGATGCTTGGGAAGGAGAAGGGGCCCCCTCTGCTGATGGGTTTTTTGTTTTCCCAGTTCTTTTGTTTCCCTGCCCTTCCTTCCCCTCCACCTCATCCTTAGCTTCTGGGTCTTGCTGGTTGGCCTCCTGCCATGCCTCAGGACCCTAGCTGGAGCTGCCCACCTTTTCCTAGACGAGTTTAGGCCTCTGAGTTACAGTTCAGTAATTAAATACGCCATGGGATGGGAGATGTTGTCAGTGGAAAACAAATAGGAGAGGTGCCTTCAAGTCATGGCTGACCTGGGATTCCTATAGGGAAGAGTGGGGAGCAGAGTCTACCCAGTAGTTATGGCCAGATGTTGGCAGTGGCTGGGGCTGCCACAGAGCCCTGTCCTGGAGTCGGGAAGACCTGAGTTCAGATCCTGCTTTGGACACTTAACTAGCTGGGTAGCCCTGGGCACATCACTTTTCCTCAGTTGTAAAATGGGAATCATCACAAGACCTATAGGTTGTCATGAAGATCAGATGAAATATTATTTGTCAAGTCCTTGGCACGGCACTAAACACTTAGTAGGTGTTTAGTCCATGTATCTGTCCTTCCCTCCTGCATTCTTGCCTAGAAAAAAGGAGAAAATCTCACCTGACCACAGCTTTTTCCCCCTTCCAGTGGTTATTTTATTTCACCATTTTGAGGGCAGTAAGGATGCCAGCTCTCCAGTGTCCAAAGACCTCCCCAAATGGGAGTGTTTTCAGTTCAGTGCCTCAGTTGCTGAGCCCCCCCACCCCGGCCCAGAACCACCTGCCCCAGGGGTCGGAGGCTTTCCTGTTGGTGCTGAGGAGCTTGCTTTGGGTGATTGGCCTTGCCTGGATGGAGGCAGGTCTCACTTTCATTTGTCCTGCTAGTGCCCCTGGCAGGTCATTGGGCAGAGAGGATGGGGTGGTTTTCTCTCTGCTGTGGCAGGCTTTGATGAGCCCCGTGTGCCCCTCACTTTCAGGAAGGAGCTCAAAGAGGCACGCCAGGCCAACCAGCCTTGTGGCAAGTGCTCGTACTACCTCATGATCAGTAAGACATACCAAGAGGCCCCCAGGAACTCCAGAAAGAAAGGGAATGGGTCCCAGAAAGAAGAGCTCATGTTTGCGAATGCAGAGGAGGAATTCTTCTATGAGGTAAGACTGGGCCCTCAAGTCCAGTAGAAGGAAGTGCTTTTCGGGGTTGCCAGGGTGACTGGGCCATTAGAGGCCCAACAGCCCTCGGTGAGAGTCTTGGTCCTGCTTAATCACCTTCCTTTTCTCATCTAAAATGGGAGTGATGGCAGCCCAATAGGATGACCTAAGTAGGGATGACTGATGATCGGTCTGGCCCCATAAGCTCCGTGTCCTCCCTCAGTCATTCTTGGGAAGTTCCAACCTGCATTGACCCTTGGAGGGGGCCTCCTCCCACAAGGATGTTCCCAGAGGAATGCAGTCACTGCTCTAGCCCCTGTTTGCTGATTCTCTTATAAAGTGAAATCTTAAATCCCTTTTATTTGACGGTAGGGATGGCCTCACCTCCCCGAAGCCTTTCTGACGGTGGGGTCTTGATCTATGAAAGACTTCCCTTCAACCTGGCTGCCCAAAACCATTCCTGAAGCCTGTGGCTGCTTCTATAGCCGGGAGAGTCTTAGGCCATCCCTTGTCCAGAAGGGGGCTGGAGCAGCAGCCGAAGGGACTCTGCTATCACCCAAGGCTCAAGGACTGTCCTCATTCCTTTTGACTTTTCACCATTGGGCTGGAGAACTTTCAGCAGGGAAGCCATGTTTGTGTAAAGATGTTTGGAGAGCTCGAATAGGAAGGACCATAAATACTGAGCTGGAGGGACCCAAGAGGCCTTCAAGGCTTGACCCCCTTACCTTCCAGGTGAGGAAATGGAGACAGAAAGGAGAAAGGACCTACCTGGGGTCAGCTAGATCATGTGTGACAGCACAGCATGATTTGAACCTACGTCTTCCTGAGTCAACTGAGTCCAGTGCTCTGTACACTGAGAGGTTGGACTGGGCCCAGGCTTTCTAGAAGTTCTTTCTCTCTGTCTGTCTCTTCTTCTCCCTCTAAAAATCTCATGATTCTCAACAGTCCTGTGGGCTAGGGTACGGGCCTTTTTTGTAGCCACTTTATAAAATGGGAAACTGAGGTCGAGCTAAGTGACTTGCTCGGCATCTTACAGCAGAGTCAGGACTCGGGACTTTAGCCTGGGTTCTACCTCAGCTGGGCCTGCGCTTCTTTTGGGGTACAGGAGGGGGTGGCCTGACTGGACTTCCCTCTTATTGCTGCAGGAAGCCCTTCTGAGGTTCAGCTACTCGGTGCAGGAGGAGAGTGACACGGCGTTGGGAGGCAGATGGTCTTTTGATGATGCGCCCATGAAGCCCCTCCGGACAGTCATGCTCATTCCAGCCAGCAAGATGAGCGCAGTCATGGACACGCTGAAGGAGTATCTGTCCATCTAGCCCGCTCTTTTTACAATGCTTTCTGATGAACTTTGGACACTTGCTTTAGAACCCCAACCTTGTGTCTTACAATCAATACTGCGTATAAGTTCCAAGGCAGAGGAGTGAGTGCTAAGGCTAGGCAATGGGGGTCACCAAGCTAGGAAGCGTCTGAGGCCAGATTGGAACCCAGGACCTCCTGACTATCCCCTGTGCCACCTGGCTGCTCCCCACATCTGATGTCTTATCACCCTGTGTGGAAAGACGGTTCCCTCACCGGCTCTTAGTAGGTTTTTGAAAATCCTTTTCCATTTGGGCCAAATGTACCTTCGGCTTGGGACTGGTGCGTTAAGAGCTCATTACTTCAAAGGAAAACCGGACACACGGGTTAGGAATTTAAAACCAGCAACGCCTGTTTATTCTGGTCGCTTTAATGATGTACAAAGTGATCTCGGCCTAGTGCTTTCTCTGGCCTCCTATGAAATCTCGGTACATCTTTCGCGTTGGCAAACCGTTACAGTGATTAACTTTGGGGTGTTTATTGCACATCCTGTTTCAGTGGGTACTGAATAGAATTAAGGTAAAAAAGTCATTGGATAACGCATCTTGCTTCAGCAGACGCTTCCGGGCACTCTTCGCAGAGCTTCTCTTTGTTTTTCTGTTCCTTCTTCGTTGTGGGAATGGGTGCCAAGTGGTTGATTACTTGCTGCAGAATGTCCTTGCTTTCACTAGGAGGCAGGTTGCTGAAGAAATACTGCGGTGCCAGCTCCATAAACCTGGGGAGGAAAGAACGAGCCGCAGCTCCTTAGAGGGCCGTGCAAGCTCAGGCTCCGCTTCCAGACCCCGTGGGGGGCCTGAAGTGCACCAGAGACCAACCTGGGGCCTGTTCTCAAAGGCTCATCTTGGCAGGCTTTGTAGGGACCGGTCAGGGTCCGAACAGCAGAGCTCTTGGCCTCTCTGGCTTTGGGGGAGAGTTCTTAATCTTTTGGAGCTTCCCCCTCCCTCTCCCCTTCAGAAGACTTTAAACTACATGAGTGAGGAAAGCAGTGATGCCGACTTTATAAAGAGATCATGTTCACAGGGCCAGGCAAAGAAGGCCTGCTTTGGCTTCACCAAGTGTTTGGGGAACGGATGCCCTTGAAAGCCAGTAACGGTGGGTGGCGTCTAGCGCCCGGCTGGGAGAAAAGAGTTTCTATTTTCTTAGACAGCTTCTGCCTCTGGTTGGTCGAGTTGGCTAGTTTGGGCCAAAAATGTTCAAAAAAAGCTTTTCTCATGAATTCTTAATAAAGCGTCACACGAATAATTGATTGGTTATCTATCTGGTATGAAAACATGGGGATTTTCCAGGAGACAGTCTAGCAAAGACAGACTGAAAACAAACGTCAGCCGCCTGGTTTCCATTGCAATGAGGAGGCGGCCTGGGGTCATCGAGCTGCTCCACCACGTTCTCTCCCAGGTCACTCCCATGTTCTTGGGGCAGGGAGCGGAGGGTGGCTGTTGGGGCCCTCCTGCAGGCTGTGGATCAGGAGGAACATGGGGAGCAGCACGTGTTGCCCACATCTGGGGGGGACTCGCAGGGGCCACGTGGGTTAGGAGTGTAGTCTGCGTGAGGAGGCCCCGGCTGGCGCCGAGCCTTCCATCACCCCGACCCCTACTTACAGCTCTGGGGAGATCTCGGAGATGATCTGGATGTAGTTGTTCTCAGATATGTTGAACGAGTGGAAGACCACCCACTCTGGGAAGTGCTTCATGGTGTAGTAGCACGAAATGGGGTGCAGCTGAGCCACCTGCTTGTGGGTCAGCATCAGGTAGTTTCCCGATCCGTCAACATCGCGAGCGATCTAGAGGGGTGAGCGGGGCAGAGCGGTCCCTACGTGCACTTCGGCTCCTCCGTGGGGAGTCTTAGGAGACCAGAACCCCTTTGACCGAGTGACTGGCTTGGCCCACCCCGGACGGAGGGCACTAGGACACCCTCATACCTACACCAGCAACTTCTCACGGACATCTGGAAACCGAGGCAGCCAGGACAGCGCATCCGTTCCCCATTCTTTTTTTTTAAACCCTCACCTTCCGTCTTGGAGTCAATACTGTGTATTGGCTCCAAGGCAGAAGAGTGGTCAGGGCAAGGCAATGGGGGTCAAGGGACTTGCCCAGGGTCACACAGCCAGGAAGTGTCTGAGGTCTGATTTGAACCCAGGACCTCCCATCTCTAGGCCTGGCTCTCTATCCACTGAGCTACCCAGCTGCCCCCTCCCCTCCCCTTCCTTTAAGGGCTTTGGACGTCTGGCTCTCCCCTCCCTTCTTCCTCCTCATGTCAGCTGCCCCAGGCCTTCTCACCCATCTCCTGGCCCCCAGTCAGTCCAGGGCCACCCAGCTAGGAGGTGCCTCAGCCCCCAGGGCTGCCCCAGGCCTTACTTGCATGAAGTAACCGGCCACCAGGGCCTTCTTGATGTTGCGGGTGTTTTCCTCGGAGCCAAAAGCAGGCTCTGAGTAGGGGAGCTCGATCCGCCTCATGATGTCCAAGAGCTCATCTCTGATGCTCTCCGCCATCCTCAGGGCCGCGTGGCTCAGGAAGTGGTCGCTGCACCATTTCTCCACGCAGCCTGCAGGGACAAGGGGCAAAGGTCAATCGGGAAAGGCCCCTGCCCTTCCCGCTGGCACTCTACAGCCTTCCCTTCCGTCTTGGGCTCGGGGCTGGCTCTGGGCCTGAGGCAGGGGGGCGGTGAGGAGCCAGGAAGTGTCTGAGGCCGAACTGGAGCCCAGGAGCTCCTGGGTCCCCAATGAGAACTCATGTGATAGCTGAGGGAAGGCTCACTCGAGCACCGCCAGCCTCTGCATGCTCTTAGGGTGTGCATCAAACATCGAGCCTCTGGGTAGCTGCCAGCTCGCTCTTGGACGAAGCTTCGGTGGGGCCAAGTTCTTTGGGGACTCCCCCCCTGAAATAGCGGGTCCCGGCGAGCCTGCGTGACCGGGGCTGAAGGGATCCTCGGAGGGAAGGCCCGTGGGGACGGGTCTGTGTGTGAACGGCTCTTCTTGGCATCCCTCAAGCCATGGCCCTTCTCAAGGGGTGGGCTGTGAGCAGAGGCGGAGCTCTCCAGCCTGGGGGACGCTGGGACCCTCCAGGCTCGGCTGTCATCTCTTCGCCCGTCTCTGGGCAGGACTGCCTGGCCAACACGCCCCCTGCTTTCTACGGTGGGGGGCGCCTCCCCCCCCAGAGCCCCTCTGCTGCCTCTTCCCCACCTTGGCCTCAACACTTCCCTGTTCACTTTTAGGTGGGAGAAGGCGAGCCCAGGGCATGGAAGGGTGAGGGGGCCGGGCTGGGAAGCGCATTCAAGGTCCAGTGGAGACCGTCTGGTCCTGGAGCACCAGGAGCCACAGGAGCTCAGTGGCCAAACGCTCCATTCCCAGCTGATCCACTCCAACATCAGAGGGGGGCGGGCTGGGGCCGACTCGAGGGAGTCCATCTGCCAGCTGAGCCCACTAGTCGCTGGGTGGGGCCCCCTTGAGGACCCCACCTCGGGCCCTTCCATTCCTCAGTGTTGCTAGCAGCTGGCACTGCTCTGGGCCAGAGATCCAAGCCGTCTCGGCTCTGCTTTGGGGACTTGGGATGCTTTCCTTTCTGGAAACTCCAACCCATCTACCTGCTTTGGCCTGGCGCGAACCTCTGGCAGCCTGTTCTTCCAGGCCCCGGGCACGGGCTCTTGGCCCCAGCCCTGAACAGCCGGCGCCCCGGGCCTCCTCCCCATCACGGCCCCAAAGTCCTCTCCTGCCTGTCCTGCCCTCCCCTCTTTCAACAAGTGGGAGCTCCCAGGCTGCAGCATCCTCTTCCAGGCCCATTTCTGTCTCCCTGAGCCCCTGGCTGCCTCCCAGCCAGGCCCCCAGTTCTCAGCTACAGAGTTCCCTTCTGGGGTTCCCTTCTGGGGTTCGGGCATCACAGGGCAGAGTCAGGCAGACCCAAGTTCAGATCCAGCCTCAGGTACTTAGAAGCTGGGTGACCCTGGGTAAGTCACTTCACCACCATCTGCTCCAGTTTCCTCCAGTGTCCCAGGGTGGTGCTGAGGACCCAGTGAGATCCCCATCGGAACCACCCTTTACCCCTCCACATGTGCCCAAGAGAAGCCCCGGGAGGGGGGCAGGGGAGGCTCCTGGCGAAGGGAGCAGAAGGAGTCATGGATCAGCAGAGGGACTGTGGGCAGTGAAGGCCCCGGGGCTGCCCGGCTCTGCTCGTCCTGGCCCCGAGGCTCTCCGGCACCTACGTCAGTCACCAGCCCTTGGCTCGGCTCTGAATCTCACTGTTACGGCCCACCCCTGCCCTCTCCGTGCAGCTGTCTGGCGGCCCTCCGGCTGGGATCCGCCTCACTTACTCTCGCTGGCTTCCTGGTAAGCCTTGTAGACGTTGATCAGAGTCAGGTGGTCGCCTTCCGGGTGCAAAAGCTCGGTCCTCCTCTGCCAGGCGGCCTCCTGGGCTCCCGTGTGGGGCAGGGGCAGGAAGCAGTCGGGAGCTGCCCAACACAGAATGTCACGCATGACTGGGCCCCAAGCGGCTGGAGGAGGCTCCTGCAGGCGGCGCACAGGACGCCGTGCCCACCGGGCACTCCCTGAAGACGTGCATCACGCCAGGGGGAGGGGCTGCTGCCAGTAGAAAGGAGGGGGCGAGCGGAGCCCCCACGGCCGAGGCCAGAGGGTCGGAGGCCGGCCTGAAATGAGGGGCAGTGAGTGGCCTCTGTGCTCCTGAGGGCCTTCCCTGCAGGCGGGCTAAGGAAGGGAAGCGGCAGCCTTCGGGGTGTCGGGGGGCAGGGATGAGCGCAGGCCCTTCTGCTTATCCATCGGGAGCCCCCCGTTTAAGAACGCGGCTCTGTGTGCCTACCTGTGACCATGGCGGCGATGGTGAGCAGCTCGTCTACGCAGTCGAATTCGCAGGACGCTAAAATGGACTTGGACAGCTTCGGATCCAGGGGAAACTCGGACATGATGATGCCAAATTCCGAGAGGTTCCCGTCGTTGTCGAGGGCCGCCAGGTAGTCCAGGTCCTCCAGCGCCTGCATCAGACTTTCGGGAGCTGGAAGAGGAAAGGGGGCGCCGGCCCATCTCCCACCCGTTCTGGCTGTCTCCGCAGGGGCGGAGCCGTGCCCACAGGAGGAAGGGGCAGAAGCCGCCCCCACCATGGCAGAGATGCTCCACCGCACTGAGCATTCCCGGGCCCAGGACAGCCTAAGCCCCGCCGAGGCTCCACCCTGCACCCGTCTGAGCGGCCTCCGGAGCCCGACCCAGCCCTGGCGCTCCTAGCCCAGCCCCTGAGGGCCCCGGAGGAAGCGATAAAGCAGGAGACTGGGTGGCCCGGAGGAAAGAGCGGAAGGGCCTCCTTACGGTCAACCCACCCCGACCAAAGGCCAGGAGCACCGCTGACACGGCGGCCAGACAGAACCAGGGCCGACGAGGGGACTAGGCGGCCTCCAGACGGATGACGCAGCCTTCTCACCCCCACCCGCGGCCCACAGAATGCCGCATCATTTCTGGATGTGCTGGTGCAGGAATTTGTGTGGCCTATTTACTTGCTACAAAGGTTTGGTTTTCCTTTTCCTTTCTTCTCTCACGATGGGGATGTGGGAAGGAGAGACAATAAATGCTTGCTATTTACAAAAAAGGAAAAAGAGCTGATGCAGGACATTTCCGGAAAGGGCCCTTGACCAAGACTCAGCAGGATGAACGCTGGCTCCCTTGGGCCTGGAGCCTCCGGCAGCCTTCCTCCTCTTCACGAAGCCCTGGGGCTGCTCTCTACCCACCAAAGTTCTGCAGAGACGTGCTCAGCGCCTTGGGAGGCTCCCTACCTCTGGAAGGCAGAGTTGGCCTTGTTTGTGCTGGCTGAAGACCAGGGGTGAGGCAAGGGTGCCCACTGTCCCCACTATCATCCAGGATCGTACCAGAAAAGCCAGCTACAGCAGGAAGAAGAAACTGGAGGAATGAGAGCAGGCAGTGAGGGAACAAAACATCACTCTGCAGATGACCTGACAGCCTACTTAGAGAATCAGCTAAAAAACGAGTTAAACAATGAATAACGTTAGCCCCGTCGTAGAATATAAAATGAACCTGACCTATTTCCAGCATTTTTATAGACTACCAAGAAAATCCATCAGAAGGGATGAATTCCACTTAAAGTAACCACGTAAGTGATAAATGTGGGAGGGGGTGTGGCAAAGACGGGACACGAATGATTGCTGGTGGAGCAAACATTCTGGAGGGCAATTTGGAACCAGGCCCAAAGGGCCATCAAATTGAAGAAAATCTCTGGATGCCGTCCTGTCGCTCCTGGGTCTGTATCCCAAACAATCAAAAAGAGGAAAGGACCTCCGTGTACAAAGACCTTCAGAGCTGCCCTTCGGAGTGCCATCTCCGGACATCGACGGGATTTCCAACAATTGGGGAATGGCCGAACAAATGGCCGAACAAATGGCGGTAACTCTGGTGCGGGCAGAAATGAGAAGCCAACGATTTCAGAAGAAGCTGGAAAGGCGCGTGTGAAAGAAGCAGAGCCGGGAGAACATCGTACACAGGCACAGCAATATTGGATGAGGATCGTCTGAAAACCTGGCTGCTCTCAGCCCCTCGGACAACCCGAGAGACTGATGACAGGGAAGGCGATCCGCCTCTGGAGAAAGAACTCGGGGAGTCAGATGGATGCGGGTCAGTGAATTTACTGTTTTATTGGGCGGTTTTGGCTTGTCTGAGTGCGCTCCTACGACAGTGACCAATATAGAAGTGTGTTTTGCATGATAAAATTAAAAACTAAACTAAACTAAACTAAAGGAACTATAGGCACTATTAAATACTCAGTAGTCTACCTACCACGACAAACCCAGGAATTCTAGGAACACAATTACAAAACACTCTTCACACAAGTAAACAGATCTGAACAACTGGAAAAATGTTAATTGTTCATGGGTAGGCTGAGCCAATAGAACAAAAATGGCAATTCTACCTACATTAACTTACTTATTCAGTGACATCATAACAATTAACCTACCAAAGAATTCTTTTATAGAGCTAAAAAAATAGTAACAAAATCCATCTGGAAGAACAAGAATATCAAGGGAATCAATAAAATAATATGAAGGCAAACTAGCTGTTTTTGATTCTAACTATATTATAAAGCAGTAATCATCAAAGCAATCTGATACTGGCTAAGAAATAGAGTGGGGGATCAGTAGAAGAGATATGGGACACTAAACCAAAAGTCATCAATGACCACACTGATCCAGGGTTTGACAAGCCCAAAGGCCTAAGCTTTTGGGTGGAGAACTGAACATTTGACAAAAACTGCTGGGAGAACCAGAAAGCAGGTCGGCAGAGACTAGACAGAGACTAACCTCTCACCTTATATGTCAAGATAATGGTCAAAATGGGTAAATGATTTAGACATAACGGGATGAGTAAATTAGGTGAGAATGGGAAAATGTACTTGCCAGGTCGTTAGACAAGAGCATATGATCGAACAAGAGGTACAGATGATCACAGGAAGTGTAACCGAAATGTTTTTGCACAACAAAACTAATGTCAAAGTTAAAGAAAGCAGGAAATTGGGGGAAATATTTAGAGCATGTTTAACTTATATAGGCCTCATTTCTCAAAAATATGGAGATGTGGCTAAATTGGGATGCTCATACTTTGTTGGTGGAGTTGTGAACTGATCCACCTATTCTGGAGAGCCATTTGGAGCTGTGCCCAGAGGGCTATCAAATGAACTAGGCATTGTAAACCTTAAAATTTCTTAGACTTATGAATGTTTACTTGAAAAATTTCCTACTAATAGTAAGAACTCTATTGGAATGTGAAACTCCATGGCATGGGAGGATCCTTCTCCTCCCTACTTAAGACTACTTTAGCACAGAAACCTTTTGCTAAACAATGGAAAAGGGCTTTGACCTATGCTTAAGCATAGAACAGGAAGTTCTTTGAGTCATGATTGATTTTAGAATTGATACAATAGAGATACTTGGAATGACAGAACCAGGTCTTGGAACTTACAATCTCCACCCTTCTTAGAGTAACAGGATTTAGGAAGGGCTGCAGATCAAGATTTAATTATTTGAGAATATGACCTTCAACAGACATGTGCAAAGCCACAGACCTCTGGGCGGTCCTGGGTTAAACTAGAGCCACCACTGGCACAGGGGAGACATTGACAGTGATTGGTAGATGTGAGAACTGAGGGGAGGGAACTTAGATGGTTTCCTTAAAGATAGCAGGGTCTGAGGACAGAGGGAGGAGAGTTTTTTGCTCTGAGCGAGGTGGCTCTGAAGGAGGACTGAGGAGGTTGCTCTGTTGGAGGACCAGGAGAGAAGGCTGGCTCTGAAGGAGGAGAATTCTCTGGAAACATTTCTTGAAAGGAGGCTCTCTTGAAGGTGGAGCCTGAGGTTGGCATGAGAAGCCTTACCTAGAGAGATCTTGGGTGAGTGATAAAACCAACTGACTGATTTATTCATTCTTATTCCTTTCTTACTTTCTCTCTTTTTCTATTGATTAATCAGTGTATTATAAATTAAATTTCTCTATAAAACCCAGTTGGCTTGGGCATACTCATAAATTGGGAATATATTCCCTGGCGACCATCTTATATTTATATAAAACCAAGACACAGTAGAAAACATATTTCAGCGGTCATAATTGATATATATATTTCCCTTGCTCCAAAACATTTTAATTATCACAGCATGCCCTTTGCCCTGGCAATAGCACTCCTAGGCCTGGAGCCCAGAGATCAGAGAAAAGGGGGAAGGACCTCTGCACAGAAGCATCTGGTGACATTTCCTGAAGTGGGTCTCCCCGTGTCACCCCCCTGCTCAGCACAGGACCAAACACACTTGACTGGCTGGCATTCTGTGCTCTCGAGTTGTTATTTTTGTCAGCAAGTCCAGCAGCGCCGCCTAGGTGTACGGTTCTGCCTACTCGGGGGCTCGGCGGCCTCCTCTGGGACCGCCCCTTCTTTAAGTGTCGCTCTTCCACGTCAGCCCGCGGAGGGCCCACAGGACAATCCTGACAACTCCCTTGGCAGGCTCCGTCGGGCCATCTGGTCCTCTCGCTCGCTGCCCTCGAGACCCCCGCAGTCCTTCGAACGTCCATCTTTGGGGAGGTTTCAAAATTCATCTCAGGCCGGTCCAGCCTGCTCTTTTTTACAGCCGGGGGAGCAGCTCCGGACAGAAGCTGGCTTTGTCCTAATTTGTCAGTCTGCATAGCCCCCATCTCGCTCGCCTCCCCTCAGCAGGCTATTTTGTCTTCGGGAATGGGGTGCAGAGAGGTTGGGGGCTCCAGACGTCCTCCCTGGACATCAACCCTACATCGCTTTTCTGGTCTTCTTCCGCCCCTCCAGGCTGGCCGAGGGGCCAAAGGTCTGCGATCGCCGGCCTAGAAGGGTCTTTCCCCCCAGGGCCTCGGGGCCGTGCGGCAAAGCCTTTGGGGGCCTGCCCAAGCGCCCGGCTGCTTCCCTTTCCCTTCTGGGGGGGACGGAGCCCTCGGCCGGCCTCCCAAAGGGCACTTTCCATTCCGCTCCAGAGGGCTCCGAAGACCCCGATGATCTGCTAGAAGCAAAGCGGTCCCATCAGGGCCTCGAAGGAATCCAGTGAAAGGCCTTTGGCCCAGTTGTGCCAGAGCCGTTTTCACGGCTCACGAGTCCTGAAAAGGGCAACACGTTGGCTGCGTTTGCTTGTTTCAATTATAACTCGTCTGAATGCAGCAGCTGCAAGCAGGACCCGCTTCTGGCTTCCAAAGTGATGAGTCAGAAGGCGCCGGCGGCGCCTCCTTCCAGCCCGGCAGAACAGGGTCGGCCGAGTCCAGCTGGTGGCCCTACTGGACTACCAGGACGCCAGAGTCCTCAGGTCATCCCCGGGTTCTCCCTGGCGAGCTCGGGGCCGGCCCGAGGGAAGCAGAGGCTTTGGCCATGCCGCGGCGGGTCCTGGAAAGCCACCGGTGGGGGCCGGGATCGGCGGGGCCTCTGGGGTCTGCAGTCACCCCGTTTTCAAGGGGGACCCGAGAACAGAGGGGAAGGGAAGGAGGGAGGGAGGACGAGCGAGCCAGAGACAGTTCACCAGAGGCTGACGGAGGAGCGATCCTGGCCACCCGAGCTGCGGCCCGGCACGGAGCTCCTCGTGCCCACCTCCAGAGAGGGGGAAGTGAGATGGGCTGGGGCTGAGGAGGGAGCCGGAGCCCTGGGCCTCGTTCACGCCTCATCTCTCATCTCCTACACGGGGCTAGCCGAGAACCCCACAGGCCTGCCGCCTCCCGGGCCCCGGAGAACGCCCGCGTGCTGTGCTCTTCTGGTGCCAGTGCCGGGCAGGGGCACCTCGAGGCCCGTCGGCCTTCCCCAACTCACGCTACCCTCGATCCCTCCTCCCCAAGGGGCCTGGCAGCTCGGACACGCTTTGGGTTCTGGGGTTCAGGGTCATCTCCATCCTCCTCTCCCCGAGGGCTAACCCACCCGCCGAGAAGCCCAGGGTGCCACCTTTCGGTTTGGGGCGGACATTCTGTTCTCTGGCCCAGGGAAGGAAAAGGAAGTGCCGGGCTCGTGCATGAAGGCCTCGGGGCAAGGCTGCGAGGTGGGCGGAGAGGATGGAATCACCCCGTTTTGTGGCTGAGGTGGCTTTCGGGCGTCAGCGCCTGCCCCATCCCACGATGCCCCCAAGTGCGCCCTGGCAGCTGCTGGTCACGATGTTGCGTCTCCCATGACCACTGCTGGTGGATGCCAGGGAGGAAAGGGCTAACCCCAAACACCAGAAGCAGGAGACGGACACTGGAGACAGGACCTACTCGGGGGAACCCTAAGAGCCAGGGCGGCCCATTGGCCTGCCCAGTTCTCGCTCCTTTGTGTGCAGCAGACAGCTCTCTGGTGCAGGAGCCCTGACACTTGGGGGGCAGTCAAGGGCTCCCCTCTTTTGGGGGCTCCTATGGCTGACAGCATAACCCCTTGAGACGTCCAGTCTTTCCCAAACAGGTGCATCCAAGAACGTGCTTGTATGTTGGTCCTTGGTATGGTCACTGAATGGGGCACTGAAGGAGAAGCCAGAAGAGCAGGGTTCAAATTCTGGCTCAGGTGCTTCCTAATGGGGTAACTGTGGCGTTTTCTGCTCTTTCCACAATCTCCGTGTTCTTCGACCTTCCTTCTCTGGAGGATGGGAGGCTGTCCTTGATGCCCCCAGAGGCTCCTCCGCTTCAGCTGCCCCTTCTCAGGCCAGCTCCATCCTCCCTCCGCTCTGCTGGTAACCAGGCCGGGCCCTCCCTCCTTCCCTTCCTCTCTCCAAAGCCTTTCTTTGCTGGAAGGAAACGCTAGTGAGGGGGTTCCTGACTGTGTCCCGGGCCCCTTGGGGAAGTTTACTGGCCCCTTCTCAGAAGGATGTCTTACATGCATAAAACAAAGCACACAAATTCAGACTCCCCCTCGCCCAGGGAAGGACCCCAGAGGTTCTAGAACGAGACACAGCTGCCAATCACTGCCAGCTGCCCGGAAGAAAAAGCCCAAGATTCAGAAAAAGTGGCAAAGAGGCCTAAAACACAGGGCTGCTGTGCATTAAATGTACACCCTCTGCTTCTATTTGGGAACAGCTGCCTTTACTATGGAACCGCCTTCCTTCACGCTCCTCCTTGGGCACCTTTCTGCCAGCGGGCACACCTGGCAAGGGGGACTCTGGCCCACTGCCCCTTCATTCCCTCCCCCTAGGCCAGAGGAGACCCAGGAAGTAAGCCGGCTCCTTCCTCGCCCCAAGGGGGCCTTTTAGCTGAAAGCTCAGGGGCAGATCTGGCCAGTTCGACTCCTTGGGAATCAGACGGCTCAGGGGTCTGTGGCCGAAGCTGTCGAGGGGGCACCGTCCCAGGCTGAGAAGTCCCACAAGCTCAAGTCCCTTCCGCTGAGGCTGGGCAGCCTCCCAGGAGGTGCACTCGATTCACAACTTCTAATATGTACCCCAGAGGCCCCGACAGGCCTTTCTTTTATTTTTACAGAAAAAGTGCCCAAGCAGGGGGGCCCTTCAGCCCCATTTTGAAGCCGGCTGTTACCACAAATGGCCCCTCTGTGTGTTATTATCTAAAGTAAGAGCCTTAGGCACCCCAGACATCCTGGAGGCAGGGAAGGGGGATGCCCACCTTTGTTCTCCTGATGATTCTGGTGGTTTTCAGGGGGAGGACAGCCCTGGAGAGCTGGCAGTACACTGCCTAGGAGGCCCTGGCACCTTCAGGAGGAGCTGGGCTGCTTCCTAGGGCAAACACTGCCCACGTGCTACTCACAGAGCTTTCAGCCCCAGTTTGACACGTTCACTCTCTTTAAATGATGTCTCACCGAAACCACAAGAGGGCAGAACACTGACGGGAGCTCCCTGAATACCCGTTTTGGACCCAACGGTCTCCTCCAGCTCGCCCTGCCAGTGAAGCCTCTCACGTGTCCCTCAGAGCCAAGGTGAGGATTTTTCTTGTGCCCCTTGCCAAGTCCCAGAGGCAGACACCTCCCCAGCTCAGAAGGTCACTTCCTCACTAAGAACAAGAGTGATGTAAAAGGCCATGGGGCTGGCTGCCCTCCCCAGGGGATCCCCATGAGATGAAGTACCTGGTCTGCTCAGGAAGTCACAGTGGCCCAGGCCTGCGATGTCGATCCTCTTCAGGAAGAGCACCAGGCTCGTCAGGTTGGCCTCCTGTAATTCTGCGGCCTTCAGCGGCTTCATGTCCCTGCACAGGAACTCTTCGGAGTACAGGCGGAACAGTTTGCCTGCAAGAAGTCAGAGGACGGTTCTGCTGCCTCTGCCCAGCCTCCCCCCACAGACTCTTGGGCCCCCCAGCTCCCAAGCCTACCTGAGGAGGACGTGCCCAGGATCTGTTTGCGGATGTCGGCCTGGTTCTGGCTGATGGGCTGCAGGACGAGGGAGCTGGCTCTTATTCTAGGCCTGTACACCTAAGGATGAGAAACAGCTTCTTCAGCCTCAGGGAAGGCAGGAGGGAGAAGCCTCAAAGATAGGCCCTTTGAGTGGAATCCCTCATTTCGAAACAGTCTTTTTATTGGCACTCCAGTCTCACTTATGAATGGAGAACCCTTTGATATGGATTTCGAGGCTGTTTTCACTCTTCCCAGAGCTCTCTGCTTGCCTCGGGTGACTAGAAAACACAGCCCAACCCCTTGGGACACAAAGAGAGGCAACATTTTGACTGATCTGGGTTAAATGGCTCAAGCTCCCCAAGAAGGGGGGGGGAATTTTTTCCAAACCTTCTGGACCCCGGAAAGTCCACAAACCTCTCAGGCAACTCCCCAAGACTCTTAGGGGCAGAGAACGTGCCAACCTGCCTGGGGGGAAGGACTTCCCTCCCCTAGGAGTGGCCTCTACCAGTCAAACCATCATGGTACCAAGCAGTGAGTATGGTGGGGTTGGGGGGTATTTTAGGTGAGAAACTAACTCTGAGTTGGTGGTGGTGGTTTTTCCCAAGCCAAGGAATCACTCAATCATGATCAATCGAGGCCCTCCCTCTCTGCCTTGAGATCATGGTGAGACTGAGGGAGTGAGGAGCTCCGTCAGGTGCCCAGAAGAGACGCTGTGCCTGGCACACAGTAAATGCTTAATAGCTGTGTTTGATAAATATTTACATCACCCAATGGAGGAATAGGTTGGTTTTGTGGCAAAGATATTCCTCACTGAATGCCCCACATGCCCCCAGCTTGCTGCCATGCCTCATGCCTCCCAGCAGCCTTGGTGGGTGCTCAGGGGCCCCCAGCTTTGTTCTTGTTAAAGGGAGTGGGGAGAAACCAAACGCTAAGGACGAAAGGGGATGCTGGTCATGCCGACATGATGCTGATGGTGTTCCCAAAGGAGTAAAAAGCGCCGTGCCTCAGTGTCTCCTAAGGCAGGGATGCTTGAAAAGTGGGAAATGCACCTGAGTGCCCAGGCCACTGGGCAAAGTAAAGGTTCCTGGCCAAACGAACGCTGTTTGGGTTTGACTTGCTGCCTGTGTCTTCTCTCCAAGCAGTGGTCTGGTCTTTGCACGCGGCCCGCACCTGACTCTCTGCTAGGCCGGCCTTTCCTGCCTCTGTTAAGGGGTAGGCCCATCGCCGTGAGCCTGCAGAGTGAACTCACCTTCCTCCTCTCCAGCCCCAGGTCAATCACGAATCGCACTGAGCTGCTCTGGACCAGAGACTCCCCGGCGCTGGTGGTTAGCACCACTTTTCTTTGGTAAACTTGGCTTCTTTTTTCTGGGTCTTCATTTGGCTTGAACACGAGGCATTTTTCTTTTGGATATAAAGGGACAACAATCAACTCCCCAAGACCTGGGTTTAAATTAGTTCCTTCTTGACAGACAATTTCATAGACTTTTTCAATTTCCTAAAGCCAAAAACAATGCAATCCATGAGCCAAAAAATCAGTTCAATTCACAAACATTACTAGTGTAGCTTTTAACTAAGTGAAATGATAACACACACAGCCGCCTCCTGGTTTGTCAGTGCTCAAGCATCTCTATCACCTCCTCTGGCAGATGCTGCTGACCCCAAAGAGAGAAGAAAGGCGGACTGCGATGGGAAACCACTGCGGATGGCTCTGACTAAAGGACAGTGTCTTCGCCAGCGGCCTACCCTACCAGCCTCCACAGCCTTGAAGCCATCTCCAGGGGAAGGAGGGCTCCCCTGCCCATCAGCCCCACGAGGAGTGAGGGGCGCAGCCTCCAGAGCTCTGTGTCAGCATCTCTCTGCTACGTTCCATGACCAGGTGCGCTATCTGGGTCACTCTGAAAATGACTGCGCTGGCCTACTTAGGCAGGAGAGAGCCCCAAATGCGATAACGCCTGCAGAAAAGTGCTCGGTGAGAGGCTCACTCACTCTGGGAAATGGTGGAGTGTCAAAATACGTTTTGTGGAAGCAATAAAAGTGAATTCTGGACAAGGAATTAGGCAATTCCACAAAACACCAAGTAGGCAGAAATTTCTAGTAAGAAAAAATTCCTGCTCCCAAGACACAAGCTTAAGTGTCAAAAGGAAAAAGAGGCCCTTTAAAAAGGGAAAATAAAAATATCTTTTAAAGAATCTTTGCAACCATTCCTGTCTGCCGGCTGTTGGATGCTTCATTGGCATCTTCCACAAAGGCTCTGTTCAAAAGCTGTCACGAAGGGAGAGCCCACAGTCCTAAGCCTTCACTGGGCCTCCTCCTTAGGGAGATGGAAAGAGCCTGGAACTTCACAGAGAGACTGAGGCCCAGAGGTGGGGGTGACCAGCTCCAACAGACGGAGAAGAAGAGCCAGAGCCAGATTTCACACCCAGGGCCCAGCCATGAACCCAAGAACATGACCTCTGAGCTCGCCTCCTCATCTGTAAAATGGGGATAACTACTTTTAGTGCCTGCCGAGCTGAGGATCGAGGGAGGGAAGCTGCATGGGGCACCTCGATTATGGAGAGGACTATAGGAATGCCAGCGGAGTGCTTTCAAGTTTATAAAGTGCTTTGCTGTCTTAATTCAACTGATGCTCAATGACCCTGGGAAGCAGATTTATTATTAGCGGTTGTGATTATCCCCATTTTACAGACGAGGAAACTGAGGCAAACAGAAGTGAAGTGACATGTCTAGGGTCCCATGGGCTGGATTTGGACTTGGGTTTTTCTGGCTCCAGGCCTGGCTCTTCTACTTGGCCCAAAACAAGTTCAGGGCTCATGCTGAGGCTTCTCAGAGCAAGAATGAGGGTGAATGGCTGGGTGAACCGTTGGAGACTGTGCGGCTGCTTGGGAAGACAGCGCAGCAGATTTGGGGCACGTATTTTGGCCTCTACTTTTCTCAGCTGTGTGCTGGAGCAAGCTTCTGTCGGCCTCTGCTGTGCGCGGGGCTCCCTCTTTTGCTTCTGGGGCTCCGGGCTGCTCTATCAGCTGAGGGGCCCCTTTCTGGGCTTCGCCCTTTCCCACTGGCCTGCTAGGCCCGACTCGGAGACTCGCGACTCCCCCTCCCCTTCTCCGGGACAAGCCTGGCCCGGCGTTCTCGAAGCCTCCCAAGATTTCCTCCTTGGCTCAGCCCACCATGCCCAGCACACCGCTGAGCAGAGGGAGACAAAGGCCGAGGGCAAACGACTTCAGAGCCAACCAGATGGAGTCGTGCCCATCAAGGCTCGGGCTGTCTACCCTGGAAGCTTCACCTGGACCCAAAGGAGAGGAAGAAGCCCCCAGGCCTGGGCACGCCCAGGCCCTGCTGGCTTCCACTTTCCCGTCTCTCCCCCAGTCCGGGTTGGCCGAGATCTCGGACCGCGCGGCAGCGCCAGCCGCTTTAAGCTTCCCCCTCCGGGCCCGCTAGCAGGGCGCCCCCCCCACAGGCCCCAGACGGGAGCGAGCGCTCCGGCCTCTGGATGGAGGGTCACTCACTTGCTCACAGGCCAAAAAGGCCACGATGTCGCCCTTCTCTCCAGTGTGGTGGATTTCGAAGACGAGCTGCAGGACGGCCATGAGGGGGTCGTCGGGAGCCACACGCAGGTGCACCACCTCCACGGGGTGGGGGTTCCTCACTTCCAGCAGAGGCACGCTCCCGTAGTAGGAGCGGAGCTTGCTGACCAGGGGAGGCGAGGTGATGATCACAAGCTTCAGCTCCGGCCTCGCCAGCAGAACGTCCTTCAGAAGCCCCAGCAACACGTCCGTCGAGATGCTCCTTTCGTGCACGTCATCCAGGATGATGACCCCGTAGCAACCCAGAAAGGGGATCGACATCATCTCCCTTTGCAGGACCTCGTCCGTACAGTACCTGGGCAGAGGAGAGCCAAGTGAGCCGCTTCCCAGGATGCCCCGAGCCTGGGCCCATGCTGGACAAGGCTCGCTCCCTGCCCCAGGGGGCGAGTGCCCGTGCTCTTCGGAGACAAGGCGCTCCCCCGCCCGGACCTCTCCCCAAGGGTGACTGAGGAAGCTCAGGGTTCAAGGGATCGGCCAGCTTCACAGTCCAAGCGCTGGCTTTTTGGGAACATGGTGGGTCTTCCCTCTGGCGGGACGGCCCTACGTCCACCTCAAGGATAGGAGCCCGAGCTCTGGGCCGCGGCCACACAGCCGTCTGACCTTTGGGCCTCATCTCTTTGCAGTGACAGTGATGGACGGATCCTGAACCTCTTTATCCAAGGCCAACCCAGACCCGGGCTGGGGAAGCCACGGCCTGGGTGTGAAGGAGGCTCCTTTAACTTACTAGGGCAGGTCATTTTTGCTCCCAGACTGACCTCTGCCGAGCTTCCAGGGCTGCTGGATAAACCCATTCCCTGGAAGACCTCAAGACTAACGTCTTTGGTCTCTGAAGATGAGAACCTTAGAAGGGCCTTGTGGTAGGGCCAGTCGTCACTCCTAAGGCCGGGAAGACTTGGGTTCAAGTCTCGCCTTGGAAACCCAACCACTGTTTGACCACGTGACAGGGGAGGCCTCCCTCTAAGCAGCTGCTTTTTATTTGTATAGAATTATCCATGATAGAAGATGACCAGGACACCGCCCAGGACGGTGGCCTTAGAGACTCCAAGAGTGCCCACTGCTGAGGTCCTAGGTCAGGGAGATTGGCCAGGATCTGACCCTACTCTGCAGAGGAGGAAGCTGCGGCCATCCGTTCAGACTCCCTCCTGGCCTCTCCTCTTGCACGATTCCTTCCTGCAGGAGAAGCCATTTGGCAGAGGTGCTGCTGGTCCCCCGCCCTGCGCCGCGCCCCAGAGTCACCTCCTTTCATTGCTTTTCTTCATGTAAAACGCACTCTTGTTTTCATTTGGTCTATGTGGCAGCCTCCCCAGCTGAGCAGGAGGCCTGCAGGGGACGCCAGTGAAGGGAGAACCTCACAAGACAGTCTACACACAGAAAAAGAGGCCACCGGAGAGTAGTTAACATAACAGGGAAAGCCCGAGGCTTTGGCTGCCTTCAGGTTCCCAAAAGATGATCAGTTTTTATTGTGGTAGAATCCTTGCGGAGGCAGCTGGGTGGCTCAAGGGAGTGCCAGGCCTAGAAAGGTGCTGGGTTCAAATGTGACCGCAGACACTTCCTGGCTGTGTGGCCCCGGGCAAGTTACTTAACTTCCATGGCCCCGCCCTTCCTGCTCTTCTACCTTGGAACCAGTCCACAGTATTGACTCTAGGATGGAAGGTGAAAGTTTTCTATTAAAAAGAAGGACTCCTTGCACGGGGCCATGGGCCACCCGAGCCCGAGGTGCCCAAAGGTCGTCCTTTAAAATGTTCAAATCATCTACTCAAATAAGGGAATTCGTTGGAAGGGAGGAGGGGGAGGGACCTTCCATCTGATGTCCCTCTAGCGATACAGACTGGCACCCTGGGGTGCTGGGAAGGGCCTGACTCCCCCCCCCCTTCTTCCTGGCTCGGAGGGGTACCTCTGGGCCTGTTATGTCTAACAAAATGCACGGCCACAGCGTATGGCCTGGGGGCGCCCTCAGGCCCTGCTCATCTCTGCCCACCAATTTGCCCTCGATTTGTTCCTTGGGGTTCTAATTCTGTAGGCGTGGGATGGGGGGTGGCGGGGGCTGGGAAGGCCACGTGTGTGTGGGGGGGGTCACTCTCCAGCTCCACCCAGAGATCCTTCCAAAGTTCAAAGGTTCCACATAGACTGAAGGCCCTTCTCAGAGGCAGCTAGCTCCAATGGGACAAAGTCAGTGGACTGACTGGTAGTCCCTGGATCCGGGTTCCTGAATGGCCTCAATGGCCCAGGAGCCCCGTTCACACCCAAGAGCTTCTCTCTGATGCTCTGCCTGCTTTGGGGGGTTCCCCTGTCCCCAGGCAGGCGCGCCTCTGGCTCAGAAGGGAGGAAGGGCTGTGGGGCAGAGCCTGCATCTGGACGCCCCTCCAGGGCCCCTTCTTGGTACAGGACCTGCCGCTTCCCCGTGGGCACTGTGGGAGGACGGGGCGCTCTGCCTGATCTTGGGGTCCCGGCCTGCCCCCCCCTGAAGAGGGACAAGAAGGTCCCCAGAGGCCCCCAAGAACAGCGCCGTCTGGCAGCCCAGCCTTTTCCTGGCTAGCTCTTCTCTGCAGGGACCTGGGGGGGGGGCACACTGCAGGGCGGCTCAGCAGAGACCCTCCCTCCCTCCAGGCACTTCAAAATGGCCGACAGCATGGGAGGGAACCTCTGTTCTTCCAGCCACGGGCTGGCTCCAAGCTGGGGGGGGGGGGCAGGGGGTGCCGACCCCCGCAGCTGCCAGGCCCGAGCCGGGCCACACACACCTCAGGATGGTCTCGTTGGTGCAGCAGTTCTCAAAAGGGATGGCGTAGCCGACCTCGTGTCCGATGATAACGTCCATCTCGTCGGCGACGCGCAGGGCCAGCTGGATGGCGGTCTGCTTGTGCGCCTGGGTGCACACCACGCCCCCGTGCTGGTAGTGGGTGGAGAGGCAGTATTCGGCACACCACTGAGGCACCTGGGGGGGAGAGGGAAGAGGGAGAGGCTGCCAGGTCTGGCTGTCGCAGGCAAAACCCAACCCCAAGCCAGCGGCCTCCCCAGGGCGGCTCCCTGCCCTGCTCTGGGCCTCTGGAAGCGTATCCTTGATGTGGACAGCAAAGCACTCCCGGAGACGTGCCTGGCACGGCCAAGGGGCAACAACGGAACAGGAAAAGGCCAACGTGCTGGCACGTCCATCCCCGGAACAGGGAAGAGGCAGACAGAGGAGCAGCTGGGAGGCAGGCCCCAAGGCCGGGCCCCAAGCGAGTGGTCTGCTCCGTCTGAGGAGAGAGCGAGGATTCCGGGAGGGGCTGGAGCTTCTCCCTTCTCGGGGGAGGAAGCATTTGCCTGGGCCTCCAGAGGCCTAAAGCTGCCCAGGAATCCGGGGGGTCCCCATCAAAGTCATCCCCGGAGCTCTGGCCGCCTCTCAGATCCGACGGGCCTTGGGAGGTGAGGCGAGGCCCCGAGCCAGGCGTCTCCCCAGAAGGCTGCCCTCCGGGCCCCTGCCCTGGTGGGGGGTCCTCTCCCTTTAAAGCCCTGGGAGGGCAGGCGGGGCCGATTCGAAGCTTATTTACTGCTCAGTTCAGGCAGGGAAGGACACGTAGCAGAGGGCGACTCTGGGCAAGTCACTTCACCGTGCCCGCCCGGGGCCTCAGCTGTACAATGAGCCGCTCCAGGAGCTCTGCCAAGGTAACCCCAAATGGAGTCACAAAGGATCAGCCTCAAGGATGAACAAGCCGGTCAGGAGGGGAGCTGCCAGCCCAGGAGGGCCTTGAATGATGCACTAAACAATATGATCTAGAGGCGTGGGGGACATAAGGGGGGATGAAGCTCGATATACATATGTGGAGGTTGGAAGCCAAAGGAAGAATCCCAGAGGGAAGAGACTCGGGGTATGATGGCCAGCAGGGTGCTGGGGGGGGCAGAGAGGACCCCAGGAGGTAGGGGTAGAGGGAAGAGCCGCGGGGAGCGCTGTACTGGGCCTGATGCCCTCAGCAGGAGAGCAGTACTGGCTTTCGGGTCTTGTCCGAAGGGAAGGCTCGCTGTGAGGTGGTGGGTGCTGCCTGGGAAAGGCGTCCCGGAACCCCCAGGGCTGGGTGAATGGACACGAGGGGGGCACCACAAGGCCTGGCTCTGGGGGCAGATCAAGGTCCACTTTAGCTGGCCTTCCAAAAGGGTCTCGGTCCAAGGGGCCACCCAGCTGTAGGAGCAGCTAGTTACTGCACGGTCCTGAGCTCACTGCTAGCGAAGGGAATCCTGGGGAGCTGGAACGGGCTGACCGCTGGATGCCCAGGTGGGAAGGCCAATACAACTGCCCGACTGCTTCTCTTTCCACCGAGACCGAAAGCTTGTTTCTCATCGATAGCCTTATCTTCTAGCACGAAGGACTCTGAAACCTCTCCGAGGGCTCCTGGAGATAGCTGTCCTTGGGAAAAGCGAACAGCTCTACGTTCGCTCCCACCTCGGTGAATCAAACTCAACATGACGAAGTGCCCCTTGAAGAAACCTTGGAGATGCGCCTTCCCAGTCAAATGTGGATCAGCCCCGGCCCCAGCAGCAGGCAAGGACGGTCGGTCGGTCATCCTCGAAACACCAAACATCAGCGAGAGTCTCGCTCAGCCCACTTGGGTTTAGAAAACGACTCTTGCCCAAACCCCAATTTCTCTACATCCCTTTGGAAAGATGGTGCCAGGGGATGGAAGGGCGTCCCGTGTGGAGAGCTCTTTTCCAAGGTGCTTCCCCTGGCACTCACTGAGCTCACAAACATTAAAAAAATTATTCAAAGCTTTTTACAGAATCTGATCTGAGTGTGGATGTCTCCTTCAATGAAGTCCAGGGCCAGAAGACACTTCCTCTGTCCCTCCTCCTCCCCAGAATCCTGGGGTCTGAGACACAAACCTGTGGGGCTGGAGATTTTTGGGGAAGGAGCTCCCCAAACTTTGTGGGAAACCCCAAAGAACAAGGCCCAGCCCCTCTCCTCTCTGCTATATAAAACCTATTTAAAAAAAACAAGACAAAGTGGAGGGCCCTGGGGGACCTGGAGCCTCATCTTAGCTCTGCCCCTGGCTCACTGGTCCCCCTCTGCTTCTCATCACAGCCTCCTCTTTAGGAGCAGGCACCGCCCCCCACTTCTCTAACCCAAATGCAGAGGGGGGACAAAGACCTTTTTGCCATCCGGGGCTCAGAATCCCTGACACAGAGGATCTCTAGGGCTCCTTTGGAGCATCCTCGTTTCATGTTTTGGGTGCAGATCCTCTCTGGGGCTGGTGGAGAAGGGAAGGAAGAGCTGGAGAAGTGATATGTCAGGGGGCCCTTGGAAATGGAAAGATAGAAGAAAGGAATCCCCTGGCCTGGGGAAGGAGAGGCAACACAGGCAATGGTCAAAGTGACCCAAGCTCGATACTGTCATTCCCTCCACCTCTCTCTGGCAATCAGCCGCCTCCAGAAGAGTTTCCCTTGCTGCTACCCCTCGGTTCAGACTTCATCATATTCTTGCTGGCCTTCTGCCCCTCCTCTCTCCAGCTGGCAAATACGCCTTCTGAGGCCCGGCCTGACCAGAAGACAAGGCTTTCCTGCTCAAAAACCTTCCATGGCTCCCTCTGGGTAAAAGTGGAAGCCCTGAGCACAGGGATGGAGAGAGGTCCATCAGACGTCTGTCCCAGCCCGCCCCTTCCAACTCTCCATTCCAGCTAAACTCTTCAGACCTCTCTCCCCTCTTCTGGTCTCTGCCTAGGAAGGCCTGCCCTCCGGCCTCGGTCCAGCAGAGGCATCACCTGTTCCACGAAGCCTTTTCTGGGATGCCCAGTGAAACACCCCCCTGTCACCTCAACCAGTCTCTGGCCCCTTGGCCCTTTTTTGTGGGGCCCCCTGCCCCCTGGTGCTCTTTTACAGGGTACAGACCCGAGAGTCACGGGTGACAGGAACGCTGCGTGATAGAGGGTGAGGGCAAAGGGGCAGGCAGCAGGGTGGGCACAGAACCTTCAAAGCAGAGAGGCCTCGGAATTGAGGAGCACCATCCTGGCTCCAGCAGGAGGGTTGCATGTCCCCCAAGAGAATGCGATGGCAGATTGCCGAGCAGCGTGGGAAAAGCTGTGGCTGCAGGTGTCCAGGTGGAGGGATGTAAGAGGGGCCCAGGACAGTCCTCGGACAAAGACTCAGCAAGACACAGGGACAGCTACATAGCACCGGAATGGCAGTGGGGCAGAGGACGCCAAGGGAGTGAGGCCCAGGATGGAGAAGACGGCGGTGCCATTAACAGGAAGAGGGGCTTTTCTGCCTCCCTTGGTCTGTGTGAAGAGCCATGCCAGAGGGCCAGGGTCCCACAGACCTCGCTGGTACTACAGCCCTGCTCGGGGCTGGGGAATGAGGCTCCAAGGCTCCAAGTTTTGGCTGGCCAGTATCCCGAGAGAATAAACATGCAGGCCATAAGCATGGTCATGCACTGGGGGACCCGGCTGGGAGAGGGACAGGAAGCACGGGCCCAGAGTAGAGAAGGCATGGTGTGAGGCAACAAGCCCAGCAGAAGGATGCTGAGGGAGGAGGAGGCCAGGGTGGAAGTCCAAGCAGGAAACGGAAAACGAATGTCTGCAGAGGGAACATGAGGAACCTTACTAGGAGGCCTGTGGGCATGAGGACCTAGGAAAGGTCTTCTGATGGTGGCGGATGGGCCCAGATCCACTTTGGAGGCGGCGGGATAGCAAGGGCCTGGAAACCAGGGAAAAGGTTATGGTGGGAGACCTCCTTTAGGGGGAGAGATGGAGTAGGCTGAAGATGTCAAATTCTTCTTCTCCTTCCGAGGGGAGACAGCAGGGGCCCAAGAGACAGGTGTGGGGTCAAGCAGTCCAGCCCACTTCCCCAGGCAGGTGCTAATTTTCATTAGCCACCACAACGTCCTCATGAGATTTCTCCTCCCCAGGAAGGCCCACCAGCCTGAACAAAAACTCTGCAGCCTCAGCAATGCTGAGAAGGAACCCCAACAGGCTGGAGGCAGTATTAATTATGCCTACTCGGCTCACTCTCTGCTTTTGTTAGTCCACAGCCTACCTGCTTCTGAGAAGAGTCGGGCCAACCCCCCTGCCCTGGCGCCTGGCCCCACGCTCCCCCCAAGTCTCAGGCTTCTTCTTCTAAGGCCCTGCAGCCCGGCCCAAGACAGAATCGGCTGACCAGCTGAGAACGGGTTGTACTTGGAGGTTAGATGGGGAGGAGAAGGGAGGCTCCTCAGAGAGCCTGATAAGGGCAACCCAGAGAACTGGACAGGGGCCAGAGCCAAGAAATTGGGACATGGAAGTCCTGTAGGAGTGGGAGGCAGAGTGAGGGCTCCTCTGGGATGGCCTGTGGGCTGCTTGGACGGGCCCCTAGGCAATGGGGACACGTGTTATAGTGGGCTGCCTCTGAGTCCCACTTGTTTTCATTTACTCAGATAAAATGAACTTGCTGTAGAGAAAAGCAAAGGATTGTGTTATGTATCTAAAAAAAAGCACAATCTGTTCTATGGATTCATTGGCAAACAGAAATGGACCAAGTGGAACAAATATTCTTTGGACTTCTTTTGTCTCTCAAACAAGGTAATTCCATTAATTTCATCTACAAGGCAAAGAGAGATGATAGAAACTTATTCAGAAATGAGAAATTCTGGGGCAGTTTGGTGGCTTGGTAGGTTGAAAGAGAGCCAGGCTTAGAGACAGGAGGTCCTGGGTTCCAATCTGACCTCAGACATTTTCTAGCAAGTCACTCAGCCCCCACTGCCTAGCTCTTACTGCTCTTCTGCCTTGGAACTGACTCTACTGACTCTAAGACAGAAGGTGAGGCTTAAAAAACAAAACAAACAAACAAATGAGGAATTCCAACTGATGGCAGCTGAAATGCCAGATGGGGACCACCTAAAAATCAGAGTAGCGAGGTGTGGAAATGCCTTCCACCATGTTGAAGGCCACAGACAACACTGGCATTCAATGAAGCAAGGCCCTGGCTTAGCCAAGGAGCACACAGATACAAAATCCACTCAGTCCCCAGACGCATCTTCCTGAGCTCAAATCTGGCCTCAGACACTTCCTAGTTGTGACTCTGGGCAAGTCATTGAACCTTGTTGGTCTCAGTTTCCTCATCTATAAAATGAGCTAGAGAAGGAAATGGCAAACCACTCCAGTGTCTCTGCCAAGGAACCCCCAAATGGGGTCACCAAGAGTCAGACATAACTGAAAATGACTGAACAACAAAAAAGGAGTGCAAAGCCAAGGGAGATGTTGGCCAAAGACTGGGAAATTCTAGGCAGGCTTCCAGAGGCTTTAGAACGGGAGGGAAGGAACTCCAGGTGCCTGGGAAAGCCTGTGCTGTACAGACAGAGGAGATGGAATGTGATTGGGTTCCTGGGAGCAACCTGGGTTTTTCAGTGGCATGGAGTTTGCTGAAGAGAGTTCTGTGAAACTGCATTGGAAGCAATCTGGGAAGGGTCTCACATGATGGACTAAGGAATTATCCTGAATTCAAATCACTAGATATTTAGTAAGCACCTCCTATGTGCCAAGGATCACTCTGGGGGTACAAGCCAGAAAAGAAAGACAGTCCCTGCCTTCAAGGAGCTTACAATGGAATAGAGGAAAAAATCTTACTCCCATAAAGAAAAGCTTCAGGGGAAGTTTACTGCTGCCCCCTCCGGCCCTCTAATTGGAGGGGAGAGGAGGAGGAAGATGGGGGGGGGGATGAAGACGAGGCCTCAAGTGAAGATGCTTTGGAAGTCACTGAAAGCTTTAGGCATGGGGATGATGTAGAGCAGGGGTCCCAAACTTTTTACACAGGGGGCCAGTTCACTGTCCCTTAGACCATTGGAGGGCCAGACTACAAAAAAAACTATGAGCAAATCTGTATAGTGCTGTCTGGGATAGTGGAGGCTGCAGCGCTGGCTGGGATGGGCCTGTCCCACCTTGCACAGGCCTATCACCGCCACCACTATACCGGGCAGCAGTAGACACAGTGCAGAATCCCCTCCCCCAGATCGCCGCTCACCATGCTGACGTCTTCCATGGTGCAGCCACATAATCCTTTGCACGGCACCTCGTACTCCTTCAGTTACTCTCAGAACAAGGCGCCATGCAAAGGATGATGTCACTGGAAGCAGTGCTGTACATGAGCGATGCCACCTACGGACCTCCTCTCACTGACCACCAGTGAAGGAGGTGCCCCTTTCAGAAGTGTGGTGGGGAGGGCCGCATGTGGCCTGCGGGCCGTAGTTTGGGGACCTCTGATAGAGGACGAGGGGGAAGGCAAGGAGACCGATGAGTCACAGTGAACTTGTCCTGCCAATGCCTGGAACCTTGCAGCTTTGGAACCCTCTCCCTGTGTCACTCTAGGCAGGTCGGAGCAGGCCACGCCTGATGCCTCAGAAACCGAACCTGTAAGCCAGCTCCTGGGCAGTTTTAGCATTTCTGGAATTACAAAGGCTGCTGGAGTTGCAAAGGCTACTCCTTACAACCAATCTTTGATACTCGGCAGCTAGCCTTCAGGCCGGGGCTCAGCCCCCCTGCATACTGGTTGGCATCTCCAACTCAACATGCCCCCAAAGGACCCCACTACCTTGCCACCAACATTCTTTGAGGCCCCCAGACTCAGGAGCTCCCATGAACCTGGCATCTCGGGACAGATCTGTGTATCAGCTCCAACTTCTCTCCTGAACTCCAGGCCTATTGAACTTGTCCAGCTGGACGCCCCACATGCTTCTCAACAATCGACGTGTCCCAAACCCCATTCACTCCCCTGTTCTCCTCTTCTGAACTTCCTTACTTCTGTCATGGACGCCATCATTCTTCCAAGCGGCCACACTCACAATACAGGGCATCTTCAGCTCCCACTCTCATCCCCCACATGTGGAATCGGTCACCAGGCTTTCCCAGGTACTCGGAGTTAATTTGGGGGCCTTTCTGCTGCTTAGGATTTCCTATTGATCCTGCATATGGCTTGTTCTGTATATATTCCGTTGCATGTCCCCCCATTAGACTAAGCTCTGAGACGGGAGCTAGGTGTTCAGCACAGTGCCTGGGAACAAGGACTAATAAATGATGATGGATTGACTGACTGAAGTAAGTGGGGAGGTATAAAATTCAAAGGGGGTCACCTCCACTGGGCTAACTGTGAAGGAGAACTAAGAAGACTTCCTGAAGGAAGTAGCATTTGCCCAGAACCGTGATGAATGAGCAAGACTTTATTAGGAGAGGTGACAGGAGACGGCATTCCAGGCAGAGGGCACAGAACAGCCAAAAAGCTGGATGATGAAGAATGGCAGGAGTTCAGCTCAGCTGGACTGAAGGGGGCTCCTAGGAAGTGAGACAAAGCCTGCCCTGCCCTTTGGGGTTAGACCTCGATGTTGTGCTAAGGACTGCTCTGTAAGCCATGCATGATTTCTGAGCAAGGGAGTGATGGGATCAGATGGCTGTCTCAGGGCCATGAGACTGGGAGTAGGGCAAAATAGAGGACAGAAGGGGAGGAAGTGGGCCTTGGCCAATGTGGTGGCCCTGACAATGGAGAACAAGCAAGGTTCCAAAGGGCCCACCCAGGGGCAGAGGGAGAGGAGGCAATCAAAGATGCCCTCAGGGTCTGGGACCCCAGAAATGAGGAGGAAGCCTGGCCTTGGAGGAGAGCTGATCCCCAGGGGTGGGCTGGTCCATTTTGCTTCCAGGGCAGAGGTGGGAAGGAAAAGCCCAATGCCATTTTCTTGGACCCCAACGGGGAGGCCCCTAAGTTAGACTTTCCTGATCTGTCTCAGTCTACCAAGTAACCTCAATTTCTTTTCCTAAAAGCTGTCGTCTTCATCATGTCAATCCATTCACTTCCTAGAGAAGTTTAGGATGAAAACTTGAGTGTGTAAGAAGCAAAGCAGGTGGTTCCAGGAAGTTTTGCCATCTCTTCGAAGAAGCCCCCCAAACATGAGCATGCCGGCCAGAGCCGGTCATAGAGACCCCAGCCGGAGACAGGCAAGCAGACCAGTGCTTCCCAAGAAGAGGCCTGACACCGTCCTACTCACCCTCTACCGACCTCAGAACTCCTGGCTAAATGTGGAAAGAAGGGGCTCCAAAGACATTTTTAACTTTTAAACTTGTGAAAAAAGCAAAGCTTTAAATGTAATTTTTTCCTCAAAAACAAAACAAAACCCAACAGATCGGCTGAGCAGAGGGGAAAAGAAACCCCCGCCGCCAGCCAGAATTCCAAGTGTAGCAAAGGCAAATGCTTCTGGGAAATGGCGCCATAGATTCACATCAGGCTACACTGCCTTTTCTTACCCCTTGGACTTTGGCGATGCTGGGGCCACCCACTGCCCTCATTTCTCCTCCCCACAGAAAAGAACGGAGCCCGGGGAATACAGGACAGCTGGCGTCCACTAGCCCGCTCTCCCAGGGCCTTCCTTGCCTTTCAGGGACGAGAGCCCGAGTCCTTTGGAAAAATAGGAAAAGGGGCTGCTGGGGAGAAGGCGGCTCCCGTCCAGTTTTGCAGGCCTGTTCCTTTGGCTGAAACGGGCCCCAGCATGGCCCTGAATGGCAAGGGCTGGACATCCAATCAGGTCTCCCCGGGCCCAGCTCCAGCTCCTCAGAAGGCAGATGGGAACAATGGGCAGGCTGCAGCCTGGTTTTAACCCCGGCTCTCCCAGGGCCCGGGTGACTGTGGGCAAGTCATTAATCCGGGGCCCGGGGCCTTAGCCTGGGCCACACCTCCAGGCTGGAGCCCCCGTGGCGGGGCAGCAGCACTCACCTGCGAGCTCTTGCCGCACTTGGCGTCTCCGGCCACAATGACCACCTGGCTCTGGAGCAGGCTCTCCATGAAGGGATACTTGTCCTTCCACACGGCCAGGCCTTCCCTCTCCTTCAGAAGCTTGTAGTAGCGGGAGGAGTAGGGCAGCCCGTCGAAGGGGTTGATCTCCAGGTCCTCGCAGGCCAGGGCGCCCTCATCGTCGGCGTCGCTCGAGTCCAGGGAGTCTGGGAAGTAGCGCTTCTCGCAGGGCAGCCCCGGCCCGCAGTCCAGCTCTGGCTCCTGAAGCATCCTCGGGCGGGGGGCCCTCAGCCCCGCAGGCCAGGCGGGCCCTGGGAGGCTGGGCAGGGCTGGGGGCGCATGGCGTCTCAGGGGGCCGCTGCCCCCGCCATGGGGCCGTCACTTCAGAGCCCCAGGCAGCTCTTCATTGGCCGGGCTGGGCGGGAGGGCCGGGCCAGCCCCGACTGGGCCCACAGGGAGTCAGGGGCCGGAGGGCTGTGCTCATGGGCCGGGCCCTCCCGGGCTGACCTCTAGCACGCACTGGGCAGGGGACCTGGGGTAAAAGAAAGCCCCAGGGGGCCAGAGTTGTGAATGGTCGGCTGGTCACGTGGCCCCTAATCCCCAAACAAAGGAGGCGGCTGGGGCCCAGGGATGGGGAGGGGCTGAGGGGGGGTCTCCCGGGTCAGGGAGGAGGGGGGAGGGAGGAGGCAGGCCAGGGCGGTCCCCTCCCCCAGTGTGACAGGCACCACCTACCTCTGAGGACGCCAGTGGGGGCCTTCTTCCCCCCAACACCGATCCGCTGGAACCTGCTGGTGCTCACAGCCTGGCCTGAAACCCAAGGCACACAGTGAGGGCCTGGCCTGGAGGCTGCCCTTCCAGGGAGGAGCTGGCTCTGGCTGCGGCCCCCACACGAGGCCGAGGCCGGGCCAGTCCTGCCCTTATCAGGATTTGGCTCAGCTGGCCAAAGGGGAGGAGACCGGAAGGTGTGGCCCTCCTGTCCCTGGGCCTCTCTCCACAAATCCCCAGAAACCAGAGGGGGCAGCCCCAGGGCCAGGCAGGCCAACGGAGAGGTTCCTTCCTCTGGGGCCCCAAACCTGGACCCCTTCCCCAGCATTCCACAACACAGGCTCCATTCTCTCTTTGGCCCCAGCATCCCTTCCCTTTCCCTCCTTAGCTCTAGGCTCCTTCTCTGGCCCCTCTGGGAAGAATCTTTCCTGGACCTTGGTGCCCCCTCGGGGTATCATTCTCCAGCCCTTCCTCCTCCTAAGGACCCTTCACTGAGCTCTTGCCAGGCAAGCCCCAAATCCCAGGCCTGGCCTTGACTGACTCTCCTGGGTCCAGGCCCCGAGGAGGGCACCTCCCGGCCTCCCCAGTCTAGGCCCAAGGCTCTGATGAACTCCTAACAAGTGGTCCATGATGTTCCATGAGGGAAGTGTCTGGGTGTCAGTGTAGACCTCATCTAACAAGCGTGTGGAGACTCAGAGGCCCCACTATGTACCTTTCCTGCTGCCCAACCTGGAATCCGGATTGTCCTGAGATTCTGCCTGGCCAGGAATGGATACGGTGGAGCTTTGAGGAGTCTTACTCAATTTACTGGAGAGGCTCTCTAATGACCTTCCAGTGGCCCTCACCCCTGCTTCTCTTTGTCCTCCGGTAGCCCCCCACATTCTTGACCCCTCTCTGCTGTCTACTCTCCCATGGCTGGCTTTTCTCGGGTTCTCCTCCTGCCAGAATTCTTTCCTGGGTTGTTCACCATATCCTGCTCTTCTCTGTGGATATAGAGTGAGACATGATCCCTGCATCCACTCAGTGAGCCTCTCTCCCCCACAGGCCCAATTATCAAGGCCATGTCTCTAACTAGATCTGCACATCAAGCCCTGGTCCTTCCTGAGCTCTAGCCAGCTGTCAACAAGCATTGATGGGCATTGATGGGTTCTAGGCATTGTGCTAAGTGCTCGGATATGAAGAGAGGCAAAAAACAGCCCTTGTCCTCAAGGAACCTTCTGCCGAAGGAAGGAGACAGTCTACAGACAGGGGGGTACATGAGATACAGAGTAGGGGGAGGTATGGTTGAAGGCTCTAGATAACCTCGAGGATCCTTGAGAAAGGCCTACCAGAAGAGATGGTTCTTGAGCTGGATCCTGAAGGAGCTCCAGTCCATTAGCTGCTTCCCATGGGAGGCCCCATAGGTACCCCAAACTCACTACATTCCATTTAGGAATCATTCTCTTTCCCTCCAAGCCCTCCTCTCTTCCCAACGTTCCTATTTCTGTCCAGGGAGCCATCCTCCTCCCAGCATCTAAGTTCTACAGCCTTGGAGTTGTCCCTGATGCTTTCCTTCTCCATGCTTGATTAGCTACCTTGCCAACTCCATTTGCTTGATATCTCCCTCATTTCCTCTCTCCCCTCCCAGAGCCTCTACCCTGGTTCAGGCCCTCTTCCCTTCTCGCTTTTCCTACTGCAATAGCTCCTTAATTGGTCTTCTGGCATCAACCTCAATCTCTCCTCTCCAAACCACAATGCTGCCAAAATGATTATTCCTTCTGAGCTTTGGCACAAAGTTGACTATCCCTTGGATTAAACCACACTAGCAACCCCCCACTTTTCTGCGAGGCACTTCAAGCCTCTCCCACTCTGGCTCTCGGTCGCCTTTCCACACTTATTTTGCAAAACTTTCCTCTGTCCTAAGCAGATAGGCTGACTTTGTGTTCCTGATACATAACATTTCATCTCCACCTGTGGCTTAGAGCCATTGGTGATCTTTCAGAGCCTCTAGACCAACCTGCCATTTTTAGCGGAAGGGTGGAGGCTTTGAGAAATTGCAGTCACTTGCTTTAGTCTGACCTTTATCCCTTGCATCAGGGTGCTCTTCTTTGTCTCCTCTACCTTGGAAAAATTCCCAGCTTCTTCCGTGTCTGCTATTTCAAACCAGGGAGGCAATTTTCCTTCTAATAATTCTAGAAATAAAATTTCACAGCCTCTGCTAACCCCAGAATAAAAGAAGGAAAGATTTCAAAGGGCACTAAAAGCATTAGGAAGGTCTTGGAAAGGTCTTCAGCTATGTAGTTCTCTTGCATTTTTCTCATTGGCCTGAAGATGCCTCTTTCATATTTTCCTCTTCATTTTCAATTCAGCTCAAAAACTCTTACTGAAGGGAGCAGCCAGGTGGCTCAGTGGCTAGAGCTATACCTGGAATTTGGAGGCCCTAGGTTCAAATCTGACCTCAGATACTTCCTGGCTATGTGATCCTGGGCAAGACACTGAACTCCAATTGCCTAGCTCTTACCACCTTCTTCTGCTTTAGAATTGATACCTAGTATTGATTCTAAGATACAAAGTAAGGGGTTACAAAAATCCCCAAATTCTTGTTGAATATCAGTAAGAGAGTTTTTGTGGAGAACACTTTCCCATTAAACAGCCCTTGCATCTGATACATTCTTCTTCTTTCTCATTTCCACTTCTCCATCAGAAATCAGAGATCTCTGCTTTGGGAAGGCCTGCTACCTCCTGGATACACTGCCTGTTCTACCCCAATGCACCCTCAACTGGCTGCTGCTGGCTGCGGCTTCTTCTCTGCTACAATCTGGCATGCTTTGAATGGCTCCTGGGCTCTGGTGCCTTGGCAGCTTGCTCATCTTTCTCCCTGGGCCTACCCCTAGTTCTCAGGGTTGCTCTTGGCTCTGTTTGGTCAGTCTCATTGACTGGACATTCCTGAGAACAGCCTGCTTTAGGCAGCTCTCTGCTGCCCTCTGATGACTTTGATCTTTGCTCACTTCTGTGGTCTCAGTATGCCTTGGCTTCCACGTTGCTGAGGCCATTTTCCTGCCTTCTCTCTCTCCTTCCAGTGGATCCCCTGGAACCCCATCCACCCTGAACTGCTTTCTCCTTTATTCATCATCTTCTTGTGCTCATGGACCCCTGGCCCTCTCCAGACTGCATTCCAGACTACCCTCTCTGATTCTGATTGTTTCTTTTATGGGGCCAAAGAGGATAAGCATAATCCATGGCTTGGTCTCTGCGGTGTCTTCCAGATCCTGCCTCTGCTGGATTTTCCCTATTTAATACCTGATTTCAGGGCAAAAAGAAAGTCGAATGCAAACAACCAAAGACATAGAAGACAATGACTGAAGAGGAGGAAGGAAACCTTAGAGAAAAGAAATGTAGGGATTTAAAGAGTTTTTAAAAATGTTCTACATTCTTCTTAAGGGACGTTCTCACGGGATGTTGCCAGACAGAATTTAGAAAGCCCTGCTGAAAATTAGAGTCCCTGGCAAGAAACTGGACAACTAGAGGGAATAACATTCCTGTTCTCCATTGAAAGGAAGGGTTCAGAAGTGATAGGAAAGGTTAGAAAGTGAATTGTTGGCCCAGAGAGACAGATACTAGCCATGCAAGTCTGGTTTTTGACTGTAGGTTAAAACCTAGGCATGAATGGTCAGGAATGCAGTGTACTTAATAAGGAACACTGGGAATATTTCTGCAAATCTGAGCAAAGAGGCTTTTAACTTGCAAAGAAGGAAAGAGAACCATGACACTAAGTCCAAAGAAGGGAGCTGCAGTGCATGAAAAAAAAAAGACCATTAGAAGAGACACCCAAAAATTCACTGAAGAAAAAGGAAATACACAAAAGGAGCAGGTGGTACAAATGGAGGTTCTTAGATATTTATGTTCAAAGGCACAAGATGAACTAAGGGTCCTGGACAAGGAAGCAGTCACTGAGATCTGGTGGGATAGAGCTCCTGAGAGCGAGAAGGTGGATAGGTTAGTTAATACCATATATTTTGTGGGTGTTGTAAATTTGTGAAACAGATAAGTTATTTTGGGAAGTTTTTTAATGAATGAAATTGAGTCTGAAAATTATGTCAATGATATAATTACTATTTCTGAAATAATAAAGATCTAGCTTGATTAAAAATATTCCCATATTCATGTATGGAAATATTGGAAGAGAAGGTGCCACCTGGTAGAGCACACTTGGGTGAAGACTCCAGTGTTTTTGTCACTGGACAATGCCACTGACCATCTGAACAGAAGGAGGAAACAGATAAGGCATTTGGGAAAGAGATCACAAAGAGCCAGGTGAGGCCAGAACAACTACAATTTTACAGTGTCCAAAAAGGATTCAAAGAGTAAGAGTTTACCCAGATTTCCTCAAAGTACAAGATGGGGAAGGTGAACCTAGATTACAGGTCATTGTTAAACCAGGTGGGGGTTTAATGGACTTCAAGCTCAATGTGTCAATTGAGGACAGAACAAGCCAAGAAGTTAAGGGATTTCAATAAGTCTGAAAAATTGGGCTTGAGACGCCGTATTTCCAGATTGGAAGGTATTATCATCCTCATCGCCCTCTACCTTGTGGGAGTATTACAAGGATCCAAAGGGTTTGGCCATTTCCAGAGATGCTCTTTGGGATTTGGGGGCCTCAACTCATGTTTTTAAAGAAGTCTACTGTCTTTAATGAAGTAGAACATTGTTTTCAAACAAGACTCCAAGCCGTGGCACCACACTTATAAACAGTAAACTTTGTTTTTTTAAGCAGTGACAGAAACAGTAGCACCAACAGATCCTGAAAAGGTCTCAGTCCTACGTGGCAAAGACAGACTGAATGAGGTAAAAAAAGGCAGAGGATGCTCTGAATCACACAGTTGTATACCAGCTCTAAACACTAACTGAACTGTCAAAATCAGAAATCTTTGTCTAATAGCCAACAAATGGACCCATTACAGGAAGACCCTGCATGCTTACCACATTTACAGATGGGCCAAAGTCAGAAGGGGTGGCTAACCTCAGAGACTGAAGATCTCCAAAGATTTGGGCAGGCAGGGACTCAAGGCTAACAAAAGCTAATTTAACTGGGGAAAATGTAGTTTTACAACTGGATTCAACAACCAACTTCCTGAGGCTAAGCTAGGGAAGCAGGGCTATACTATCTGTGAAAGTTCTGGAAGTTTTTGAGCTGGACTGCAAACTCCAATTGAACTTCCAAATGAATCTTCTTAAAGCACAAGGCAGAGCTCGTCACTCTGCTGCAGAAACTTCACTGGCTCCCCACAGCCATTAGGACAACCATTCTGAACCTTTGTGTAGCATTGCCTCCCCTTGCAGTCTGGTGAAACCTATGGACCTCTTCTCAAAAAAAAAAAAATAGTTTTTAAATGTGCCAAATAAAATATGCAGGATTACAAAGACATATACATACTTGGCATGTGCCAGGGAACCAATTTCAATTAAAAAACAACTTCTGAACTCCTGCTTTAGAAAAAAATACACACTTTGGCTTGGCATCTAAAGAAAGCCTTTAAGAATCTGGACCTAGTCTCTCTTTGCATTGCAGAATGTCCATGATTTCCCTTCATGCTTTCTTTCTTGCTCTTCTCTGAATTCCGCATTGCTCTTCCCCCCTTGGTGCCTTTAGGTGACCTCTCTCCTGGGCCAATAATTCTCTCATTCTCTAGATTCTTCCTTTCCCCAGCCTCTCACCCCCACCCCAGCATTCTCTCCCATTTCCTTAAATGATCATGGCTCTGGTTACATACTGAACACCCAACGATAAGCTATAAGCTCCTCAGGGCAAGGCCTGGATCATTATGTCCCAGCACCTAGCAGGATGCACTGCATATAAAAAATATTCAGTGCTTCAGGATAGTAGTACTGGATGGGGTAAATCAGCAGTGGGATGTGGCTCAGTGCCTGACACATAGTAGGTGCTTAATAAATGATCACAAGAGGGGACAGACGGCAAAAAATATCTGTAACTACTGGCCTATACAGCTGCCTCTTGATATTTAAGAGAAAGGTCTACGAAAGCTTCAAAGGCAACCACGATGACAAAATGAGAAAGGAACAGGCGGATTCTCACAATTACAACCTATTTCTTCAGTCATAATTGACTAAAAGGTTTAGCCATGCTGCTACTTATTACTTGCATATACACATATATCTTAATAACTTGACTTCACAGAGCAAAATTCAGTCATAGTTTCTTTTCCAAAAGGTGTTCTCTTGCATATATTTAGGTCATATTAAATTCCTCCGCAGAAGCAAGCCTAAAGATAACTTTGTTCAACAGCATTCTGACCCCCTGAATCGACTAAGGCACAAAATGGAGGCGCGTGCCCATTGAGAGCTCACCACTACCACGAATGATGCCCCATGGAAGAAGGTTTCCTACGGATGGTGAGGCCTTTCGGATGTTCCTGTTTGCTGATAGTACAGTGTTTACTGTACCACGCCCCAGAATATCACAGGCCCACCTCAGTGAGACCAGGACTAAGGACAGAGCCAAAGGGTCGAGGTTATTGCCCAGAGAGTGATGGCACTCGGTGGGGTCTCACTAAGTCAATCAATACATATGACAGAGACAGCCGCTGGAGAGGCATCGTGAGCTGAGTCCAGATGGAAATAGGAAGGGAGCTGATGGATTGATTGCATTTGGAAAATTGCCCAAAGCCTTCTGTGATTCTTCTTGTTGCTGTTCAGTCCTTTACAGTCCTGTCTGACTCTTCACAATCCCATTTGGTGTTTTCTTTGCCATTCCCTTCTCCAGATCATTTTGTAGAGGAGGAACTGTAGCAAATAGGGGTTAAATGACATGCTCAGAGCCACTCTGCTAGTATGTGTCTGAGGCCTCATTTGAACTCAAATCTTGCTGACTCCAGGCCCAGCACTCTATACATGGCATCACCTCGCAGCCTCTATTCTACAAGAAGAGAATACCAGCTGCTGAGGAAATAAAATGGGGGTCACCCACAGGGCATCAGTGAGGTAATTAGCTCATGTTAGGGGGCTAGAGCATATTATCAGCAATCATTTGTGTGGAAAACCAGAGTAGAAGATACCATGACCAGGATGGATGACTAGGACCAGAGAGAAGCTGGCCACATGGCAAAGGTCCAGCTTGAGGGCTGGCACGCTAGGCACAGTGTTCCAAGATCCCAAGGATGGGTGACTGACTCAAGTAAGCCTTGCACGGGATGAGAAAGCACAAAAGGGTGCCCACTGGGATGACATCATGGATCCGGTGTAATTCTGAAGTCTTTCTTTATTGGAGGAATCCCTGGATTCTAGGACTTGGAAAGCTTCGAAAACATTGGCCAATCAAAGTGTATTCTGTGCACCCTAAATCCTATACAAGAGATGCTAAGCAACATCTCCACAAAGGTCTACTCTGAATACCTGAATTTGCTGTGGGGAAACCTAACTGAATTACATAAAGCAACCAAATTACACAACTATTCATGATTAATTCTCATTCTAGATGGGCAGCTAGGGAACAGTGCATAATTAATACGCAGCATCAAAACCCATTTTAAAAAGCTTCCTTTACTGCTAATTTTGAAAAGATTTTTTGGGTCTCCTCCTCTGTCAAGAGATTTCCCAGATGGAATCGACTGCTCAAGTATAATCATCATGTACCCCCTGGCAAAACAAGTCAGTTGGCAATTCAAGAGTTTTGTTAAGAGCTGCAAACTCTGAATAAATAAGCTGCTCACTGTTGCTCTGAATTATCTTTGTTTTTTACTGCATAACGTTCCAGTCGAAAGTTTGGTTAAAAGTTTTATTTACAGAATATGCATACATAGTAATTTGGTTTCTTCATATAGGTTAGGTAGATGTCTAAATTAACTCATGAGGGCTTATGAAAGTTCCAATCTAAACTATAAATATCTTTAATGACTCATTTAAAACCAAGACACGTATGTGGGTTCTGAATACATAAAAATGGAAATTCAAACTTTCAGCCAATAAACAAGAGAGTATCTGCTTACTTGGGGCATAATTATAATTGTAGAGACTGCATGGCTTAATGGAAAGAGGCCCTACTTTGGAGTCAGAAAGACCCGAGTTCGCATCCTGCCTCTGACACATATTAATTGCATGATTCTGGGTTTCAGGCCTTTAAAGACTCTGGTGTCTCCTACACATGACCAAATCACTGGTCCTGATTTTTTTCTTTAAGTGTTTTAGTTAACACTAAAAATAGTGTTAAACTATTATAGTTAGCTTGGAAATAATATGTTTTTCTCATTCTTGCTCCAAAATGAAGATTTGAAGACTCGGGCTGGTCTATCTCGGAGCGTCTGTCCATGGCAAGTCAAGGTCTGGCACACATTTTAAGGACATGATATTATCTGATCCTCATTTTAGCTCTATCACGGAGTCCCTCTTCAGGTCAAATAACAGAATTCTCATTTTTCAAATAAGAACACTCAGGCTCAGAAGAATTGAGTGGTTCAACTGTTGTCACAAAGCCGGTCCATTTCGTGGTTGGGGACAGACAGTGGCCAGTCCCTCCACTGCCCCAAGCAGCCTCTTGTTAGGAAAGGTTAAAAACACATCAGTGGCCTCGTATGTTCTAGAAGTTTGAGGAAGATAAACGAATAGAGATGTCTGCTAGAGTCCATGAGGCTAAATGATGAATTGCTTTCCATGTATGAATCCATCTACAAGTGTTTATTCATATTCAGTACTGCAGTGTGTTATGGGAACTATGGTCTCTGCCATTGAGTGAGGAAGATAAATACTCTTGAAATAAAAGCAAACAAAACAAGAAAGCAGAGCATATCATGAAGTTATCTAACACATTAAGACATGCTAGAGCCAGCAGAGTAACACACTGAACAAGACTGCTTCGGGAGACTCACTGCATTCGTCTGGCAGAGAATGCAACAGTAAGTCCCTTTATAGCACCCAGTTGTCTTCATTTTAAGAGTTTGTTCTTCTTTTGTGTTGGGGGGGCGCTGGTGGTTTACTACAGAGCCCTAAGGATGGGCCAGAGAGGAGACAGAGCACAGGAATATGGGGTTGGCAGGTGTTTGCTTCTATCTGCAGCAGGTTTTGGATCGTTAGCCCCATGGATACAGGGCTCTACTGGACCACTGAAATAAAGGGTAAAAACAAACTAGATTTGAGCTGGTTTTTAAATGTTCATATTTTTCCTTTTTCAACAAAAATTGTCTACTTGCTCTTCCTCAGGACATGCAAAAACCTAAGGCTGTAAGTAACAGAGTTGTGCTGAGGCTGTCATGGGGCAAGCAGCCCTCTGGGCCACGTGAGGCTCCAGGTTGCTTGCACTCTTGAATTTGGAGCTTTCTTCTGATCATCAGTTTCTTCATCTGCTTTATCTCCATCACCATCCTCTCCATCTTCACTAGCTTTGGTGAAATGTAAGACTCAGTTCTGGCAGCTATAGCAAGGCTGCTGCATCATCATTCAAGTCTCTGCTTTCAGGAACTTCAGAAATAAGAAAGAAATTGAGGGAGGAGTCTGTGAAAATTGTCCCACATCCCTAGTATTTGTTTTTCTTGAAATGTCTTCAAAGTGACATTTCCCCCTCAGTTGACCTGACACTCTATGTAACTCCTAATTTCTGCTGCATCCAAGGAGAAGGGATCTGAATCATGTCTCTGACCACATCCAAGATGGCTTTGTCAACAATGAATTTTAATAAGCATTTATTAACCATCTACTATGTGCCAGGTAATTTACCAAGCACTGGGGATATGAAAAGAGGCAAAAGATAGTCCTTGCCCTCAAGGAGCTCATAACCTAATGGAAAAGACAAAATGCAAACCAATATATACATATATGTGTGTACAAACACACAATCTATATACAGAATAAATAGGAAATATCAACAGAAGAAGACACTAGAATTAAAAGGGGTTTGGATGGCTTCCTGTAGAAGGTATGATTTTAGTTGGGTCTTAAAGGAAGTCAGGAAGGTCAGTATTCAGGGAGGAGGAGGGAGAACACTCCAGGAATGGGGAACAGAAGAGAGAATGCCCAGAGCCAAGATGGAGTTTTTTGTTCATGAAATTGCCAGGAAGTTTATCTGTTGGGTTCAAGGTGAAATTCTAATGGGAAACTCACAGATTGGCCATCATCTGAGAACTTCATTTTAATAGCTTCCAGGTACTGTAAAGTTCCTGAACCATAACATGCTAACATTAAAAAAAAAAATCAGCTAGAATTTGGGAATTCTTTAAAGTTATCCTTTTCTTTATCTTTTCCCCACTCCCCTTCAAAACTTAGCCTTCTCTTTCATTTCATTTCTTTACTTTCTCATGGGCCTATCCTCCTGAAGAGCAGGAACATATCTTTAAAAAATAGCCAGTAGTTAGAGGTCTGAAAACATGAAAGACATCAACAAGAAATGGTGGATAGGGAGGGAGTGGAAAAAGATGAAACTGGTCAAAATGCCAAGTGCAGAAAAGGCATGTCTGATAACTGGTCAGATGATGCATAATCCTCAAAGTTGTTTAGGCCTCCCTTCAAGAAAGAACACATGACTTTGTAGGAGCATCATCAACAGGACTCTTTCAAAACTTTCCAAAACATAATTAAGCAAAATGCGAATGTCCCCCCAAAACCTTCAAGCTAATTGTGCAAAGTTCTTGGAATTTGTGCCCCTGAAAGAAATCTTTGTATGCCATCTTTAAAAACAAAACAAATAAAAAACCCCTACCTCTGTTTTAGAATCAATACTGTGTGTTGGTTCCAAGGCAAAAGAACAGTTAAGGGTTAGGCAATGGGAGTTAAGTGACTTGCCTAAGGTCACACACAGCTAGGAAGTGTCTGAGGCCAGATTTGAACCCAGTTTCTCCCATCTATAGGTCTGGGTCTCTGTTTACTGAGCCCCTAGCTGGACCTTTGTATGTTATTCTTTTCTAGTCATTTTTTGGCAAGAAATGTAAAATAATCAACACAATTTGTGAACAAGTGACAAGAAGGGGAGCTGAGTTCCCTAGTACAATACTATTTGTTCTCTGAAGCATTTCTGTAGAACCTGTAGCTATGATGGGGGCTCAAGTCCCTTTTCTTGTTTAAAAAGTTACGTGACACTAGAAATGTTCTTTAAAAGTTTGCTAGAATTCACTTGTAAATTCAGCTCCTCCTTCAGTTGTTTTTCCTTTGAGAGTTTCTTTATTGCCTGTTCAGTTTCTTGTTCTTTGATGGAGGTTATTTAAATTCCCTATCTTGTATTTTCCTTATATCTTAGTTTCTATTAAGGTTGTTCATTTCCTTGACATTTGTTATGAATTCTCTATTTGCATTTTTGATATTGATATTTGAAAGCAAGTTGGCCAAGTTTATCATGGTTTACCTCATCTCTCATTATCAGAATTTGTTTTTGTATTTATTTAGGGTTTTCTCACTTGTTGCTTTTCTAATGTTTTCATATGTATGTTTGATTCAGTTTCTTTTTTCATTGCTGAAAGTGTTTAGGAGATAGACATTTCCCCCTCAGAACTGCTTTGGCTGCATTCCAAAAGCTTTGTTATGGTGTTTGTTTTTTTTAAATGAAATTATCAACTGCTTCTATAATCTGTTCTTTGACCCAATGGTTCTTTACCATTAAATTAGTCTCCAATTATGTTTGAATACTTTTTCATAGACCCTTCAACGATTATAATTTTGATTATGTTGCATTCAACAAATGTTGTGTCTACTGTTTCTCTTTTGCATTTGCTTATGAGGAAATATTCTTGCATGTAGCTAATTTTTGTAAAGGTGCCACACATAGCTGAGAAATATATGTGTGTGTGTATGTATAATACTTTCTATTACCATTCCATAATCTCTGGATAGCTTTCATATTTAGTTTTCCTGAAGTCCTATTCAAGTTTCTAACTTTTCTTGTTTATCTTTTTGTTAGATTTCTGTAGATCTCAAAGAAGCACAACATTGTGAACCTCAACTATTTATATTTATGCTTTCAATTTCTCATTGTAAGTTGACTATGTCTTTTGGAAGCAATATATTAATAGCTAACTAGCATTTATAGCACTTATATATAATAACATTTGATCCTCAGAACAACCATAAGAGGTAGGTGTTTTTATTATCCCCTTTTTAGAGATAAGGAAACTGAAGCAGACAGTTAAGTGACTTGTTCAGGTTCATGTAGCTATCTTTAACTGGATTTGAACTTAGATTTTCTTTTGACTCCAAGACCATTATTCTATGCAGTTATTTGTTGGCTGCCTCTATATATTAGGTATTGATGCAATATATTAAGTATCAACATTTTATGTGTATAGAGTCTTTAAGCATAATGTAGTTTTCATGCTTATCTCTTTTAACCATGTCTATTTTTATTGCTGCTTTGTCCGAGATCAGGATCACTAATTCTGCTCTTTTGAATTTCTTTGAAGCATATGATAAATTCTGTTCCAGCCCTTCATTTTAAAGAATTGTGAATAAATAATATTATAAGTAATAACTATTATTTGATTCTGCTTTATAATCCATTCTATTGTCTTCCATTTTATGGGTTAGTTCACACCATTCACACTCACTGCTGTGATGGTTCATTTACATCCTTAGGAGCTTTTATTCTTTTTCCTTCCATTCTCCTATTTTTAAAGGAGATGGGAAAAGAGAAAGCACTTGATCAGTACTAGTTATCTCTAACACAAGTGGTCTATTTTTAGTTCTCTGAATCTGCTTTCTTTGAAAAGAACTTCTTTCTGGTTCTTATACTTTCCTTCTTTTTCTCTATGATCAATGTTCTGAAGTTAAATTTTCTAACATACTTTTTAATCCTCCTTCCTATCACTATCTATGCACTGAAATCATTTGGTGGGATGAGAAACCAGAACTACTATGTAGTCAACTCCTAGTAGAGGAATTCCCCCTATTAGTACAGGTACACAATTTCTCCCTAATGTATTTAGACTTTCAGAGAATCTGCCTAGGCCATGGGGAAGCTAAAGGACTTATCTAGTATGTCTCTGAGGAAGCACTTGTAATCAGGTCTTCCTAATTCCAAAGCTAGCTCTCAGTGCATCATGCCACATCTACTGATTTTATTTGGAGGATCCTATTAAGTTCTTCATAGCATTTCTCTGCCTTTCCATTCTCTGAACAGATGCTGGAGCATAAGCTGTAATTATCTTCCTGATGGCCTTTATGTATATCTTTATCATGGATCGTGCACAAAGAGACCCCTCTGTTTCATGAAATGCCCCTTTTTGCTGCCTTTGGGTACCTGGCAAAGTTCTACCAAGTCCTTTGTGCATCTGTCCAAGAAGGATCTCATTTAGCTCCTAATGACTTCTGTTTTCTGCTCTTTATTAAAGCAAGATGGACATGATTCATTTCTTCCAATAACAGAGTCCCTGCACTAGGAGCTCCACTTTGAAGCACCAAGAATTAAATTCTATATGATCTGAAAATGGGGATTCTTGGCATTCTCTCCCCCTGACCCACACCAGAGAAAGGAAGGATGGACGGAGCAGAAATGGGATCTTTTTTCTATTTTTCTTTGCATCAAGGGTTGATGTGACTGAAGGCTGGATTCCGAGATGCCTAGATTCTGTGAGCTCCAATGTCCATGGAGACAGCCCTGGTCTGCGCTTGGCTCTGGCTGCCTCCAAGCCTTTCTCAGTGGCTTCAGAGAGCCTCTGCACCCTTTCACTGTTCTCCACTGTATGAGAAAAGGAAAAACCCTCCAAATTCACACCAAAGCTGAAAGAAGCTTTATTCACTTGACTTGGTTCCAGCCTACTCTCACTGCAGGGTGCTGACTGGACTTCTGAACATCTGGATGTGTCAAGTTATTGATTCGCACGCACTGATGAAGTCCTGGCTTGGCAGGGAAACCGAACCCAAAGTGAACGCCTCACCTTCAAACAAGGGAGGAGAGACCATTTGCCCACACAGAGGGATAGGCTGTCCCAGTAGTATAAGATGTGCTTAGAGTGGAACTGAAGTGGCTCTCACTTTTGATGGTTAAATGCATAAGAATAATTAGGGTAATGAGGCACTACAGTGCTTCGCCTTCTGATTTGCTAGTTCTCCAAGGAGTAAGTGGCCAATGGTGGGCCAATGGTGAAGGAGGGGAGCAAAGGGAGCCAAGGTGCTCCCTACCCTTGTACTTGTTTGCTGACTACAACACATATGACACTGTGAGTCCTGTGGAGTTCAGCGTGACCCTGGACAAGTCACTTACCCACCCTCCCCCACTGCAGAGGGAAATGCAAGGCAATCCATAGGACTTGGGGGTGCAGGAAGCTCTTCAGGGTGGAGTGGGGGGAGGGTCTGGCTTCTGGGTCTATGACATCACAGTAGAAGGTCACAGACTTCACTGGGAGCCCAGAGGAAGCCCAGAGGCCATCTCCATCAGGTCTGTCCTAACAAGAATTCCCACATTCCCCACATACCAGCCTGGACTGGAAGCCCCAGGGGTGGGGGCAGTCCCTCTGCCTCTAGAGTTGGCCCATTTTACTCTGAGACAATCCCAATGACTAGGAATCTTTCTGGTTAGGTCAGGGGGTTTCACTTTGCTTTTCTGAATTCCTCCCCATGGCGCCTAAACCTAATCTTGCCAAAGCCTCTAAAGAGAGCCAAGCCCCTAAAGGACCACCCCCACCCTTCAGGCCAAACACTTTCCATTTCCTTGACTTTTCTCACAGAAAGGTTTCTTCATCAGCCCTGGTGGTTAGGGCTCTGCTTTCTGGGTTTGCTCATCATTCTATGGACTCCGACTTAACCTACAAAGCTGCTGGTCCCAAACTCCAGAAGTGTTCCACCTCCAGATTCTCCAGCTGCTACCAGCCAACAACCTCTCCTCAAGTCTGCTCCATCCTGTCATGCCTCCTCTCCTTTACTCAAGGAGTTTGGTGCCAGGCTCTCCCCGAAAGCCCCTGCCCTCTCCATTTCTCCTTCAATCTTGTGACTTACTCCTTCAGTCTCACCAGAAGCTCCCATCACTCCCATCACCCCCTAACTCCTCCTAAAAGGATTCTGTCCTTGCCATCATCCTTCTGGCCTCTCGCATCTGGAGGTCATTCTTCCTGCTCTGATTTCACTTTCCTTCCTTTCTAATCTTGACCTTATCAGCAGCTAGACCCTACTTCTGGATCCCTTCTCCATCACTACTCATCCCTTGATGAACCTCAGCAACTCTGGATTGCTGCCACCATCTGCCCCCAGGGATGTTGTGGGTTCCCCACCTCACTCTGCCCAGAAGCTAGGCCAAACTTCCAGACCCTTTCTCTCTCTCCTCTGCCTCTTCTGAGGATTCCACTTCCTCCCTTACTGAGGCAATTAAAGCCATTTGAGGTGAATACCCTCTCTTGCTCTTCTCACCTCAAAATCCACTGGCAAGATCCTCTCCGGTCTGCTCTTTCCCTAGTCTGATCCTTGCCAAGGACAGTCCACTATGTACCTGGAGCCTTTCCCTTCCCCTGGCCCCTCTGGTCATTCCCTTCTTTATTTTTAATCACTCTCTACCAGTTTCTTCTTGATTACCTAAAATCCCAGGCCTCCACCATCCTTAAAAAACACCCCCTGGCCCCTACCTATCTTCTCAAGCTATCATGCTATACCATTCACTCTTCTTTTCAGCTGAATTCCCAGAAAAAGCTGTCTGCGTTTATTGATTCCACTTGCTTCCTTTCAACCATTCTCCAACCCTTTGCATTATGGCTTTGGGCATCATCCCTTAACAGAAAGTGCTGTCTTTAAAGTGGCTACCAACCTCATAATTGCTACATGTGATGGTCTTCTCTCAACCTACTGGCTGCAAAAAGTTCTAGAAAGTCTTTTCACTCTGGGCTTTTGTGAAATTTCTTTCTCCTAGGTTTCCTCCTGTCCTCAATAACATCCCCTAACTGGGGGTATTTCCTAAACACACACAAATGCTAGGGTTGGAAAGACCTGAGTTCAAATTCAGTCACAGACACTTGTTAGTTCTGTGGCTGAGAAACCTCAAGAGCAAGGTCCATCATCCAGGACCTGTGTAAGCATGCCATTATGAAGCTAGAATACAATAACTGATGAATTTCTCCAAGTAACCAAATTTCACCATGATCTTCCCACAAGCCCTTATGATTGATATTACTGAACTCCTTGGCCAGGTTGATGAACCATGCTGTGGACAGACTCCCAGTATTTCTCCTGGAGTTGGAGGTACCCCTAAATTCTGAAGATCCTCTCTGGCAAGAGAAGGAACCAGGCCCTGAGGTCCTTTCTGAGCTGAGCTGAGCTGCCAAGCACTCAAAACTCTATTGCAGGCAGTGCAACAATGATGAATTGACCAGCTGTCGAAATGCCAAACACATTTGCTTGAAAGACTCTTTTAGGGAGAACTCCCACAAGACCAGCGCTTGCATGGAGAGCAGAGGAAGGGATACAAAGATACTTTCCAGGTTTCTTAGAAGAACTCTGGTCCTGATTGTGAGGCATGGGAGATATGAACCCAGGCAAGTCCGTGTCAAAGGCAGCCCTGTGCTCTACGAGCCAAGCAGAAATCACAAGATGACAGGCACAAACTGAAAGGCGGCTCCATCCCAAATGCTCAAATGGGTGATTTGTGCCTGCTCTGTGAGAGAGCCTTCAGACACAGGGAACTTGAGCCCCACATCATGATGTCAGTTTGGTCTCTGAGTATGAAGGATGACAATGAATTGTGTGAATCTGGGAAAAATCATTTAACCTCTTTCTGTCTCAGTTTCCTCAACTACAAAACGGGGTAATAAGAGCATCTACTTGCCAGGACTGTTGTGAGGATAAAATAAGCTACCAGTGGTAAATGCTTAGCATAATGCCTGGTGTGGAGCAGGCACTTCCTAGGTGTTCTGCTCCCTTCCTCCCTTCTGATTTCTCTTAAAGACATCACCATCACTTGTTCTCTCCAGTTCATTCCCTTATTGTTATCCTTGACTTCCCCCCTCACTCCCCACGTAGCCAATTCCAGTCTGCCATTTCTTCTTCTGAATCTCTTGCACTTGACCCCTTCTACCTGTATAGCTACCACCTCAGTTCAGTCTCAGAAATCTCCACCTAAATTAGTCCAATAGTTTCCTGAGTGGTTTCTCTGACTCAATAGTTCTCCCTCTTGTATTCTGTGATCCAGTCAGCCTGGCTTCCTTCCTGTTCCTCACACAGGATATTCTATCTTTCATGTCCAAGTTTTTGTACTGTCTTCCCCCATACTAGGGATGCACTCCCTAGTACACTTTTCCTTTATTATTTTAAAATGATTCTATTTTATTTCATTTTCTCATTCTCTATTTCAAAAACTACAGACCAATCGCCTTAATGAACAGATGCAAAACTCTTAAATAGGAGACTAGCAGAAAGACTCCAGCAAGTGATCAGAAGGATCATTCACCATGATCAAGTAGGATTCATACCAGGGATGCAGGGCTGGTTCAACATTAGGAAAACCATCCACATAATTGACCACATGAACAAGCAAACCAACAAGAACCACATGATTATCTCAATAGATGCAGAAAAAGCCTTTGATAAAATACAACACTCATTCCTATTGAAAATACTAGAAAGTATAGGAACAGAAGGGCCTTTCCTAAAAATAATAAACAGTATCTTAAACAATCAGCAAGTATCATCTGCAATGGGGATAAACTAGAAACCTTCCCAATAAGATCAGGAATGAAACAAGGACGCCCATTATCACCTCTACTATTTGACATTGTACTAGAAACACTAGCAGTAGCAATTAGAGAAGAAAAAGAAATTGAAGGTATTAAAATGGGCAATGAGGAGATCAAGCTGTCACTCTTTGCGGATGATATAATGGTCTACTTAAAGAATTCTAGAGAATCAACTAAAAAGCTAGTGGAAATAATCAACAACCTTAGCAAAGTTGCAGGGTACAAAATAAATCCACATAAATCACCAGCATTCCTATATATTTCCAACACATCTCTGTAACAAGAATTGGAAAGAGAAATTCCATTTAAAATCACCCTAGACAATAGAAAATACTTAGGAATCTACCTGCCAAGACAAACACAGGAACTATATGAACACAACTACAAAACATTTTCCACACTAGATCTAAACAACTGGAAAAACACTGATTGCTCCTGGGTAGGACGAGCTAACATAATAAAAATGACAATCCTACCCAAACTAATTTACTTATTTAGTGCCATACCTATCAAACTACCAAGAAACTTTTTTACTGAATTAGAAAAAAACTATAACAAAGTTCATTTGGAAGAACAAAAGATCAAGAATATCAAGGGAAACAATAAAAAATATGTGGAAGGGGACCTAGTAGTGCCAGATCTTAAACTGTACTATCAAGCAGTGGTCATCAAAACAATATGGTACTGGCTAAGAGACAGAAGGGAGAATCTGTAATAGACTTGGGCCAAGTGACCTCAGCAAGACAGTCTATGACAAACCCAAAGACCTCAGCCTCTGGGACCAAAATCCACTATTTGACAAAAAGTGCTGGGAAAATTGGAAGACAGTGTGGGAGAGATTAGGTCTGGATCAACATCTCACACCCTACACCAAGATAAACTCAGAATGGGTGAATGACTTGAATATAAAGAAGGAAACTATAAGTAAATTAGGTGAACAAAGAATAGTATACTTGCCAGATCTTTGGGAAAGGAAAGACCAAGCAAGAGTTAGGAAAAATTACAAAATGTAAAATAAAATTTCGATTACATTAAATTAAAAAGGTTTTGTATGAACAAAACCAATGCAACCAAAATTAGAAGGGAAGCAACAAATTGGGGTGAAATCTTTATAACAAAAACTCTGACAAAGGTCTAATTACTCAAATTTAATATCAATTGTACAAAAAAGCAAGCCATCCCCCAACTGATAAATGGGCAAGGGATATGAATAGGCAATTTTCAAATAAAGACATCAAAACTATCAATAAGCATATGCTTGTCAGCTCCAGGAGGGGGGAGAAAAATCCCAAATCATGTAACCATGGAAAAATATTTTTTTCCTTTTTTCATTTAGAATATTTTCCCATGGTTACATCATTCATGATTCCCCCTCTTTCCTTCCCCCTCCTGAATCCAACAAGCAGTTCCACTGGGTTGTAAACGTATCATTGTCAAAACCTACATGGAAAAATATTCTAAATAAATTAAAAAAAAAAAGACCAACTCATTAGTGACTAATGGTCATTCATCCATTTCCAAATGGGCTACCATCCAGCTTAAGGAGACCATAGAAACAAAATCTCTGCTTGTCACTGGATGATTCTAACATTCTCCAGGCAAATCCTGATGTTTTATTGAAGAACACGGCAACACAATAGCCACACGTTTGCTCATTTCACATGATATATTATTCCAGTAATACACAGAAAATCCAGGAGAAGAAAGGCAGAGAACACAGCTCAAAACTGCTTCAAGAGGCCTCTCAGATTTTTCACCATCATCCAAAATCAAACCCTCTATTTGGTTTGATATATTTGTAATTTGGGATTCTTTTCTGCAATCTAATATCCAGGAAATTCTCTAGAAATGTGATTATGTTTACTTAGCCTAGAGCAGACATTTTAGCTATTTTCTCCCACCTCTTTAGGATGTACTTTTCCTACAATAAATTTCTCCTAAATTAAAAAGTTCATACACAATCTCCTTTATCCTGAGAGCTAACAGAAGAATATTGCCTCTGGAAACTCCTAGTGAGGTTCATGCTATCCTTTTTCCTTCCAGGACCTGGGATGTTTTTGGTGCCGATGCTTCCTCCCCCTGCAGCAGATGGTCCGAGAATGGCTGTGGCCGTAACAGTTGTCGGCCTGGCAATGAGCCAGTGGCTGAGCAGGACCCCAGACAACACGCATGACACGGGCTGCCGTGAAGCCTGGCCAGCTAGAAGGGCCCTGCCGCTTCAAGGACACACGGTCACTTGGATCCAAGAGAGAAGCAGCAGGGGGTGTTAAGCCGGAGCAGCAGAAGAGTCTATTTGTACTGCTATGGGTCCACACTCATGAATATCTCCCCCATTTCTCACTGCGTAATACTTACTGCTCACACGTCAGGATTGCATTTGCTGGGTTTGCTAAAGCCCCACAGTCCTCTCTCCACACTCATAAACACCCACTACTCTGTTGTCACCCCTTACATGGGAAGCATCTTTAATGACTAGGACTGCTTGGGCTGGGTGGACCCAAAGTCCGACATGGAGGCATTCTTAGTAATGTGGAGGCACTCGAGGGTGCGGCCTCTAAAAGCATCCAGTGCCTTTGGGGAGTCCATGGAGGGCCGCTGTGGCTCAAGGATTCCTCAAGCCAGGCCTTATCTCTCCAACGGAATGTGCCTAGGCCTCAGGGCAGGGCAGGCCACGCTTTGCCCTTTGCAGGGGGCCCCAGAATGGCTTGGGCTGGCACAGCCTTTTAGAAGCTGAGGCTGCTTCCCAGCCATGCCCCACCCAGGGTCAGGGGATAGCTTGGTGAAGGCTGGAAACCATAACTGCAGATCAGTTGGGGGCAGAACAAAAATGAGAAGGCAGCAGGACGATGGCATCTTGTTGCCCTGGCCCAGAGATACCCCACCTGGAGGCAATACCAGTTCTACAGCCAGGGTTTACAAGACAATTTGCATGTGTTCCAACGGAGCCCCACAATAACCTGGGAAGTGGGACCTGCAGGTATTCCCATTTCACAGATGAGGAAACTGAGGCTGCAAGAGGGCGAGGTCCCAGCCAGAACCTCTCTGCTTTTCCTGCTTCCAACCACTGCCCAGCCTGAACAAAGTGCCCAGTACAACTCCTGCCCTGCCAGTAGGGAATTTTGAGAAAGTGTGAAGAGGACCCACAGGGTGGCAGGAGACAAATGCCATTTTCACAGAAAGGGAAGAGAATGGCGTCTTAGACCTGAGGCCAGTGAACTTCCCTTCCCTTCCTGACATGCCACTTCGAGCTCTTAGAAAAGGAAGTGGTTGATCAAGGAGGGAACTGAGGGTTTCATGAAGAACGAGTCATGCCAGGCCAAGCCTGTGGCCGGCTCTTCTCGCCAGGTTCCTGGGAACACTGCAGTTTGCTGGATTTTAGTCGCGCATCCCCCAGTCGCCGGCTCTCGTGGAAAAGATGGAGGCCTGATGTTCACACCCGGGAAGGGCAGAGGTCGGCCCGAAAGTCTACACTCGGGATCCCCTCTTGGCCCGGGGCTCCTAATATTTCAAGTTGTGCCTGAAGAAGGTACGGAGAGCACACTTCTCACAACTGCCGGACTCACAAAGCTGAGCCCGGGCGATGGTTAGGATACAAAATAACCTCCACAGGCCAAATCTAATCAAATAAAGGAAGACAAATGTTTGTTCAAACCCTCCGTGCGAAGATGGGGGAGGCGCGCCTGTCATCTGTTCAGCTGAAAAGATGTGTGCCAACCCTGGGCTGAGGCAGCCGAGGAGGTGGTAAGAAGGGGGCAGCATGGGCAGTCCCGTCAGACTCTGCCCTGGGGAGGACCGGGATGGTGAAAGATCCTATGGGACGCCACGGCAGTGGCCGTTGTCTAGTGTCTGAAGGCAGGTCCTGTTGGCAGGGCTGGGAGCAGTGGGCAGAATATGCCCTCCATCCAATTTATGCCTATTGTTGGATGGAAAAACTGCCTGATAATTGGGGCTTCTCCCAAGAGCAATGCTACCCCTGGAGAGACAAGGGAGGCCCCTCGAGGAGATTCCTGTCCAGTCTGGCCAGAGGCCCCTCCAGACTCACAGATTTGGGGTCATTCCCAGGATAGCCCAGAGCTGGACCTGGAGCCCTGCTGCCTACAACTCTGGGCAAACTCCCAGGCCTGGGGCCTCAGTTTCCTCATCTGTAAAATGGGGCCCTGGATAATCTGCCTAGATTTCCTCTGAGCTCCATAATGTCCAGTGAAGGTCATCCCCAGGGCCTGAGATCCTTGGGGAATGGCTGACCAGTACCACACATGGACAGGAAGGGGGGCCCATTAGGGTCCCTGTCTGGCTGGCCCGCTCACCTCTGAGAGCACATCCCTTCCTGCCTCAGTTGGTGGAGGGTCTGGATATGGCTGACCACAGGGAGCGGGGCCTGGACTCCTCAGTGTTCGGGGGCACACGAAAACTCCCCAGCCGGGCACACCTCCAAACCCGCAGGAAGGTGGGCGCTGACTTTGGTCGCTGCCCCCTTCCTGGACCAGAGCCCGGCAGGGCCTCAGGCCTCCCAGGACCTCCCTGCAGCTGCCATCAGGCCGGGTCTGGGGGCGCCTGGGGACACGTGGCCGTGGCCTGGCCCTAGTGGTTGTGTCCAGACTGTCCTCGGGACGAGCATCTTGCTCTTTTGGTCCTTCGCCCTCGGAGGGTCCACAGGGACCCCCAGATCTCTCTCTAGGACATAGGACACACAGGTGTCAGAGTGGGGCGTTCTAGAGGGAGGCAGGGGGCCCCAGGCCGGGATCTCTCACTCCTGTCTTCCTCCGAAAGAGGGAATGCTGCCCCAGGGGGGCAGGCCCACCCTGCTTCACTTTTCCCCTCCGGACTCCTGCCGGAAGGGGAGGGGGATGGGCCGGGGGAGGAGGGTCAGGTGACTTCTTCCGGGCCTTAGCTTCTCCATTAGTAAACAGGGCAGGGGGACGAGGGGGAGGAGTAGCGCCGCTCTCGGGCCTCAGTTTCCCCTCCTGTCACCAGGGCCCGCTCTCCGCCCTCCCCCAGCCTCAGCTTTCCGCCTCTTTCCCCTTTTCGTGCCCAAGGGATCTCTAAGCACCTTTACCTGGGAAATCCCGCTCCGACTCCTACTCGTACTCCGGGGGCGCGCTCACGCGCGCTCGTGCTCAGCCTGCGCGGGGTCCCAGACACGCGCCTACCAACGGTCGGACTCGGCACAGCATATGAATTCTGGGCCCGGCACGCGCAGCGGGTTCGGCGCGGTTTGGTCCCGGGCTCTCGCCGTCCTTCCGCCAGCCCTCCTCTTGCGCACGCGCATGAGTATGGCCCCGCCCCCTCCCCGGAAGCCCCGCCCCGCCGCCGCTCTGCTCCAATCCCTTCTCCGTCCCCCGGCGTTGCCAAGGCGACGAGCGAACGCGCGGCGTGCCGGAGGGAGGAGGAAACCGCGGGACTGGCTAGGAGACCGAAGGGCGGAGGCGGGGGGGCGGAGGGCTCGGGCCCGGGCCCCCTAAGCTGCGGAACATGGATTCTCAAAGTAAGTGGTGGGGCCCCGGGGAGCCGGGGGAGGGGGCGCCGGGAGACGAGCTTGCGAGCGCGCGCGGACCCTGAAAAGGATCCGGGGGAGGGGGCTAGAGGACCTCCAGCCACCGCGCGGGGCTGCGGGGCGGCCGGATGGCCGCGACCCGCTGGACCCTGCCCCTCCGGCCCCGCAAACATCGGGGGGTGGCCTCAGGTGAGGACCCCGGCCCCAAGCCCATCCTGGGACCGAGCCCCTAGTGCTGCCACCGACCGGGAAACTGAGGCTTTGATGGGGGAGGGACTTGGCCCAGGGATCTCCGGAAAGCAGAGGCTTGGGAGCCGATGAAAGGCACGGATACCGTCGGGATTCCCGGCCCGGCGTCGCCTTGAAAAGTGGGGGGGCCCCTAGAGAGCCCCATCATCCCGCAGGCGGGGCGCGCCCGCCGGGCCTTGCCAGGGGTTCAGTGCCTGGACCGATCCCTCTTTCCTGCTGTCCCAAAGAGTGCTCACCCACTGAGCCGTTACCAGGGGTCAGCGCCCGGACAGGTGTCCCTGGCTCTCGGACTGGCGCTCCCCCTCCGCTGCTTCCAGGCTTCTCCAGAAGCACCTCTTCAGCAGCAGAATCCCTACCAACCGCCTTATGACCTTAAGGAAAAGCTCCTCCGGTCTTGAAAAAGCTTCTGGGCCAACATTGCCCCAAAGTGTTTCCTTTTCTTTTTCCAGCCTCGCATTTGTGTTAAATGACTTTTTAAGGGGGTTCTCAAGCTCCCTATCCTGTACAATTAGATAGAGGCAACGAGGCTCCCTCTTCGGTTAGTTTCTAGACGTCGGACTGATGGTTGGCCAAAAGCTTGGCATGCAGAATTGTCCTCTAGGGTGATCAGTCGTTTTCTAGCGTTTTCTCCCAGTTCCCCTGTTGTAGCTGCCAGATCTAAGAGACCTTAACCACTGTTTACTTCCAGGTTGTGCTTTCCCAAATCCTTTTAGCAAGCTAGCCTCTCTACTTAGAGATTTCAAAACCAATATCTCAGAGGGCTGTTGTCCACCCAGTACACTTCCTCTTGTAAACTATATGAGAGGCAAGAAGATCCTCACCAAAATGTCTTGTCTGCAAGGTTTCTTTGTTTTCCAGTAGAACCAGTCTTTTAAAGATGTTCTCTAAGTTATGAATTGGGGTTGCTTGATTGGAGACACCTTGTATGTAACTTTATGTCTTCCTAGATAGCAAGAAGTGTTTGACTTTTTGTTTTTATATCCCCATGTGTCTGTCGAAATACTGGACTTGTACTGCATGTAGTAGGTACTGAATGAGTTCTTGCAGATAGAATGAATCTGTATCTTTAGTCTCTTGTGTTGTTAGTATCTTGTCTAGAATTGGAAATTTTCCAAGGGACTTTGAAAGGAGCTGGCCTGTCTAAACTCCTTTCCATATCAGATGGATGATCAGAAATAATCACAGCCTTGTCTTGAATCAAACAAAAATAATGCTGTCCAGTGTCTTTAAGAGAAATGAAAGACTTAAAATAAAAATACTAGAACGTTAGACTGTTCACAGTAAGGATTTCTTGACATGTCTCTCTTCTTATACCTACTTTTCTCTCATGGAATTCAATGAGTGATTAAATATTCAGACTCATATTTAATATGATTATACTTCTTTCCAGTTCAAAGTTATAGTATCTCACATGTAACTTCATAGAAATCCAAAAAAGATCATTTAAAAAATTGTGATCCACAATCTATTGATTAACCGTAAGATTCCCACATAACTTAATTGTTCAGTGGCTCAGACAGAAAGCCAGTCACTGCTTGCTTTGGGAGATAGTTTTGTGGAATAAGAGACCAACCATACCTAGGGGCATCTGAAACCATTGAAAGGCACAATCTTAGAACCAATGGAATCAGAATCCAGAAAAAAGCAAACTTTTTTCACTTTTCTTAATTTATTTTGCTTGAATTTCTGTCCACAGAAGGATTAATATGGAAAAATATTTTACATGATTGCACATGTAAAATCTATATCAGGTTGCTTACCATCTCAATTGGTTGGGGCCAGAGAAGGAAGAGAGAATTCAAGACTCAAAATTCTTTTTAAAATGTTGGAAATTTTTTCCATGTAATTGAGGAAAAAAATTAAACTAAATTAAATCTAAAAAGAAAAGAAAGGGGAAATCTTTACATTCAGTGACACTTTTGCTTCTGAAGACTTTCTGAAAGATAGCTTCTCCTCTTGAATAAATGTGTAGGGAGTGCTTAGCCTGGGAGTGCTTTGCTTACAAAAGATTTCGGTTATGGAGAGGAATCAAGGCGACATTTTACATATAGCATTGAGTAGAAGACAGCAAAGTAGTGACAAGCAGGAATCCTGCTTAATTACTTTGAAGGATTAAATATATATTGAAGTACACTGCCATGAAAATTAGAAATAGCCCCCAAGTCAGTCTTTTCAATTGCATTTCCACATGCTTAGTTTTCTATTACTTTTAGGCATGACCTTTATTAAGTGAATCATTAAAATCAAATAAACATAAACTGCTTAAATCCCACAGCCAGACAGTACTCTGCCAATACCCAGATGATGACAGGGGTCTACTACCATTTGCAGAATAATAGCAAGTCAATGATCCAAGAAATAGTTCCTTAGGGAAAGGCCAAATTAAATGAGTTCCCAACCTTGAGCCACCAAATGAAGCCTTGGTGCTTGAATTTATATCTTTAATGATTTTTTTTCTTAAACCAGCTCTGCCAACCACAAACTAAGCCATAGGTAGTGATACTCCAGAGCCACATTCTACTAAAGATTAACATTCATTCTTCAGAGACCATATCAAATCACTAGGAGGTTGTCTTTCTTTCAGCCCCACCTGCCTGGGGTTTTCCTGAGTAGCACTTGGTTGCTGGAAATCTCCCTTCAGTGCCATCTAATAGAGCTACAGATTCTTCTTATAGAGATTCAATATATGTACCCACATTCTCTTTCTGTCTGGGTGTTAGCTCTGATTTTCTTGGCTTGAGATTTGCTCTGTGGTCTTCAAACCTCCCACAAGTATTCTACAAGGGGAATTATGTTTCTCTCTTTGGGCTTGAAGTGTTATTTGTACAATTTGTTCTGCAAATGTTGGTGATGATGAAAGGTGGTTTGTAGGGATGAAGTGGAAGAAGACTTACCATACCATTTTTTCCCTCTTTTATTTGTCCCAAAATGAGGTGATCATGAGCCATCCAGCCTTAATTGAACTAATAATGTAACAGTAAGCATGCCTGATGAACAGAATATTGTGCTAAGTGATGAAGAGATGGAAGGCGTTTGAGGTATAAGCCCTGAGTACTTTGTGGTGGTTGTTCAGTGGGGACTGACTCTTCTTGGCTCCATGCACCAAAGTGGGTTTTTTGCTTTTGTTTTGTTTTGCTAGGATCTTGGAGTGGCTTGCCTAGCAAATCTTTTTGTTAGTCAATCTTAGGTTAAGTGACTTGCCCAAGGTCACACAGGTAGGAGGTGTCTGAGGCTGGATTTGAACTCACCTCTGCAGTGTCTGACACCATTGATCACCTTGTCCTTCTGGATTCTGTCTCTTCTCTTGGTTTTCCAGTCTCTTCTCTCTAGGTTCTTCTCCTACCTGTCTGACCTCTTCTTCTCCTCAATCTTTCCTGGATCTTCATCTTAGGTCATGACCTCTAGCTGTGAGTTAGGAATCTGTTCCAGACTTTCTCTTCTTTCTCTATACTTACTCATACTTGGTGATCTCAGGTGATCTCAGGAAATCCCATGGGTTCAATTCTCTGTGCAGTGGATTCCCAGATCTATATATATGCAGATTTAGTCTCTTTCCTGAGATATAGTCCTATGTCATCATCTCTATACAGAGCATTTTAGAATGGATCCCTAGTAGATGTGTCAGACTCACCATGTCTAAACCAGAGCTGATAATTTTTCCCCTCCTGGCCCTCCCCTTGTCCAGATGTTCCTATTCCTTGTTGTGGGCCCCACCATCCTTTCAGGTTTAGAAAACTGATGTTACTTTCAACTCCTTTCTCCCCTTGCCCCCATCTACCCAATTATTCTCCATGTCAGGAAGTCCTGGCATCCCTGTAATCCTGTTGCCTCTAGCAAACCCTCGCTTTTTGATCATTTTTCCTCTCAGTGCCATGGGTGACTATAGTTCCAAAGTTCAGGAAGGCTGCTGATCTGTGGGTGGGAGGACATCACCCACTGGGAATTCCTCTTGAGGATAAAATCACCCATCTAGACCAGAAAAAAGAGATCAAGCCCCACTCTGGTCCTTATACAAAGCAGGCAGCAGTGTTTTCTGAACTCACAACAGCCCCTTTCCCTCTATGGAGAATTAAAGTGAGACCAGTCAGTGAGGGATTGGTAAAAGGTTTAACTTTTACCTTCTGTTTTAGTATCATTTCTAATATAGAAGAGCAGCAAGGGCTAGGCAATTGGGGTTAAATGACTCGCCCAGGATCACACAGCTAGGAAGTGTCTGAGGCCAGATTCGAGCCTAGGTTTTCTGGACTCTAGGCCTGGTGTTCTGTCCACTGAGCCACCTAGCTGCCCTAGATGAACTGTCCTCTAAATTAAAGGGTTGTAAAGAATTGTGGCTGCTAGATTGATGGGATATTGGCTAAAGTGAACTGCTGGTGGTTGGAAGCAACATGCAAGAGAAAAGTCAGTGACAACTGCTGGGCCTTTTGCCTCAAAATTAGACAGGCTTTGAGGGCTCATTTAGTTTAGGATGGCTTGAAATGTGTTCACATGCACAGCTGCGGTAGTTAATATGAAGTGACCAAGAAGTCCCTTGGGCTTTTATAAGGAAAAATCCAGCGGATCACTCAGCTCATATGGAAGTTGGAGACGGGGCTGCCTTGTAAGTCAGAACTCTGATCTCAGTGTTTACAATGTGCCAGAGACTCTCCAGATGATGTTAATGAATGGACATCTCTGGTGTTACCTTGATGGTCCAGTCAAAGAAGATATTGGAAACTGGGCTCTTTCTTGAACCAAGCAGATGTGACAAGCGTCTCAGTCAAGCCTTGGAGTGTGCTTCAGGGTCATTTCTAAGAATGGCTCCATTCTGCAATGGACTGGGAATGACTGGGGATGGCAGGCTTTTTGTATTTGCAGTGTTTCCACATCCCGGCATCCTGGACCATCTTTCTAATGTAGGAAGGAATAAGAAATGCCTTCTCTCTGGCTTTCTATTGTAAGAATTCAAATAAATATTTCTACTCAGATATATATATATCTTCTAAAGTTTATTGGAAGGGTAGACAAATGTTCCTAAGTAACCTGACTGCGTGGTGCCTAGCCTGCCAGTCTCTTTCTCATTTCTTCTTACCTCACCTGCCTGCTCTGTTCCTGACTTCTCTGTTCTCCCCCTCAGAAGCCCCACACCTTGACCTTTATTGATGCACAGTATGAAGAGGGATGCAAAACTGTGTTATCTCAGGAATGTTTGATAGACAGGTAAAGATCCTGAGGAGGGGGAGGGGATAAACTTCCTTGACACACTATTTGCTGACCTTTCCAAAGTGCAATTTCTATGGTAAATCATGCCATAGACTTTCTCGTTTCTTTCTAGAATCACTAAATGTCAGAGATGAAAGGGAATACAGAAGCCCTTCAGCCCATCCCTATGGAACGAGAATTCCAGCTGCATCATGCCTAATAAGCCATCAGCCACTCTTTTTTGGAAGCCTCACCTTACTTTTTCTGAGAGAGCTGCTTATTTCTGCTGGAGATGCTCCATTTTACTGCTGGAGAGTGTAATTGTTAGGAATTCTTTTCCTTACATCAGGTCTGCATTAGCCTCCACCTTTTCCATCCATCACAAGGAGAACCATCTAACCTCTCAGTCACACAATCCTTAAAATGCTGGAAGACAGTAATTCAGTAAACTTACTTCATGACTCTTTTGTGCGAGATTCCAGGGATACCAAGACCAAAAGGAAATAATCCACATACTTAACCATGTCAGGTTTTATTGGGGGAATACAACATGTGCAGAGATAAGGAGACTAAGGAGACATGGTCAGACAAGTAGGAGAAGAACCTAGAAAGAGCAGGGTCCAGAAAACTAAGAGAAGAGACAGACTCCAGAAGGACAAGGTGATCGGTGTTAATTACTACTGAGAGGCCAAGAAGGATGAATTAGATTTGCTGATGAAGATTCCTGGTATCTTTGGAGAGAGTAGTTTCCATGGATTCAGTAGGTCCAGGCCTAATGCAGGACTTAAAAGAGAATAAGAGAAGAGAGAAAGTGAAAGCAATGAGTGTAGATGGCTTTTTCAAGGAATTTGACTGAGAAAGGGATGAGAGCTCTAGGAGACTAGTTAGTGGGGGTGCTGGATCTAATGAGGATTTTCTAAGGAAGGAGAAGCATTGGGCACATCTGCAGGTGAAGTACAAGTCAAAGGTCCTCAGCTGAGAGGGTCAGAGGAGTATTGGCTTGGGGAGAGAAGAGGACATCTGGAATAGCTTCTGTGATTTGTGGGACAGAAAATCAAGTTGGGAGGAGTCAAGGAGTAAAATGATTGCCTTGTTGCAGTGAGGATCCAGCTGAGATCAGATTAGATTAGGACAAATCATTTAGACAAAGTCCAGTCCCTCTTTTACATCTCAGCTCTTTCAGCCCTGGAGGATAGTGATCCGTTCCCCTCCCCCAAGTCTTAATGGCCAATGATCCACTTACTTTTCAATAGAGATTCTCATGGCCTCACCCTGTGCCTGATACCTGGCCAATGTTTAATAAAAAAAGCTTCCTCCATAGAATCTCATATGGTATAATCTTGAGGTCCGTCATCATCCTGTTTAATAATAAGGAAAGCTGCCCCGGTGCCTAGCTCTGTGCTAAGCACTTTACAAACATTATCTCATTTGATTCTTACAGCAACTTTTCCAGGAAGGTGTTGTTATTAGCCTCATTTTGAAGAGAGGAAACTGAGGCAGCCAGCAGTACAGTGACTTGCCCTGGGTCACATAGCTAGTGAAAGTTTGAAGCCAGGTTTGTTTTTAGGTCTTCCTGGGTCCCTGCCTAATCCATGCAAACTGCCTGCTCCCTCCCTGCCTAAAAAGGGATCCTGGCACTAAACACCCTTAGGGTAGAGGGTGTTCTGATGGTCACCTCCCAGGCCTTTTGGCTGCCATGTCATCCTGATGATTCTTATTGAGCTTGTCATCCACCGAATCCCCCAGATCTTTTCATGGAAAAGGTCATTGAGCTGTTAACCTCTATGGAGGTCCAGTCATTCAGTGATCAACTAAGGCAACCAACCATTGTCATCCAGTTTCAGGCTCTCCAGCTTTTCCATTAGAACAGAAGCTCCTTGAGGGTAGGAACCATTTTTCTTTTGTCTTTGCAACCATACCATCTGACGTTGTGCCTGGTACACAGGATATGCTTGATGTGTTGATGCTGTTGGAAACCATTTCTGTCCCTTTGTGCAGGTGGTTTCTGTACCTGAAGTGCACTTACTCCTTACCTCAATGTCTCGGAATCCCTCCCATCCTTCAAGGCTCATGTACTGGCAGTGGGAGGACTTGCCGCCCCAAATGTCCCCCAGAGCATTGGGTCCCAGGGGAGGAGCTTCCACATATTCTGAGAGGGATACAGGAGAGGAAAACTGGCATCTGGAGAGAGGCTTGGAGAGTTACAGGCAATCCTGCTCAGTCAGGGCCCTCCGTTTAAAGAGGCCCATCGGCGAAGAGTGTCAGTGCCAAGGAGCAAGGTGTGGCCTTGCTCTCAGTAGTTTGCAAGGCCATTTGGGGATGAGGGTTTTTGATTTCCTTTGTCACTAGCCTGTAGTGGTCTAATTGACTTAAATACTTTTTCTCCCTGCTGGTGGGAGTCAGACATTAATTAAATGGTAGCTGAAAGGATAGGATTTCTATCTCAAAAAATAAGGTCTATTCTTTTGCTCCCTGATGGCCTATGGAGATGGGTTTTAGGCTTCCTCCTGGCCTTTGATCCAACCTTATTTCCCATTGCACCTTGGGACTCATCCTCCATTCTAGTCAGAGCAGTCTTCTGCCAGCCACTATACTCATTCTCTTGGGCTTAAAATCTACCTGAAGCTCTTGGACTTCTCCAGCTTACTCCCTTTTCTTCCAAAGTGCCCTTATTGCCCACTCTGCCCTAGAGCATCTACATCCTTTTTAATCAGTAAGCATTTATTAAACATCTGTTGTGAGGACACGAGTCCAGTTCTGTGGAGGAGACTATGGGATGTGCATAAGTACACGCTGCCTGAGGATTAAGAGAATACATGCAGATACGTACTGAGTCAATACAAAGCGTTGGGGAGGCAGGGCACGAGCAGTCAGAGGGGATCGGGAAAGGCTTCCTGAAGAAGATGGTACCCAACCTGGATGGATCTTCCTGAGGCAGTTGAACTGTGCTATCTATCTGTGGGCTCAAGCCACACTCAGTGCTTTTGCCAGACCTCTCTGGGCCTCTCCCCTAGTGCTGGCACACATGCAGAGCAAAGCACAGGGGCAGCGGGATGGTGGTCATATTCCAGAACTAGGGTCAGTGGATGAGAGGGAGAATTGCCAAGAGGCAAATTTAGGCTGAAGTCAGGACAAACCCGGCAACTGGAGCTGTCCCACAGGAGGGCAGGATGTGTTGAAAGATGATACTGTAGGTCCTCCCCTCTTAGGGATTACCCAGCAAAGGCTGGATGAACACTTGTGAGGTGTTGACAGGCAGGAGCCATTCTTGTTTAGGTCTACCTGACTCCTGGAGCCCCTTCCCGGCCCAAAGTTCTACATGAGTGAGACAGATAGACCTTCCTTGTGTTATCCTCTCATTTAGAGACTAAACTGAGCTAGTTTTCTGCAAATGCATGTCATTCTCTGTGGACAAATCTCCCTCTCCCTCCTCATATGAATTTTTTTGTGTGCCTTTAGTCTCATTCCTAAGATATGTAGGAGGTAGCTTGAGCTGTCTTCTAAGAGTCAATAGTTAAATTTCTAGTGTAAGCATCTACACCTCAATAATCCACAAAAGCTACAGATTACCGCTAGATTTTACTGTTTTGTTGACTGTCGAGACTTCAGAAATAGGTGGAGAAAACTAATGATGTAATTTAGACCTTACAGTGTGTGGAGTCTATATATATATTTCAGAGAGCTGGTTGTTAAACATTTACCAACCAGCACAACCCTGCTCCCATTTTTCCTAGGCTAAATTTCCCCATAGAATTTTAGTCATGGGCCCTACCATGGAATTCATCTTTCTGTTTCCCATAGTTGTTATCTCAGTGGCATCTACTTAATAGGTGCTCAAGAAGAATTTGTTGAATGATGACCAGTGAGATAATATTTGTAAAGCACTTTGCAAACCTTAAGGTGTTATTTGTGCCAATTATGAAAAAAACAATGTTTCTGAAAACCAAAAAAGGCTAGAAATGCTAAAGGAAGTAATGGACAAAACGAAGATAAGCTTCCTGTTTACTGAAGCGTGTAACAACTAGCAATAAGGATAACAACACAATTCCAAAAACGTAAAATTACTTAAGCTTTTGGCATAGCTGGAAAACAAATCAGAAAGAGTCAAAGATAACATGAAATAACCAGGAAATCCTCAATGGGTGCATTTGAAATGTGCACTAGGCAGTGGATGCCTTGTTTCAGAGGATTTTAATCACATCAAGAAAACTAGAGCTAGGGAAAGGATACTGTGCTGTTCCATTTTGTGACAACCTTAGGGGCCTGGCCCCAGGTTTCTGAGAAACCATTTCCGAAGCACCCCTATAAAGAGTTAGGTGACCTGGTGCAGGCTGGGAAATGCTAGTGTGACAAGTCATTTTTTAACTAAAACCCTTACCTTCTGTCTTAGAATTAATACATATTGGTTCCAAGACAGAAGAGCAGTAAGAGCTAGGCAACTGGTGGTAAGTGACTTTCCCAGGATCACACAGAAAGGAAGTGTTTGAGGACAGATTTGACCCCAGGCCTGGCTCTCTATCCCCTGAGTCACCTAGCTGCCCTAAGCCACTGGTTTTGTTTATTTAGTTTTAGAAAGTTTAATTAATTTAGAATATTTTCCCATGGTTACATGATTCTTTCTTTCCCTCTCCTCCTGCCCCCCCCCCCCCATAGCTGACAAGCAATTCCACTGGGTTTTACATTTGTCATTATTCAAGAACTATTTCCATATTATTGATAATTGCATTAGGGTGATCGTTTTAGAGTCTACATTCCCAATCATATACCCATCGACCCATGTGATCAAGCAATTGTTTTTCTTGTGTATTTCTGCTCCCACAGTTCTTTCTCTGGATGTGGAGATCATTCTTTCTCACAAGTTCCTCTGGATTGTCCTGGGTCATTGCATTTCTGCTAGTAGCAAAGTCAGTTACATTCAATTGTACCACAGTGTATCAGTCTCTGTGCACAATGTTCTCCTGGTTCTGCTCCTCTCACTCTACATCACTTCCTGGAGGTCTTTCCAGTTCACATGGAATTCCTCCAGTTCATCATTCCTTTTAGCACTATAGTATTCCATCACCATCAGATACCACAACTTGTTCGGCCATTCAAGCCACTGGTTTTATGAGGATCATTAGTGTGACATTTAGAGGGCATCTCACAGGAATGGTTTCATTTAAGCCTTAGAACAACCCATGAAGTGTGCAGGTGCTATCCCTTTAGAGATAAGGCAAGGGACACTGAAGTAGGTGAAGGGCTAATTATGGCCCTAGTGACCTTGGGTGAGTCATTTCATCTCTGAGCCTAAGTTTCATCATCTATAAAAAAAGATCAGTCAAAGTATCTTTCAGGCTCCTTCCAATCTAATGCCTTGGTTTTGCCCAATGTTACAGGGCTAGGAAGTTTCCTGACCTCATTCCTCTAGACCTGGGGGCAGTTGGGTGGGGAAGTAGACCGAGTGCTCCACCTTGAGTCCAGCTAATCCTCAGACCCTGTGTCAGACCCATCACACTACCTGTGTGACCCTGGGTGGTTCACTTAGCTTCAGTTTCCTCTTCTATAAGATGGGCATAATAGCACCTACCTTCCAGGGTACTGATCCCAGAGGATTGCTCCTTCAGTAAGCATTTAAGTGCCTGCCCTGTGCCTGGCCCTGTGCTAAACACTAAGAATTCAAAGCTAAAAAAGGTGCTTCCTACCCTCGAGGATCTCATAATCTAAGGGAGGAAGATGATATTCAAAGGAAACTGAAGGTGGGCAGTGCCCAAGCATGGTGGGAGAAATGAAGAGCTGGCTGACCGGGGCACCCTCCAGGGATGCTTCTGGCAGGGGCTCTCTAGCCTCCACTCGGAGGGAGAAAGGGACCACCAATGAGGAGTGTCTTACTACAGAAGGAGAAGGCTCAGGCATGTGAGTGGATAGTATTGTGGAAAGGGCTCTACTGAATACTGGCCTTGCTTATTGGTGATGACTGTTGCAGCAGTAATAAATCATCCATGCTTGGCATCATGGACACTAACTTAAGGGCTTTATAATCCTCATTGGACCTGGGGAGATTGAGGACCACTGCTCTCACACTGGAACCTCCACAGAGTTTCTGGCTCTTTGAACCCAGTGTCCACAGACCGACCTCTGACTGTCTCCCTTTGCTGATGTGGCTGGAAAAATGACTCAGTGGTGGCAGCTTGGATTTCTCCATCAAGATTGGGTCCGGTGTATTCCATGGATCAGTGTGGAAGACCCTTGGCCAGACTCTGCTGTCCTTGACCCTTCCACTTCACCAACATGGCTTCAGCTTCATTTGGGTCAATTTGGAAGGTTTCCAAAGGAGCACCCCAAGGAGCTTCTGTGCTTGATTCTGTGCAACTAAATGTTTCTATGATATGGAGCTAGGAATAGACAGCAAGCAAGTCAGCATTGCAGATATTCCCCCTGGGAAGCAGAGCTAACAGAGTCAGAATGGAAAGAGAGTCCATCCAGCTCCGGCAAGCTTAGTGGAAGACGGAGGTTGCTATTTCAAAGTAAAAAAGCCAGTGTGTTGGTTTCTCAGAAATGTATTTTTTCCACTTGGAAATCAGTGGAGCAGAGATTTATTGTGTGATTTATGTGTTATATACAGTTTATTTTACTCTGAAAACAGAGCCAGGCACAGAAAAGTCATTTATGCAATCTATCAATTTTACATGTGAAATCATGAAATTAAAGCAGTTATTAGGAGTTATTTTGCTAAATTAATATGCCAGTAAAACTGTGACAATTTACATGAAATGAATGAATAATTACAAAAATATAAATTGCCCAGATTAACAGAAGAGATGAATACTTAAGTAACCCTATATTAGGGGGGGAAAAAAAACAAGCCCTCAGTGAAAAAATACCCAAGACTAGATGAATTTCTGAGTGAATTCTACCAAATATTCCAGGGCTAATTCATCCCAATACTGTCTAAAGTATTGGGGGGGGGGAAGGAAGAGTCCTATCAATTTCCTTTTATGACACAAATATAGTTATGATACCTAAACTGGGGAGAGCAAAAAAGAGAAAGACAACACAGACCAATTTCCTAAATGAATACTGGTGCAAAAATTTGAAATAAAGCACTAGCCAGAAGATTACAACAATATATCACAAAGATCACACACTATGACCAGGTGGGATTTGTACCAGGAACACAGGCAAGGCTGGTTCAACATTAGGAAAACCATAATCAGCATAATTGACCATAATTGATCAGTAACAATAACAAAAAAGCATATGGTTATATTGACAGATTCAGAAATTATAATACCTATTCTGATTAAAAACTCTAGAAAGTATTGGAATCAGTGAAACCTTTCTTAAAATGATAAGCAGGATCTATCTAAAGCCAAGAGCAAGGATTATCTCTACTGGAGATAAATAGGAAGCTTCCCAATAAGGTCAGGGATAGAAACAAGGATGTCCCTTAGTATTCATTATTGTACAAGAAATGATATCTATATAACAAGACAAGAACAGGAAACTGAAGGAACAAAAATAGGCAATGAGGAAACAATACTACCATTCTTTGCAGATGATGCAATGGTATACTTAGAGGACCCTAGAGAATCAACTAAAAATCTAGTCGAAACAATGAACAACTTTAGCCAAGTTACAGGGTATAAAATAAACCCACACAAACCGCTGACAAAACCCAGCAATAAGAGAGAGAAAGAGAAATTCCATTTAAAGTAACTACAGACAACATAAAATCCTTGGGGTGCTACCTGCCAAGACAAAACACATTTAAACTGATTTTTGAACACAGTTACAAAATGCTTTTCACACAAAGACAGATCTAAACCTTTGGAGAAATATTAATTGTACATGTGTGAGCTGAGCTAATCTAATGTATAATATATATTATATTAGTATATTATATAGTAATAGTATTGTATAATAAATAATGGCAATTCTATATAAGTCAAAGGGCTATACCAGTCAAACTACCATAGAATTATTTTATAGAGCTAGGAATAATGGTAACAATTGGAAAAATAAAAGATCCAGAATATCAAAAGGATCAGTGAAAAAAATGCGAAGGAAGGCAACTAGAAGTTCCAGCTTTCAGCCTATATTACAAAGTAGTAATCATTAAAAATATTGGGCACTGGCTTAGCAATAGAGTGGTGGATCTCAGAGGAATAGATTAGGGGCACGATACACAGCAGTCAATGACCAGAGAAGTCTGGTGTTTGCTAAAAAAACAGAGAGACAAACTTTCGGAGTAAGGACCCAATATTGGACAAACATTGCTTAGAAAACTGGAAAGTAATTGGGTAGAAACCAGGTATAAACCAACATTTCACATCATATGCCAAGTTAAAGACAAACTAGATAAATGATTTAGACATGAAGAGTGATAGAAGTAAGTTAGAGGTGCATGGAAGAACGTACCTGTCAGATCTGTGGACGAGGAGAAAGTTTGACCAAACATAAGTAAATTAGATAATTTTGATTACATGAAATTAAAAAGCTATTAGACAAAACGAATTCAGCCAAAATTAGAAGTAAAACAGGAAAAAGAGAAAAGTTATTGAAATAAGAGCCATTTCCCAGCTGATGAGGGACAGGCAATTTTCAGAAATCAAAGCTATTAATAGTCACACAAATCGAATGCTCTCAATCATAACTGGTTAGAGAAATGCAAACAAAAGCAACTCTGAGATACCACTTCACACCTTATCAGGTTGGCTAACATAACAGAAAATGACAAATGCTGGAGGGGATTGTGAGGAATAATTTAACCACGATCCTATTTTAGTAACCTCTGCTCTTCCTAGAGCATTGATTTTATCAACGTTATACAGTTTAATGTGATTCTATAGAGGTAGTGATTAATGCCTAGATATTTAAGGATAATCAGCTAATCTTAAAGCATAATATAATTAGGAGTAATTAGATGTAGGTTATAATTGAACAACTTCTTTCCTCTCATGTTAAACTTTATACAGTTTGTCAGAATGACTCATAAGAAGTCTCCACTCCAGGCCTGAGAATTTAAGCACTGCCTCATAGTGCCTTTTTGCTTTCTTTATTTTTAGTCTTATTTCCCTTGTGTTTTCTTTTGCAACATGGCTAATATGGAAATGTTTTGGATAACCTCACATGTATAATCAAAATTAAAGTGCTTGCCTTCTCTGGGAGTGTGGAGGGATGGGACAGGAGAGAATTTGGAATTTAAAATAAAAAAATTGTTAAAAATTCTTTTATGTTTAATGAAATAAAAAAGGAAAAAAGGGATTTATGGAACCAAACGTATCAAAAAAATTATCTTGGAAATTTATTGTTTATTTATTTGTAACTTTAAAAATTTTTGAGTTCCAAATTTCTTCCCTCCAGTCTTCCCCATCCCATTGAGAAGATGAGCAATATATAATTTATACACATGAAGTCATGTAAAACATTTCCATGTTAGCCATGTTGTAAAAAAAAGTTAGAATAATAAAGTGAAAAAATACACTTTAGTTTGCACTCAGAGTTCCTCAGTTCTCTCGTGGTAGAGAGCACTCTCCATGAGTCATTTGGAATTGTCTTGGATCACTGTCTTGATTAGACTAGCCAAGTCTTTCATAGTTGATCGTCATACAGGAGCTTTTACTGTGTAAAATGGTCTCTTGGTTCTGCTTATTTCACTCTGCATCAGTTCATGTAAGTCTTCCCAAATTTTTCTGAATCTGCTCAGCTCTTCATTTCTTATAGCACAATAGTATTTCATCACAATTATATGTCACAACTTGTTCCATCATTCCCCAATTAATGGGTGCCCCCTCCCCCACCCCATTTACAATTCTTTACCATCCCAAAAAGAGCTCCTTTAACTTTTCATACATAGAGGCTTTTTTCTTTGATCTTTTTGGGTTACAGACTTAGTAGCGGTAATGCTGGGTCAGTGGGTATGTAGAATTTTAGAGTCTTTTGGTGGTAGTTCCAAAATATTTTCCAGAATGGTCGGATCATTTCACAGCTTCAGCAGTGCATTAATATACCAACTTTCTCACATCCCCACCTAAATTTGTAATTTTCCTTTTCTATCATGCTAGCCAACCTGATAGATGTGAAATGGTACTTCACAGTTATTTTAATTTGCACTATTCTAATTATCAGAGTATTTTTATACATATGAATTGCTTTAGGAACTAAGCAGTCTTAAAGAGATTTATTGAAACTGTTGAAAGCTGTATCTTGGTTCTTTTGCTCTCTTTGTATCTTACTTTATTTTTGAAATATTAACGTAACCTTATTGAGGGAGGGCCACTGTCGCAATATTTAATTTGGGGAAGATAAAATTGTATGATTTCATTTGGGAATAGAGACTGGACCCATATATGAAATATGGTACTAGATATTCCCAGATGAGGGAGAAGAAAATTCTCTCCACCAGGACAGGTTGGCATCTTTTCTAGTTTTCTTTCTTGTAAAATTATTATTATTGTTTTAAAAAGTTTTGAGTGCTAAATTCTCTCCCTCCTTCCTTCCCCTCCCTCACCCACTGTGAAGGCAAGAAATATATCAATTATACTTTACATATTTTTGAGAGCTTCTGGGAGAACTGCTGGACTATAGGATTTGTTCTGGATCACCAAGCTACGTAGTGACTAGTTAGGACTTCAGCCCAAGTCTTGTGACTGTGAGTTGGCTCTCTATTCACCATGCTATGTGGCCTCTCCTATTTGTTTCATATCAATAGTATAAATTCAGGAAAATAGTTGTTCAAAGCAGCCATACCCCTTTCCCAATCATCTTCCAGAACATCTTTTTGTGGCCTTTGTCCAGACCTGATGAGGAAGTAATTGGAGCTGCTTTAAAGGTTTTCCTGAGCATATTTTATTACTGAACTGATTAATTGCAAAACAGTTGTTGCAGTTAAAGTAAATAAAATATATAGTTTCTTTCACTATTTTGGCCCAGATGTGCTTTTGTCTCTCTTTTTTAAGCCCTTTCCTTCTCTAGGTCTGGCTCTCAAACCATTAAGCCACCTAGCTGTCCAATTAATTATTCTTTTGAGAACTGTGTGTACATATCAGCTACATGTGTGTTAGAGAATGGCTGTTGCATTATTTGGGTCAATTCCCTGCATGTTTTGGGTGATAAGACTTCTTTAAAAAGGTTTTATCATAATTATGGATCCTTCCCCTTCCCCCTCCAGAAAGCAATCCCATGTGACAAATAGTATATCTATAAAGAAGAAAAAAAAAATCAGGACAACTGATGAAAACATTGAAAAAGTCTAAAACCCTATACAATGTAACCCCTCCACACAGGGCAGAATGGGGGCTTCCACTCATCTCCAATCAAGACATATTTGATTATTATAATTTTGTTGTATTCTCTTTTTTATTTTTGGGGAGTATCTGTTCCATTTATATTGTTGTAGTTACCATGTAAATTATTTGCTTGGCTATGCTTACTTTATTCTGTTGCCATCCATGTTTCTCTGAATTCATCACGCCTATCATTTACTTACTGTATTGTCTTACATTATGTTCATGTAACAATTTGTTTGCCATTCCCCAATCCATGGCTGTCTACTTTGTTTCTAATCCTTAGCAATCACAAAAAGTGATGCTTTAAGTATTTGGGTGTATATTGGGACTTTTTTCTTACTTGTGTTTTCCTTGGGATAGATGCCCAGGAAGGTATGAACATTTTAGTGTCCTTATTTGCATAATTCCAAATTGCTTTCCAAAATAGTGCCATTTCACAGTTCTACCAACAATGTATAAGTGTGCTTATCAGTCTGCATCTCTTCTAATACTGACTATTGCTATTTTCTCTCACCTTGTCCAATCCATGGTGTGAGGTGAAACTTTAGAGTAGTTTTGAGTTGCATTTCTTTTATAGGATGCTTCAGAACATTTTTTTCCCCATATGGGTTGTGAACACACTTTGCAGTTCTTTTGAGAAGTATTTTTTTATATTCATTGATCATTTATCTTTTGGAAAATAGCTATTAGTTATATATACACACATTTTACATATTGAGGCATACATATAGATTTCTTAATTATTTATGCATTTTTGAAAATGAAGGCTTTTTTGGGGATATATTTGATGCAAAGATTTCTCCCTGAATCAGTAGATTTTTTTCTTTTTCTAGATATATTGGTTTTGTTTGTGTAAAAGCTTTTTAATTTTTGTAGTAAATTTTTTTCTTTTTCTTTATTATTTCCTCTATCCCATGTCTGACTATGAATTCTCCTCCTAGCAGTAGTCATCTAGGGTTCCTCCTTCTATTGAACTCTAAATTTTTAATTCTGAAAAGGCTTTATAAATATTACTCCTACAAAAGTGATGCCAAACTTCTATGTCTTTGGGTGATGTTCCTGAGCCGCCCCAGCATCCCATCCATCCTGAGCAGAAAAGACATCTTGATCTTTGGGAACATCTGGTGGTTTTTTTTTCTTCCTCCTTTACAAGGTGGTCATGAGAATCAATTCAGAAATCATTGTGATGTGTCTGTAAGCTGCAGAGCAGTGATTATTTGTTATCAGAGCGAACCACACATTTCAAATTTATTTTCCATTTTTCAGATTGGAAGTTTGGCACTTTACAAGTCAGTCCTATTCCTGAAATGGGGCTCAACCATATTGATATGTTTTAATTTTTCAATCTGTATTATTGTTATAGGCTGAAAATACTTGTGCCCTCAAAAGGATAACTTACATATTGACTCTTGGTCCAAAGGACTAGGCTTCTCTTCCCTGGTGTTCTATCCCCTTTCTTCCCTCTCTCCCCCTCCCCAGTAACCAACTTCAATTTACCAGTGACCTACATATTTAAATAGCTGCTGCTGCTCCTCTCACAGTTTTCTGATTGTTGCTGCCATGGGAACCAGGTGAAAAGATTTGGAGTGAGAGGATCTGCAGGTTTCCCAGAGGAAGCTAGCTTGGAACTTTGGAAGGCAGGTTCCCAGGCAGGGGAACCTTTCTTTCCCACAGTGCCCTGAGTTAGTTTGATTTGGGTTGTGATCTGTTTGGGCTTCCTTTTCTCTGCCCATTCGAGATTCCCTCTGCTGGCCAGCAGCTTTCAGGCACAGGTTATGCCTAGTGTGGGAATAAGTGAGGCCACGTTTGTAAAAGGACTTTAACTTTGAAGTGCTATGTGAATGTCAGCTATTGTATTAAAGGGTGACTCAGTCATTCAGTTGTCCAACTAGTGGCTTCTTTCCTGCCACAAAGCTGCTGTACAAAGGGAATGGGGCAGTCTGGTTGACTAAGAGGAAAGGTACAGAGTTTTGGAAAGAAAAGCACTTTCTAAAGTAGGACAAGACCAGGCAGGTTAGTGCACTGGGCAGCTTAGGCCAAGGTGAGAGCCCTGGGCGTCCAGGGATGTGGCAGGGAGGAGCAAAGACATTGGAAAAGGGACATTGAAAGGGAAGTGAGAGGATATTGGAGGCAAATTTCACCCATTTCAAAATGTTGCCTAAGGACTGGCCATGCACGAAGGAAAGAGGAAGGAGGTGCCCATCCTGATGGCTTCCACCTTCCCCTCATGCCTCATGAGCAGTAGTCTCAAGTCGATATTCTTGGTACCAATGTCCCTAGCTACACTTACACTGTTAGTGCAGTCAGTTGTCTAGGCTTATCCATGAACCATTTCTACTATTTTTTGGGGAAATGTTCTGAGTAGCAAATGACCAATTTGCAAATTAATTTTGGAACTAATTGATAACTTGGGAATTACCTGCCTTTTTTATCTTTTGGGCAAAGAAACTCATTTATCCAAGTCAATACAAAAGCACAAATCAGAGATTCTATAAATGGGAGAATATATGCCAGACAGGACAGAGGGAAGGAGCTCTCCCATTGGGAGCAAGATAATCACGAGAGAGAGGCTCTCGGATCTCACCCAAAGGGAAACTCCCCAAAGATTGTAGTGTAACAAATTGGAGATAGAGGCATAATAGAGACTACAAGCCTCTCTCTTGTTGGCTTCTTCCTCGAGTCTTATCCTCTCCTCAGCATCCTAAAGTGGGGTTGGCATTGATGTTGGGCCAGGTGTGTATAAAGGAAGACATTACCAACCTGTGCTGCCTACTTGAAGCACTTAATGCTAGCCAACCATGGGAATTTATGTTGATTTTCTTTCCCTGGAAGATGGTAAAATAATGAGTCATATTTTGACTGGAGACTGATTCAGAGATTGACCATTCACCAGCAATGCAGAAGCATGCTCAATCAAAAATAAAAAAAATCTGCTATTCCTAAAGAGTTTGAGAAAATAATTTTTTGATGGCTGGATCCCTTGCCAGCATCTACTCCAACCAAGAAAGAGATCTGAGAGCAAGCTACTTGAGGAAATGTTAGATTTTGCAGATATGAAAGAAGTCTAAAACTACTCTTACCATCCTCAAAGTGACCTGTAGCCTAGGTGTTTGAACTATATACTCTTGGACATATCAGGAACTTTGAGACCAGAGCAAAAAGCTCAGTGGAGTCACCATGTTTCATTTCTAGGACATACCTATAATTCTACCTGGAAGGATACTATAGGCTTTACACCATCCTTGTTTATTTGGAGGCAAGAACCGTATCTGTATATCAACTCGTATTTTGGCACCTCAGACGAAGGAGGTGATATAACAGCTCACACTCAGTGCATCTCTCAGCTGAAGGAGAATTGGAGAGATTTCTACCAACCAGCCAAGGCCTTCAACCAGGAGATAGTTCTGTTGAGAAAACTTGGCATTCAAGGGACTCACAGGTTAGCTGACCAATGAAAAATGAAACTACACAACATTACTGAGAGATTGTATGTATTGGCTTTTAATTGATAATTTCTATACACCTCTGCTACCCAAAAGGCAAAGAAAAGTTATGTATTTTACCTCTTATGGATGTTTATAATATTTCAACTTAATACCCCTACCATTTATCTTTCCTGGCCACAGACTGCTTTTGGAGGCCAAATATTAGGACGACGTCTGTTTATTTGTTCTAGATCTCTTCTGTTCCTGTGAGCTCTAGGACATGCTGAAAGGGTCTTTGGAACACCAAGTGCTACAATTTGCCAGAAGAGGTACATTTGGACAGGAAAACTCAGCAGGATTCCCTCACTGGGCTCTAGGCAGGGAAGCTTGGTATTTGGAGTTAGAGGACCTGGTTCAAGTTCTGGCTGGCTTACTTGCTACCTGTGTATCCTTGGGCAAGTCATTTAACATTTCTAGACCTTAATCTTTTCATCTCTAACCTGAAGGGTTAGAAAGCTGGGATGTCAAAGTTTCTTCCTGATGCCCCTTAATTCTAATGCCTCCTCTTCATGGATTATCGCCAATGAGTCCTGCCTAGAACTTTTTCATAAAGAGTTGTTTGCATTTTGTCTTCCTGTTAGACTGGGACCTCCTTGAGGGCAGGGGCTGCCTTTGCCTTTCCTTGTGTCCCCCCCAGTGCCTGGCCCAGAATAGGAGCCTAATAAATGTTTACTGACTGAATAGCAGGCAGTGTCAGTGTTCCCATCAAGATGGTGGCAAGTTTATTCTTGGTTTTTTTTTCCCTCTTGATTGAGGTTTGGATAAGAAAATATTAGTTTCTGGGTCCCCTCTATTTTGCAGAATAACAGTTGATGCAATTACATGGAGTGGAAACCCATGTAATACATTTGGCAAAGAAAGAATTCAAGAGATGGACTTTGGAGGTTGCCCAGTCCATCTTGAACATAGCCATGAACATCCCTGATAGTGCATTTCAGCACCTTAGACAGGGCCTTTATTCTCTTCTCTCCTTGAAGATTGCCAGTCCCTCCACAGGTGACAGACACTAAAGTTTTGTACATCAGTTTGCATCAAACTTAAGATCTCTGCAAGTAGTGCATATTGGCATAGAAAACCACAGATTGACATCATCTCTGTTGCATTTTATCGATATTTCTCTCGTGAAACATTTCCCAGTTACATTTTAGCCTGGTTCTGGCCTCACTTGGAGTTGCGGCCTACTGGTGGCAAACTTGACACTTTTAATTTACTTCCATTCACTTCTAGCAAAAGTATTTATTACAACATTATGTAGTAATAGCACTTGGTACAGGGCATTCTCCCAAAAGCCCAAGTCATATTTTCTCTCAAGTATTCAACTATGTCCAGAAGAAGAGTGGGCTAGCTCAGACTTAGGTGCCACTGTAGTGAAGAACTCAGTCCTTTTCTTCTTTGTAGTGTCCTCAGGAATTCCCATCAGATACAGCTCTGTGATGGACCCATAATGGTTTTATAAAGGTCACAGGCCGTATTTATCTCTTCCACTAGGGTGACATTTCATGAAGTTGCCTTTCTTCAAATGACTATCCTTCTTTGATGAGTGTGTTGTCTCCTAGTGGTCTGATCTCTCTGATGACATAATTGATGGGGTTTGATGGAGGACAAGAGAGACTGAAACTCTCTCTCCTCCTATGTGATTCTCTTTCTGGGCCCTGGCTCTCACTCCAGCTAGAATCTTCCAAACTGAAACTCTCCCACCATTAGACTGGTGTACCTCCCAAGGTGCTTGCCTGACATTGTGTTTATGCATATATCCAATGGATGTGACTGACATCCTCACCAATCACGTTGCTTTCTTGATCCAAAGAGGACTATTCCTCACAAACTGACCACAAGCTTGTCTTGTTTATACACGTACAATTTCATACGTCTTTAGATTGATTGATCCATGATTACACTAATTGGATGGTAATGGAACCCTACCCTTACACTGTTAAAAATCTGTGTCCAATAATTGGAGACCTTCAGTATCTGTGGCTAAGGATATAGAAGTACTTTCAGGAGTTACTGTTGAGGCTGTAGCATTCATTGATGTTGTAGCTCAGCATCATCAAGGACCAACCCCTTGTTGGTGTAATAAGCATCTGAACTGTGCAATGATAGGACAAGGCTCTAGGCATACCAGGCACCTGCAGGGAATTCCCACAGAAAATTCCTTCCCAGTTACCCCAGAGGAATGGCGACACATGAGAAAGGACATGGAAGCACATCTAGGAATGAAAACATGAAGGGAGCTACCCCAGAAGCCCCTGGCCCCTACAGCTGTGCCACTCGACAAGTCTGACCTGATTCCTTCACCCATTTCCTCCTGATCAAATACTCTTGTTCCCATAGATCAGCAAAGCACTGAGCTGGCTGTCAGTTAGAGGAGCAATGGTGCCTCCAGAAGAAACTCTCCTTTTTAAATAACAGCAGAATTGGGCTTGTGACTCAGTGTCCGTTGCTTTCCCTAAACACTGATTTCTATAAATAACTTAATAGTTGATTGTGCCATTTGATGCACTCCTTAATACAATTTTAATGAGAACTCTTATTTATGTGAGCACTTCAACTTAGCTCCAGTTGGTGCCCTCCCAAAATAAAGCAATGATCTTGTAGGTGAGACAGAATGTATTTGCATGGCCACTTGTGAAAATCAGGGTAAGAATAATATTGATCATATTTTTTTGTATTAGTAATTAATTTATCTTCTCTACTGTGGATCCTCCTTTTTTATACCTTTTGATTCATAGACTCTGCTCATTTCACAGGAGTGTACAGTTTTTTCCAGTGTAGCATTCTAAGGGATTCGAACATTTGTAATAGCAGGAGGTATGAAATTGATACAACCAATGATGACCAAACTCTGCCAGGTACAATTTTATAGCTACTTAGCAGGCTAGAAATAGAATTGTTATGGTTTGTGTGTCATTTCAGATGGAGAAATAAGGGGAAAAGGGGATTGATAACTCATTTATACATTATGCAAATGAACAAGTAAGATAATGTACAGAAAGTGTTTTGCCAGCTTTAATGCTCTCTATAAATTCCAGTTGTTATTATTATTAATAAATTAATAGATTTAATATACCTTTTAGACATAAATGGCAGTGGGGCTTGTCCCCCATTCCCAGAATGCAGACTTTCCTAACTTATCTTGGGATTATCTCTTCCTTCTATGCTCACCTGGAATATCATCTCCTTTCTACAGGCGCAGGATCTCTTTGGATTCTCCAAGCAGCCTGTGCCCACTCCCATCCTCACAGATTCCCTGGTATTTATTTTGTAACTCTTTGTCATCTGTGCCTGTGGCCTTCTAGACACATGTTGAGTTGTTTCTACTGATAGAATACTAATTCTGCAAGAACAGAAGCTGTTTCATTTTTTTCTCGAGTGTTTGCAACTTTGGAGGAGATTAATAAATGCGTATGGACTGACTAAGCTCTTTCTAGGTCTTTCAGAAAATATAGGGCCATGGCATCCAATGTTATTCTCCTCCTCAATTCAGTCTCTTAACTGAAGGACAAATCTTATTTTGAAGAACTTCAAAAAGGAATTTATTTCCTCATATTGAAATTTTGCTGTAGTGTATTTTGATATTAAACATTTTAGATTTCTTAAAAATCTGCATTCACATTACATGAATACAGGAAAAACCTATGATTTCCTATTCGTGGAAGCCCCTTCCATCCAGTTAGACCCTGAACCCTTTGTGGCTCAGGTAAGTCATAGAGAATTGCTCCAGATTTATCGCTATTAAAGGACTTCTCCTGGGCCACACAAAGAATAAAGGTCAAAGCAGATTTTAGTTCAGGTCTTTCTCCTTGCCTTGAACCTGGTCATTTATTTTTTTCAGGATAATGATGGGCAGTTGTGCTATTTGCTTCTATCCTCATCCATTTATTCACATATTTCATTCCAAATTACTGTGAAAATTGGGTTTGAGAAAAGGAGTTTTTGAGTCTATCTTGAAAAAAATTATCTTTGTAGTTGAAAATTCAACTATATGTCCTAGTTTGGAGAACAGACATTTGTCATCCACTTAACTTTTCCTGTGTGAATTGTTAGAACAGATGCTTCTGAGGGAGGGCTGAGGGAATTGGCATCATATCACCTGTGAACAGGGGCATTTGGTGGTCCTTGGTATCAATAGATAACATTTTTGTTTATGCAAAGGCTTATTAACTTGATATATAATAAAACAATCATACAGTAAACATTTAATAAAACAAATTATATAATAATCATTATATATTTAATCTGTTATCTCCTCTATTCTTTATTTGGTCATCAATTCTCCCTAAATGACAATTATAAAAGGTGCTTCATTCCATTCTCTTTCAATTAAAAAAAAAGTTGTGACCTTTTAAATTCGAGTCTTATAACTTTTTGGAGCTTGTTATGGTAGGTGGTGTCAGATGCTTCCCTGAATCTATTTTTCTGCCAAACTTTTTCAGAATGCCTAGTGATTCTTTTTTTTTTTTTTTTAATATATATAAACCCTTACCTTCTGTCTTGGAGTCAATACTGTGTATTGGCTCCAAGGCAGAAGAGTGGTAAGGACTAGGCAAGGGGGGTCAAGTGACTTGCCCAGGGTCACACAGCTAGTGATTCTTTTTTTTAAAATTCTATTTAATTAGTTAATTTAGAATATTTTTCCATGGTTACAAGATTCATGTTCTTTCCCTCCTCTCCCACCAATCCTTTCCCATAGCTGATGCACAATTCCACTGGGTTTTACATGTGTCATTGATCAATACCTATTTCCATATTATTGATATTTGAACTAAGGTGATCATATAGTCTATATCCCCAATCATATCCCCATCGAACCATGTGATCAAGCAGTTGTTTTTCTTCTGTATTTCTACTCCTGCAGTTCTTCCTCAGAAGGTGAATACCATTCTTTCTCATAAGTCCCTCCGAATTGTTCTAGATCATTGCATTGCTACTCAAGTAGAGAAGTCCATGACATTCGATTGTACCACAGTGTATCAGTCTCTGTGTACATTGTTCTCCTGGTTCTGCTCCTTTCACTCTGCATCAATTCCTGGAGGAATTTTCCAGTTCACATGAAATTCCTCCAGTTTATTATTCCTTTTAGCACAACAGTATTCCATCACCAGCATATACCACAATTTGTTCAGTCATTCCCCAACTGAAGGGCATCCCCTCATTTTCCAATTTTTTGCTACCACAAAGAACGCAGCTGTGAATATTCTTGTATAGGTCTTTTTCCTTATTATTTCTTTGGGGTATAAGCTTAGCAGTGCTATGCCTGGATCAAAGGGCAGGCAGTCTCTTAGCGCCCTTTGGGCATAGTTCCAAATTGCCTTCCAGAATGGTTGGATGAGTTCACAACTCCACCAGCAATGCATTAATGTCCCAATTCTACCCCCCCCCAACCTTTATTTATTATTATTTATATTATTTATTACTTTCTTTTGCTATCATGTTAGCCAATCTGCTAGGTGTTAGGTGATACCTCAGAGTTGTTTTGATTTGCATTTCTCTGATTATAAGAGATTTAGAACACTTTTTCATGTGTTTATTAATAGTTTTGATTTCTTTATCTGAAAATTGCCTATTCATGTCCCTTGCCCATTTATCAGTTGGGGAATGGCTTGCTTTTTTGTACAATTGATTTAGCTCCTAATAAATTTGAGTAATTAAACCTTTGTCAGAGGTTTTTGTTATAAAGATTTCGCCCCCCCCCCAATTTGTTGCTTCCCTTCTAATTTTGCTTGCATTGGTTTTGTTCATATAAAACCTTTTTAATTTAATGTAATCAAAATAATTTATTTTACATTTTGTAATTTTTCCTAACTCTTGCTTGGTCTTAAAATTTTTCCTTTCCCAAAGATCTGGCAAGTATACTATTATTTGTTCACCTAATTTACTTATAGTTTCCTTCTGCTGAGGTCACTTACCCCAAGTCTATTCCACTGAACCTCCCTCTTGTCTCTTAGCCACTACCATATTTTTTTTAAACCCTTACCTTCCATCTTGGAGTGGTAAGGGCTAGGAAATGGGGGTCAAGTGACTTGCCCAGGGTCACACAGCTGGGAAGTGTGTGAGAACTTTGTTATATTTTTTCCTAATTCATTAAAAAAGTTTTTTGGTAGTTTGATGGGTATGGCACTAAATAAGTAAATTAATTTAGGTAGGATTGTCATTTTTATTATGTTAGATCCAACCCATGAGCAATTATTGTTTTTCCAATTATTTAGATCTTGTTTTAATTGTGTGGAAAGTGTTTTGTAGTTGTGTTCATATAGTTCATATATATAGTTCCTGTGTTTGTCTTGGCAGGTAGATTCCTAAGTATTTATTTTGTCTAGGGTGGTTTTGAATGGAATTTCTCTAACTCTTGCTGCTGAGATATGTTGGAGATATATAGAAATGCTGATGATTTATGTGGATTTATTTTGTATCCTGCAACTTTGCTAAAGTTGTTGATTTTTCCACTAGCTTTTTAGTCGATTCTCTAGAATTCTTTAAGTAAACCATCATATCATCTGCAAAGAGTGATAGCTTGGTTTCCTCATTGCCTATTTTAGTACCTTCAATTTCTTTTTCTTCTCTAATTGCTATTACTAGTGTTTCTAGTACAATGTAAAACAATAGAGGTGATAATGGGCATCTTTGTTTCACTCCTGATCTTATTGGGAAGGCTTCTAGTTTATCCCCATTGCAGATGATACTTGCTGATTGTTTTAGATATATACTGTTTATTATTCTTAGGAAAGGCCCTTCTATTCCTATACTTTCTAGTGTTTTCAATGAGTATGAGTATTGTATTTTTTCAAAGGCTTTTTCTGCATCTATTGAAATAATCATGTGGTTTTTGTTGGCTTGCTTGTTGATATGGTCAATTATGTGGATGGTTTTCCTAATATTGAACCATTCTTGCATTCCTGGTATAAATCCCACCTGTTCATAATGAATAAGTCTCCTGATCACTTGCTGGAGTCTTTTTGCTAGTCTCCTATTTAAGATTTTTGCATCTGTGTTCATTAAGGAGATTGGTCTGTAGTTTTCTTTGTTTTTGACCTGCCTGGCTTTGGAATCAGTACCATATTTGTGTCATGAAAGGAATTTGGTAGAACTCCTTCTTTGCTTATTATATCAAATAGTTTGTATAATATTGGGATTTGTTGTTCTTCGAATGTATGATAGAATTCACTTGTGAATCTAGGTACTGGGGATTTTTTCTTAGGGAGTTCTTTGGTGGCTTGTTCAATTTCTTTTTCTGATATGGGATTATTTAAATATTCTATTTCTTCTTCTGTTAATCTAGGCAATTTATATTTTTGTAAATAACCTAGATTGCCGTATTTATTGCCATATAATTGGGCAAAATATTTTTAATGATTGCCTTAATTTTCTCTTCATTAGAGGTGAGGTTTCCATTTTCATCTTGGATACTGTTAATTTGATTTTTTCTTTTCTTTTTTATTTGATTGACCAATATTTTGTCTATTTTATTTGTTTTTTCAAAATACCAAATTCTAATCTTATTTATTAATTCAATAGTTCTTTTACTTTCTATTTTATTAATTTTTCCTTTAATTTTTGTGTTTGGATATGAAACTTTCCACTTAGTTCTGGTCTTTTCTTTACAAATACTTAGAAATCTTCTCTTTTGTTGAATGACCATACTTTCCCCTGGAAGTATATAGTCAGTTTTGATGGGTAGGTGTTCCTTGGTTGAAGACCCAATTCTCTTTCCTTTCTGAATATCATATTCCAAGCCTTGTGGTCCTTCAGTGTGGATGCTACCAGATCTTGTATAATCCTGATTGCTGCTCCTTGATATCTGAATTGTCTCTTTCTGGCTTCTTATAAAATTTTCTCCTTAGCTTGGAAGCTCTTAAATTTGGCAATTACAATCCTGGGAGTTTTCTTTTGAGGATTTAGTGTAGAGGGTGTTCTATAAACTCTTTCAATGTCTATTTTGCCCTCTTGTTCAACAATATCAGTGCAGTTTTCTTGGATAATTTCATGTAGTATGGTTTCAAGATTTCTGTTTATTTCTGAGTTTTCAGGTAGTCCAATTATTCTCAGATTGCCTCTTCTAGACCAATTTTCATGATCAGTCATCTTCTCAGTGAGATATTTCCTGTTTCCTTCTATTTTGTCAGTCTTTTGACTTTGCTTTATTCTTGCTGTTTTGCAAAATCATTGGCATCCAACTGCCCAATTTTGTTCTTTAAAGACTGGTTTTCCACTATAATCTTTTGATTTTCCTTTTTGGCTTGGTCTATCCTGCTTTTCATGGCTTCCAGCTGTCTAAGTGTGTTCTCCAATTTATTTATCATTTCATTTGATTTCTAGGCTTATTTCTCCAATTAGAAGTTCCTGTCTTTTAGACTGTTATTTTCTTTTTTGAATTATTTCCAACTTTTCTTGCCAAAACTACTCCATTTTTCTCAAAATCTCCCATTTAAATTCTTTAAGTATTTGTGGCCAATTTCCTTTTTTTTGGGGGGGGGAGGAAGTTTGGATGCATTTAATTGTTCATTGTCCTCTGTTGTTTCCTCTGTAGTCTGGTTATTTTCTCCATAAAATTTATCCAGGGTCAAAGCCTTCTTCTTGATCTTGGTTTTTGGAAGTTGTATTTTCTAGGCATTGTTTGCCATCACTAATCTGGTTTTTCCTTCCCTTTCCAGTCAAGAGTCTGAGTGAGGAGGGCAGACTCTCTGTGTATGGAGCTAAGGAGAGCAGTTTTTGCCTGAGTCCACCTCTTGCGTCTCCATGGCTTCTACTATGTGCTGCCACTCTCTCTGCTATATCTGCGCCCCAGGTCTAAGCTCTTCGGTCTGCTGGGGTCTTGGGTCTAGCTGCTCAGGAATAGGTCTTTGGTGGTCTTAGTCAGCTGCCAAGGATATAGAGGTGCCCCTTGCTCGCCTGCTTATTCTAGCATACTGGCTCTGACCCCTGGCTCTGTAGGTGGGGTGGGGAGGGTTGATCAGCTTGCATTTTGGGGGAGCTATTTCACCCCATTCTAGTGTGGAAATGCCCATATGGTAAAAGAACAAGGAATCAAGGATGACAGCCAGCTTTTGAGCCTGAGTTATTAGGAGAATAATGGTATCCTCAACAGGGAAGTGCAGAAGTAAGGAGTATTAGGGGGGGAGGGATAATGAGCTCAGTGCTGGACATAATTGAGTTTAAGTTGCCTACTGGACGTCCACTTTGAAATGTCCAATAAATGGTTGGAGATGGGGTCTTGAAGTCAGGAGAGAGGTCAGGCCGAGATAAGCACATCTAAGAATCCTTAGCAGAGAGAGAATGGAAGCTGAGGATCTTACCAGTAAAATGGTATAAAGGGATCGGAGAAGAGGACCTGGGACAGAGCTCTGGGGGATCCCCACCTTTAGTGGGGGCACCTGGGATGAAGAAGGAGCAAAGGAGGCTGAGAAGGACCAGTCAGACAGGTGGAGAACCAGGATAAAGAAGAGAAGAGACTGCAAAAAGAAGAAGAGAAGACAGATGGAGCCAAAGGCCAGCTTGAGGGGCAGGAAGCAGGAAGAAGCCAGAGGAATTGCAGTGACCACTCTTGCTCATGGAAACCATCATGAAGTGCTCTTCCCTCCTTTGGAAGTGAGAGCAAGAAGGAAGGAGGCCTGGTCTGTCTCAGGACATTTTACTGACCTGTTTTTGCTTTGTTACAAGGGAGGCTTTAATAGGGGAGGATTATATTGGGAAATAATTATGATGGAAGACATAAAATCCTTTTTCCCCACATCCTGCCTTTACACAGACTGCCTCCCTTTCCTGAAACATCACCTGCACCTTTAGAAAGAGCATGAAAAATTCAATAATGATCCAAAAAATAGCTTACATTAGAGAGTACTTTATGGTTTGCAACCACTCTCGGTCTGTTATCCCTGGAGGCTATTAGACATTGCTTTGTTCAGCTGTGTATAAGACAGACAAAGCCTAAAATCTAGAGAAGGCAGTTGTTCCCTCACTGTGTTGTGCTTGTGGCATCATGGGAGATGTCTCATGCCAAGTCAGATGGGAAGAGTGACTTATGGATGTAGAGATCCTAAAGGAGATTCAGTTTATCTGATGCAGAATACAATGAGCAGAAGCTAGGCAGCTAGCTAGGTGGCTCAGTGGATAGAGTGCTAGGCCTGGAGAAGGGAGGTCCTGGGTTCAAATTTGTGCTTGGACACTTCCTAACTGTGTATTCCTGGACAAGTCACTTGAACCCCATTGCCTAGCCCTTACTGCTGTACTGCCTTGGAACCAATTCACAGTATTGATTTGAAGATGGAAGGTAAGAGTTTAAAACCACAACAATGTGAATAAATGAAAGGATTGTTCAGATAGCTGAGCCCTGAATAACAAACGGGAAGTCCATGCAGTTGGAACGCAGTCAAGGAAGGATTCCTTCTCTGCGGCACTCATGGGATCAGGGGTGGCGGTGTGTCTTTCTTAGTGATAAAGAAGGACTCAACATCAAAAGGGCAAGATTTTTCCAGCCTCCAGAAATGATTGATGAAGTAACAAAAGGCATCAATAAAATGTATTTAAAATGTTTATGTTGTTCGGAAATTAAATCATATGGATTGTATTGATACCTAGAATTTTCTCATTGAGAGAGATTGGCCCATTGGCCACACAATGATGAAGAATGAATATAGCTCAGATTTAGGCATAAGAAGCAACTATTTTTTAAATGGATTTCTCAATATTTGATTTAAAAATAGGAGTTTGGGGATACAAATGTTAAGCATTTTTATAAATTAATGAGACTCTTCTAGATTCCAAGTCTCTTTAGTGGGCCACCACTGCATCAAGTGTTTTGTTAAATTATGCTTCTCTTCTGAAATATAGATGATTGGGGATGTCGGCATGATGCTAAAGCATTTAACATGTTCAGTGAAAATGTAATGAAGCGATTCATATATTTAGTCAAACATTTGGGAATGTTTAATCTGGAGAGGAAGCTAGTGGGGACGTAATGGCCACTTTCAAGTGTGGAATATGGAGGAAGGATCTGCTCGGCTTGTTCTGCTTGGCCACCGAAAACAAAGAGCGAGTCGTTTTGAAAAGGCCAAGTTTAGTGTGTCCCAAGGAAAAACCTCCTAATAATTAGACAGAGTCCCAAATGGCCACTCATGGGCTGGCCTTCCCTCGAGGTCTTCCAGACCAATCACTTGCTTGTTTGTAGTTGAAAGTGATGCTGGTTCAGGCATGTTGGAGTAGGTGGTCCCTCAGCCTCTTGAGGCTGTGATTCTTGGGACAGTGTTGGCCGTGTGACTTCAGTTTGTTTTCTTAATTTGAGCCGATATTTTGTAAATACAAACTCAGATGGCGGAGAAAACTACAACATGGTGACTTTAGTTATTTAGACAAAGCTGTTTTCCCCAATGGAATAAATGCTGGAATCTTTGGTATATTGAAGACTCAACAGAAAAACCCCAGAACCTTTGTAGTGAGTTTGTTGACCGATTATGGTCTTAGCACATAGTTGTGGGCATTAGACATCCGATTTCTTTTGACATTCCAAGGCCTAGAGACATTAGGGGTCCTCCAGACAGATTTGTGTCTAGGTTTCTGGTTGATTGTTGGGATTTATACAGTCAGTTGATGAATCACTTGTTAGAGGAAAACCACTGGTGTTTCAGTGCAGTCGCTCTGTCCGGTGGCCTGGCTCGATGTTACTGGTACAGATGTTCCCTCCATGCATTGCCCATCCTGTTACAGGCCATCTGCCTCTGAAGGCTCTGGTCCAGCTGGCCTTGGCAGTGTATTTTCAGAGGAGGACCAAGAATGAGCAGGATGTCACCCCCTTTCCAGCTCCTCATTATTTCTCACCCCTGTATCCAACCTTACCAAGACCTGGTGATTTCTTCCCTTTCACAGCATCTCTCGAGTTCACCTCCTTCTCTCCTCTGATACTACTTGGTTCCTAGAGTGGGTGCTTCCCCGCAGTACTTTTAGCCTGCTGGGGAATTTGCCTGCCTTGGAGCTCTCCCCAATTTAATCTATTCTCCATTCAGCCACCAAAGTGGCCTTCCTCAAGGCCAGGGCCCATTGTGCCACCCCCTCCTCAGGGCATTCCAGTGGCTCCCTATGGCCTCCAGGAGCAGAGCAAAATAGGCATCTTCTTTGGCATTCAAAGTCCCTCAGACCCCAGCCCCCTTCTGCCTCACCAGGCCTCTGAGGCCTGCTTCAGTTCCACCAGCCTCCTGGCTGTGCCACCAACAGGACACATTGCCTGCCAGCTCTGGGCCTTTCTTCTGGCTTCCCCCTTCCCTAGGGTACTCTTATGTGGCTGGTTTATACCTGGTGGTCTGTCTGCTGTGCTCCCTTAGACTGAAAGCCCTTGGAGGGCAGGGACCATTTTCCCTCTCTGCATCTCCCTGGCATACAGCAGGTGCTTTATCATTGCTTCTTGACTCGTGCAATTTCTCCTCTTCCTATGGATAACACATTTCTCTCAGGGCTGTCACAGTCTGAGCCGTCACAAAATCTTCCTGTGAGTTTTCAAATCCAGGAGCCCCTCCTCATGGAGGCCTTCAGGCAATGCAGGTTGGCCTAAGAAATTAAATGGGCATTTGGGAGGGTTTAGCAGAAGCCACAGATGGCATGTGAAGACTGGCAGGTGTCAGAAAGTTTAGAAACTCAGAAATGCATAAAACATGTGTGTGGTATGGCCTAATATCTGTTTTAGCTGTTAATACCCTAAATGCACACAGTTTCTTTTGCTGTAAATACCTCATAAAAGGAAAAGAAAAAATCCAGACCTTTTCTCTAGAGTGACGGCAGGGCTCCAAAATGTTATAGAGATTCTCCAGGTGAGGGGGGGAGCAAATGGCCTAACCCCCTCCATGTGGAAGGGATGCCTTTACAGTCAACTCCTAACAGAAGGGTCGTGCCATAGTGGATAGAGTGCTGGGCCTGGAGTCAGGAAGACTCAAATTCAAATCCAGCCTCAGATCCTTACTAGCTGTGTGACCCTGGGCAAGTCAGTTATCCTCTGCCTCAGTTTTCTCAACTATAAAATGGGGACACTATGAATACCTACCTCACATGGTTGTTGGGTTTTTTACATTTTAAATATTTTTCCATGTTTCCATGATTCATTTTCTTTCCCTCTCCTCTTTCGTTCCCTCTCCCAAAACCGACAAGCAATTCCACTGGGTTGTACAAATGTTATCACTTGATACTTATTTCCATATTATTTGTTTTTGCTATGGAGTGATCTTTTAAAGCTGAAACCCCAGATCACATACCCATATATACATGTGATAAGTGGTGTCATATGTTTTTCTTCTGTGTTTCTGCTCCCACAGTTCTTTCCCTGGATGTGGATACATTCTTTCTTCTAAGTCCCTCAGGACTGTCCTGGGTCATTTGCATTGTTACTAGTAGCAAAGTCAGTTACATTCGACCATGCTACAGTATATCAGCTTCTGTGTACAATGTTCTCCTGGTTCTGCTCATTTTGCTCTGTATCTGTTCCTGGAGGTTCTCCCGGTTCATATGGAAGAAGTCAAGCAGTTCATCACTCCTTACAACACAACAGTTGACCATCGCCATCAGTTACCGCAATTTGTTCTGCCATTTCCTAAGCGAGGGACACCCCTTCATTTGCTAAATTTTTTGCCACCACAAAGAGTGCTCACATGGTTGTTGCAAGGCTTAGGCTTAAAGTGTTTTGAAAAAAAGTGTTGCATAAATGCTAGCTTTTATTATTATTAATTAATTTTATTATTAATATGTTATCACAATCTGCAGCAATGATTAGTGTATTGATATAGTAGCAGCAGCAACAATATTAATAATAATAATGTTCCAAATGTTGGCATATCTCCATTTTGGACTGATAATCAAGCCTCAGTGAGGGTTTAAAGAACAATTTCCTTCATATGCATGGGTGAATCTCCAGGTCTGACACTGATACTACCTAGATGACCTTGGACAAGTCACTTCCACTGAAGGAGCCCAATGTGCTCCTCTGTAGAACCTGGAGGAGTTGAATCAAATGACCTGGAAGGTCTTTTCCAAATTAAAAATCCTAGATCCTATCAGACTTCTGAGATAACCTTCTCCTCCATTACAATGTAGGCTACATGCTCATATCCTAAATGAATCTAATTAGTTGATTGTGTTTAAAGGGCAAGGAAAATGGATCTCTCCAGTTACTTAAGTAGCTGAAATGATGATACAATGAATAAAAAAGGATAGCATCAAAGTTAGAAGATTTGAATTCAAATTCTGTCTCTTATTTATTATACTGGCAGGATGAACACTCTCCCTATGACAAGCCATAGAATTTCTGGTGCTCTAAGGCAATGTTCTAAGACTAAAACAGAGTTGCTGACTTTCCTCAGTGGAATTTTCTTATGGAAGTGAAATGTCAGGTCTGGTTCTTTATTCCCCCCCAAAAAGGTCATTAAAAATGCACTGGATGTTTTGGTTGCCACTGGTCAAGTTTGAAACAACAGGAATGTGAAATAAAAAAATAAATTCACTCTTCCCAGTCGGCTTCTGAGCTCTGATGTCTGCCTGTTAACAGTAACAGCTGGCACTATGGAGCACTTTACAGGCAGCCATCTTGTAAGGTAAGCGAAGAGCATCATGGCTGCCATTTTACTCATGAAGAATCTCAGGTGCAGGAAGGGATGGACCCACAATTGGTCACAAAGGTTCTGAGTCTGAGTAGGGGAACTCCATCCCAGGTAGCACCTGACTCTTCAAATGTCTGTCAAACCAGTCAATCAATAGGCATTTATGGGGGCAGTTATGGGTGCCTCGTGGAAAAAGAGGCAGGCAGGGCTAGAGATGGGAGGTCTTGAGTTCCAATCTGGCCTGAGACACTTCCTTGCTGTGTGACCCTGGGCAAGTCACTTGACCCCCATTGCCTAGACCTTACTGTTCTTCTGCCTTGGAACCAATACACAGTATTGATTCTAAGATGAAAAGTAAGAGTTTTTAAAGAAAAATAAATTTGTTTCTAATCCTAACCTACATGATGGAAATTGGATTCCTTTTCTTTTTTGTCATTCATGAATTTCTCCCATCTCCAGAGAAGTTGGCTATGTGGCAGGAAATTACATGGTTGACTAATTTTAGACTGGTTGACAGATTAAAAAATCAGGCTTTTCCCAAGTGATGAGGACTCACTCTATTTCCAGGGCAAATCATTTTTTAGTTCATTAAAAAACAATTCCAGGGGTGGATAACAGATGATTAAATCAAGATTACTTCACACAACAGATTAAAAATCTTTTTGAAGGTCCATCTGATACTTCTTAGCAATCAAGAGAAAACGACTGTTGGAACTCTATGTAAAAGGTCACACTATCATTGGGAATTAATGTATTTGAAGTAAAGGTGAGAGCCTGTAGAATTGAGGTGAAATGTATTGCCATATGTAACTACGAAGAGTTGGTATGAATTGTCATGGTTAATTTCAGAGAGATTACTACTTTTCTAAAAGCACAAAAGCGTTAATTTTTTTTTACTGAAATCTTTAAAAACCAGTTTACTTTATAGCTTTGTCTTTAAAGGATTTCTCCCTACTCACTGATATAAAATCAGAAAAAAAAGACTTTTTAAATGGTGTAGCTCTCTATGTTTAGATATTTATTTATTTTGAATTTATGAGGATGTCTAAACCCATCCTCCACCATATTCTTTTTACTTTTACACAGTCGGTTTTACCAATTGTTGAGCACCTTTGACAGTATTTTATCTTGCTATTTAGTTATGTCCAATTCTTCATGATCCTGTAGCACACCGATGCTATCCATGGGGGGGGGGGGGGTTTCTTGGCAAAGAAACCGAAGTGGTTTGCCATTTCCTTTTTCCAGTGGATTAAGGGAACATAGGTTAAATAACTTGCCCAAGGTCACGTAGTAAGTGTCTGAGATTACATTTGAACTCGGGTCTTTCTGACTCCAGATCTGACACTCTTATCCACTGCATTACTTCACCGCCGCACTACTGCTATTACAAATAGTAGGAAAATTCATATAATCTTTATCGATTGAGTTCAGATAGAAATTTTACTTGATATTCTTTCACGAAACAGTCTATCTTCCATCTGCCTGGCTTTGCACTGGGTATTAGTCAACTAGCATTATTTATTTAATTCAATTTTATTTTTTTTTACCAATTACATGTAAGTTTTCTGAAATTAAATGATCCAAATTGTCTCCCTCCCTCCCTTCCTTCCCCCCTCCCAGAGCTGGCAAGCAATTTAATCTGGCTTATATATACATATATATAAAATATCATGCAAAATATGCTTTCACATTGTTCTTTTTGTAGTGAATAATCATATAAAACAAAAGCCCCCAAACAAAAACCCAAATAAACAATTGAAAAATCTCATATGCTTTCATTTGCATTCTGACTCCAACAGTTCTTTCTCTGGAGGTGGAGAGCAATCTTTGTCCTGAGTCCTTCCAAATCATCCTGCAGGGATCTTTGTACTCCTGAGAGCAGCTAAGTATCGATCCCATTTGATCAGTCCACAGTATTGCTATTACTGTGCTCAGTGTCCTCCCAATTCTGCTCATTTCACTCTGCATCAGCTCTTTCTGAAGTCATCCAGCTCATCACTCCTTACAGCACAATAGTATTGCATCACGATTATGTACCCCAAGTTGCTCAGCCACTCACCAATTGAGCCTGCTCTTTGTCTCCATAAAAAGGACAGCTATAAATATTTGTGTACACGCAGGTCCTTTCCTCTTTCTTTGGGACACAGACCCAGTAGTAGTATTACTAGATAAATCGGTATGCATTCTTTTGTAGCCCTTTGGGCATACTTCCAAATTGCCCAGAATGGTTGTACCAGTTCACAACTCCACCAACAATGTACTAACGTCCTAATTTTACCACATTCCCTCCAATGTTTATTTCCACTAGTTTTTTTAGTTGATTTTCTAGGATTCTCCAAGCATAGCATCATATCATCCGCAGAGTGATAGTTTAGTTTCCTTATTCCTTCTTTAATTTCTTCAATTTCTTTTTCTTCTCTAATTGCTAAAGCTAGCATTTATAGTACAATATTAAATAGTAGTGGTGGTAATCCTTGCTTCACTCCTGATCTTACTGGGAAGGCTTCTAACTTATCCCCATTACAGATGATACTTGTTGATGGTTTGAAATGAATACTACTTATTATTTTAAGGAAAGGTCCTTTTATTTTGATGTTTTCTAGTATTTTCAGGAGGAATGAGAATTATATTTTGTCAAAGACTTTCTGCATCTATTCAGATGATCATATGATTTCTGTTAGTTTGATTACTGATATGGTCAATTATACTGGTGGTTTTCCAAATATTAAACCTGTCTTGCATTCCTGGTATAAATCTCACCTGGTCATAGTGAATAATCCTTGTGATAACTTGCTGTTATCTCTTTGTTAGTATCTTTTTTAAGATTTTTGCTTCAATGTTCATTAAGGAAATTGTTTTGTAATTTTATTTCCCTGTTTTGGGACGTCCTGGCCTAAGTATAAGTACCATATTTGCATCATGAAAAGAATTTGGTAGAACTTCTTTTTTGCTTATTTTGCCAAATAGTTTGTATAGTATTGGGATTAATTGCTCTTTAAATGTTTGATAGAACTCACTTGGAATCCATCTGTCCAAGGGATTTTTTCATAGGGAGTTTATTGATGACTTGTTTCTGAGATGGAATTATTTCAGTATTCTATTTCCCCTTTTGTTAATTGAAGTAAGTTATATTTTTGTAAATATTCATCCATTCCACTTAGATGATCAGATTTATTGTCATATGAATTTCCTATTCCTTAGAAGTGAAACAACCCTTTTTATTTTTGATCCTGGTAATTTGATTCTCTTTTTTCAATAAAATTAACCAACATTCTATTTTATTTTATTTGTTTTGTAAAACCAGCACTTAGTTCAACAGTTCTTTTACTTTTTCTTTTATTAATTTCTCCTTTGATTTTTAAGATTTCTAGTTTAGTTTAACTGGGGATTTTTAATGTGTTATTTTTCTTTTTTTAATTTATTTAGAATATTTTTCCATGGTTACATGATTCATGATTTTTCTCACCCCATTCCCAACCCCCTCCTGGAGTTGACAAGCAATTCCACTAGGTTATACATGTATCATTGTTCAAAACATATTTCCGTGTTATTCATATTTGCAATAGAATGATCTTTTAACATCAGAACCCCAGTCATATCCCCATCAAACCATGTGATCAATCATATGTTTTTTTCCTGTGTTTCTGTTCCCACAGTTCTTTCTCTGGATGTGGTTAGTTTCTTTCTCCTAAATCCCTCAGGATTGTCCTGGGTCATTGAATTGCTGCTAGTAGAGAAGTCAGTTGCATTCGGTTGTGCTACAATGTATCAGGCTCTGTGTATGTTGTTCTCCTGATTCTGCTCCTTTCACTCTGCATCCATTCCTGCAGGTCTTTACAGTTCACATGGAAATCTTCCAGTTCAGCATATTCCATCCCCATCAGATACCTCAATTTATTCAGCCATTCCCTGTAGGACATACCCTCATTTTCCAATTTTTTTTTGTCACCACAAATAGCACAGCTATGAATACTTTTGTACAAGTTTTTTTCCTTATTATCTCTTTGGGGGTACAAACCCAGAAGTGGTATGGCTAGATCAAAGGTCAGGCATTCTTTTAAAGCCCTTTGTGCATAGTTCCAAATTGCCATCCAGACTGGTTGAAATTTGTTATTTTTCTAGTTTTTTTTAGTTGTGTGCCCATTTCAATGATCTCCTTTTTTCTCTATTTTATTGATATAAGTATTTAGGGATATAAAATTTCCCCCGAGTACTGCTTTGGCTGTATCCCATCAGTTTTGATATATTGCCTCCTCATTGTCATTCTCTTCAATGAAATCAGATTGTTTCTATGATTTGTTCTTTGACCCACCAGTTTTGAAGAATTAAATTATTTAATTTACCTTTCTATGAACTCCTATTGATTACAATTTTTATTGCATTGTGATCCAAAAATGTTGCATTAGTTATTTCTGATTTTCTGCATTTGGTTGTGAAGTTTTTATGCCCTAGTGCAGCATTGGCAAAGAGGCATTGGCATGTTAGCATGTGAGCCCCAGCATGCCACAGAGGGTTGCTCTGTTCCTGCTCTCCAATGTGACTGAGGACAATGTTCACATGCTCTGCCCCTCTTCTCAAAAGCCAAATGCAAACACTTCTGTCTCCTGCCTGGGGTAATGTGAGGGGCTCACGGGCTAGGACATGGTCAATTTTTGTATATGTACCAATGGCTGAAAAGAAGGTATATTCATTTTTATCCCTATTTAGTTTTCTCCAGGTATCTATTAAATTTAACTTTTCTAAAATTTCTTCCACTTTCTTTTTTCTTATTTATTTTTTGGTTAGAGTTATCTAGTTCTGATAAGAGAAGGTTGGGATCTGACCCCCACTAATACAGTTTTACTATCGATTTCCTTTTTAAGCTCCAATAGTTTCTCCTATAAAAATCTGGATGCTATACCATTTGGTGCATACATATTGAGTACTGATATTTCTTTATTATCTATACTTCCTTTTATCAAGATGTAATTACTTTCCTTATTTCTTTTAAGCAAATCTATTTTTGCTTTAGCTTTGTCTGAGATCCTGATTGCTACTCCTGCCTTCTTTGTCTCAGTTAAAGCCCAACTGATCTGCTCCAGCACCTTACATTTACCCTGGGTATATCTATATCTGCCTCGTATGTTTTTTTGTAAACAGCGTATCATAGGATTTTGTTTCTTAATTTACTCTGCTACCTGCTTCCATTTTATGGGTAACTTCATCCCATTTATATTCACAGTTGTGATTACCATCTATGTATTCCCTTTCATCTTGATTTCCTCTTTTAATCCTGCCCTTTCTCATTTCACTCTTTCTTTTTACACCACTGTTTTGCTTTTTGGCACTCCTCCCTTTTATTACTTCCCTTCCTACCACCTCCCTTGTTATTCCCCTCCTACTTCTCTATAGGGTCTTTTAGTCACCCCCCCCAACTTCTCCCTCCCTTATATTACTCCCCTCCCCATCATCCCTTTTCTTATTCCCCTTCAACTTCTCTATAAGGTAAGATAGGATTCTATACCCCAATGAATTTGGCGATTCTTCCCTCTCTGAGCCAATTTCAATGAGAGTGAGGTTTAAGTATTACCCATTACGACCCTCATCCTTCCCACCATTGTAATAGTATTCCCTCCCTCCCTTTGCCTTTTTATATAATATAATTTACCCCAGTTTACTTCTCTTCCTGTTTCTCTTAGTATAATCCTCTTTTTCACCCCTAGTTTTTTTTTTACATATCAACCTAAACAGCTTACTATCACACTCTTTGTCTATGTATACTTCTTCTAATTACTATGATAATGATAACAATTTTTAAGAGTTACAGATATCATCTTTCCATATAGGAATATAAAAACAGTTTGACCTTATTGAGGCCCTTACATTTTTTCTCTTATTTAACTTTTTATGCTTCTCTTGAATTTCATATTTGGACATGACATTTTTTGTTTAAGTCTCGTCTTCAGGAATGCTTGGAAATCTATTTTATTAAATGATTATACTTTCCCCTGGTTGTAAACCTAATTCCCTTGCCTTCCAGAATATCATATCCCAAGCCTTCCAGGCCTTCAATGTGGAAGCTGTCAGATCCTGTGTAATCCTGACTGGGGCTCCATGATATATATGTTTTTAATTTAAATTTAATTTTTAAAAATATTCTTCCATGTTTCCATGATTCATTTTCCTTCCCCTCTTCTCTCCCTTCTTCCAGAGCTGACAAGCAATTCCATTAGGTCGTACAAATGTTATCATTTGATACCTATTTTTTTTTTTTACCAAACCCCAAATCATATACCTGTATAAACAAGCAATAGATCCATGATATTTGAGTTGTTTCTGTCTGGTTCTTTGCCATATTTTCTCCTTGACCTGGGAACTCTTGAACTTGGCTATAACATTCCTATAGTCATTTGGGGATTTATTGCAGGAGGTGATATGTGGATTCTTTCCATTTCTATTTTACTCTCTTGTTCAATGATATCAGGGCAGCTTTCTTGGATAATTTATTGGAATACAATGTCCAGGCTATTATTTGGTTATGAATTTCAAGTAGTCCAATAATTCTTAAATTGTCTCTCCTGGATCTGTTTTCTAGGTTAGTTGTTTTTTCAATGAGATATTTCATATTTTCTTCCTTTCCCCCCCCCCCATTCTTTTGGTTTTGTTTTATTGTTTCTTGATGTCTCATGAAGTCATTAGCTTCTATTTGTCTGATTCTAAATTTTAAAGTCTGAGTTTCTTCCATGACCTTTTTGATCCTCCTTTTCCATTTGGTCCATTCTACATATCATGAAACTCTTTTATTCACTGGATTTTTGTGCCTCTTTTTCCAGCTGATAAGTTGTTATTTACTTTTTGCACTACTTTCATTTCTTTTCCCCATGTTTCTTCAACCTGTCTTATTTGATTTTTTAATTCTTTTTTGAGTTCTTCAGAGCTTGAGACCAGTTTCTGTTTTTCTTTGAAGTTTTACTTGTGGTTGCTTAGATCTCACCATCCTCTGTTAGTTTTGTGCTTTGTTCTTTGTCCCCATAGAAATTTTTTGATGGTTAAGTGTTTCTTTTGCTGTTTGCTAATTTCCTGAGGGTTTTTTGTTGTTGTTGTTGTTGTTGTTTGCCTGTGGACTGGGAATTCTGAAAGCTGCTATTTCTGTCTCCTCTGCTGCTGGCTTGCAGGGATTGACACTATAAGCTGTTTTGCCTGGGGGCGGGCTAAGCCTTCACTGCAACAGTATAGACTTGAAAGGGCCCAGTGCTTTGTTATTCTATTATGCTATATAATAGTGTTATACTATTCCAGGCCTCACTATGGGCTGGTACTGGGGTCTGGGACTTCACAGAGTAGGTCTGAGTTGCCCTTTTGTTGGTGTACCCCACATCTCAGGATCCCAAAATTGACCTATTCTCAGTCATAGAACCTGGCACAATTGGTGGAGGGGTGGTTAGCCATCCCTTTTCTATGTGCAGTTTTGCTTCTGGTTCCCCTTTATCCCATGAAAATTAACTCTTTCTCTGTTTACTTTTGAAGTTGTGTTCAGCAGGAGAACCCCCTTTCTCTGGCTTTTTGTTGGCTTTTTTATTCCTGTTGTTTTGAGACACTTTTTTTAAAAGGTTGGTTTGGAAGCATTGTCAGAGCAGTTCTGGCTTTCACTGCTACTAAGATGTCATCTTAGCTGAGCCTCCCTAATATATTTATTTTCTTACAAAGCCCATCACTGAGTTTTCATGGCCAAATTTAGAGCCCGGAGGATTTGAATTAAGCTTTGGGGACATAATTGCAACACAAAACTTGAGTTTTAAAGGCAAATAATGAAAATATGCTGTGAATGCATTAAGAGCTCCTCCTAACAGTATAGTGAACAAGTGAAAAATGAAGTACCTGGTGGTATTCTGGCCAGTCCACAGACTTGTGCTCATTGTTCTCATTTTTTTTTCCTATTGTAAGAGACTCAAATGTGTGCAGTTGTTGATGCAAACATAAAAATGAGGTTACTAATAAAATTGCACAAATGCTTGAATTTCAATGTTCAAAATGCAAATATAGAGGGCTAACTGTATGCTCAATGTGTCATTCGGGGCAGAGACCAACATAGACCAACAGAGACCTTTTAAGTCCAAATGCCATTTTGATACCATTAGAGAAATAGTCTTTTATAGAGTTGTTTACTTTGTTTTCAGTGTACCATGTACTTTCCATATATATATGAATAAATAATAAATAAAATTGTAATATATATATGTATGCATGTGTGTGCATATATACTAATGGGTTTTTAACCAACTCTCTTTAATTTGAAAGCTACATTTACTTCTAATTAGGAGTCGCGAAGATGGATTTAAGACCAGACAGAACCTTAATGCACTTCAACCATCTCCCCCAAAAAGCCATGCTTTATATAAGTTTTATTGATGGAGTGTTTTATGTAGAGAACATTTGTCCTTGTGGATGTAAAGTCTTAATAGATTTGGGTTTATTTTATATATTTGCAGCAACGAATAAGACATGAATGTGGAACTGTGTCAAAGGCAATATAACTGTTGTGGTCCTTGAGAGTGACATGTTCAATAATTACTGAATCAATTATGATTTTTTTAAATGTCCCTAGGATGGTTTGGTATACCTGTTTTGTTTTCTTGTGTTTATAGATTTTTCTAGTGAAATAAGCTCTGGGAGCTTTTTCTCACTTCGTTTATTTATTTATTTGAAATTCAGAGATTTTATTTTCTCAATTACATGTAATAATAATTTTCAACATGTGTTTTCCAAAATTTTAAGATACAAACTGTCTCTAGCTCTCCCTTTCCTCCCCCCACATGGAGATGGTAAACAATTTGATCAGGGCTATATATGTATTATTATGATATAAATACATTACCATATTGAACATTATTGTAAGAGCACACTCACACAAAATCTACCCCCCCCCAATAAAATTGTAAACACACTGATGTGAAAGATAGTCTGCTTTGATCCACATCCATCCAACTGCAACAATTCTTTCTCTGGAGGTGGATAGCATTCCCTTTCATAAGGCCTTCAGAATTGTCCCAGATATTGCATTGCTGCTATTGGCAAAGTCAGTTACATTTGATTGTGCTACAATGTATCAGTTTCTATGTACAATGTTTTCCTGGTTCTGCTTATTTTGCTCTGCATCAGTTCATGTAGGTCTTTCCATTTGAAACCATCCTGCTCATCATTTCTAATAGCACAATAGTATTCATCATTAACATAAACCACTATTTTTTCAGCCATTCTCCATTTTCTAAGTTTTTGCCACGAGAAAAAGTGATGCTCTAAATATTTTTTGTACAAGTAGATCCTTCCTTTTTATTATCTCTTTGGGATACTGGTTTTACTAGATCAAAGCATATGCACAGTTTTGTAGCTCTTTGGGCATAGTTTCCAGTTGCCTTCCAGAACCATTGGATCAGTTTAGAACTCTACCAACAATACAAGTAGTGCCACATCCCCTCCAACATTTATCCCTTTCCTTTACTGTCATGTTGGCCAATCTGATAGGTGTTGAGCTGCCTCTTCAGAGTTGTTTTAATTTGCATTTCTCTCATCAAGAGAGATTTGGAATATTTTTATATGATTATTGATAACTTTGACTTTTTTTTGTAAGTTAAAATGTTTTTTGATGTGTACCATACTAAGGAGTTTGCAGGTTAAGTTTAATCTGTGCATAGTAGGAGATGTATGATTGAAAATCTTTTACCCTAAAAAAGAACTACATATCCCAAGAGCCCACTGACTTCCTGTCATTATGTACATCCTGTAGACAGAGGATAAAGGGTGTGGACTTTGGAGGCTCCTCCTCTCTGATGTAGAATCAGCAGTGATGGTGGTGAGTGGGGATGGCTAAAAATGGCTAACCAGACATAGGCACACGGTCTTTATTTTGTATCTTCTTTATTCCTTGATTTCTAATAATCATTAATAAATCTCTTAAAATATAATATTATTATTGAGATTTAATTTTAACTTTTACAGAGAGACATGGATGGGAAAGGGGAAAAGCAGGAAAACCTAAAGTCATAAGAAAATAGAAAAAAAAACCAACACAGGTTACCAGAACCTCCAAATTTTAAAAAAGCTGTGAGCATTAACATCAATTATACAAGCATTACAAATACATGATGGTGAATGCAATGAAAATTGTCACTGCTCTCCATGGTGTCTATAGATCTAGTTTTCTATAAAAGTTGCAGCATCCTTTTTCCAAATGAAAGCAAACATTCAAATTTTGTTATTCAATGACTTATGGGGTAGGGAGAGTGTTGTAAACAGCCTAGCCCCTTGATGACTATGCATCTTCTTCAGGTGGATACCAGATACCTGGTGACAAGGATAAGGGAGAGGTAAGCAGATGAAAGCATATTTAAAAGGACAAATGCCAAAGAAGGCAAAAATTCCAAGCTTTGTTCAAAGAAGGTGAAATAGCTCTGACTTCGTTATCTGAAAATTGCTTGTTCATATCCTTTGACCATTTGTCAACTGGGAAATGGCTCCTATTCTTATAAATTTGACTTAGTTCTTTACAGATTTGAGAAATGAGCCCTTTATCAGAGAAATTTGTTATAAGTTGTTTTGCTGTTTCCCTTCTAATGTTGGTTATGTTGGTTTTGGTTGATAAAAAGCTTTTTAAATTTAATATAGTGAAAATTATTCATTTTATGCTTTACAGTGCTCTCTACCTCTTGTTTGGTCATAAATTCTTCCTTTCTCCATAGATCTGCCAGGTAAACTATTCTATATTCCCATAATTTAGTTCTGGTACCCCTCTTTATAGTTAAATCATGTATCCATTTCTGAGTACTTTTTTTTACACGATCACATAATTGGCCCAGGTTTGGAGGAGGCCTTGGTTTTCCCATCTTGTGATAATAGATATGTGATGTCTTTTTTTTTAACCCTTACCTTCTGTCTTGGAGTCATTGACTCCAAGGCAGAAGAGTGGTAAGGGCTAGGCAATGGAGGTCAAGTGACTTGCCCAGGGTCACGCAGCTGAGAAGTGGCTGAGGTCAGATTTGAAACTAGGACCTCCCATCTCTATATGTGATGTCTTAAGGTGGGGTAAAGCTAGCATAAGAAGAAGGGGGTTAAGTGATTTCCAAGTCATCCATACATATTGTGAGTATTTGTACCTCTATATATTCCAGTTTTGCAGAGAAGCTTCCATTATCTCCCTTAATGTAACTGTTCACTTTTCATTATATTAGGAGGAGTAAAATGTTTTGTTCCTCTTTTGAACCCACCTTGCATTTTTATTGAACTGAACTTATCAGCACCCTGACATCTGGAAATGGTCCCTGTCCTCCCTCTTCAGGGGTCCCTGTAACCTCTGATTCCCTTGCTTCTAACTCAAGCCTTTGTTGTAAAGGTTTTGACTGATGTTGAATTGTCTCACCCTCTCCCTTTCAGAAAGCCATCGCTTCCTTGTGGCAAAGCCTAATAAAGAAGAAAAACAAAAGAATTTGATCTTCGGCAACTAAAACCCCTTTACCATATCTGGCAGATCCACCATTGGTCCCTGCAATAAAAGGAGGGAGCAGTATTTTTTGAATTCCACTAAATTGAGAGTCAAGCTTGTTCATCAAAATGATGTGGCAATTGTCTCCACTCAATGGCTCGGCTTGTTTCCATTGCTGCCATGATTGTGTGTGTTGTTTTCTTGGTTCCTCGTCATTTGGCATCATTTCATAGAAATAGAAATATTCCCATGCCCCATACACATCTGAATTCTTTCTATTCATTACTTCATTTTTTAAAAATAACCCTTACCTTCCATCTTAGGATCAATACGGTATATTGGTTCCAAGGCAGAAAAGTGGTAAGGGGTAGGCAATGGAGGTTAAGTGACTTGTCCAGGGTCACACAGCCAGGGACTGTCTGAGGCCAGATTTGGGCCTTCCATCTCTAGGCCTAGCTCTGAAACCATTGAACCACCTAGCTGTCCCCTTATTCATTGCTTCTTAAGTCATTGTAATATTCTATTATATTCATGTGCCACCAATTGTTTTAGACATTTTCCAATCAATAGCCACCTACTTTGTTTCCAGGCTTTTGCTCCCACAAAATATCCTGCTGGAAATATTCAGGGTTATATTAGGATTTGTTTTTACCTCCTGAGACTACATGCTTAGTAGCAGGAGCTCTAGGTCAATGGATATGAATGTTTTAGTCACTTCTTCAAGCATCATAATTCTTTAATAATGTTTATTTAAAATATGTAATAATATTTCTTTTCAGAATGTCTGGACCAGTTCAGAACTCTTACAACAAAACCTCAGTCCCTTGACTTCCAACAGCCCTTCCAACATTGATTTCTCATCTTTTTCCCTTTTTGCTCACATACTGGATGGGAGGTGAAAATTCTGAGTTGTTTTCAGCTCTGTTTTTCTTATTCTTAGTGATTTGGGGAAATTTTTCCTGTGGTTAACAGTTTGTAATTCTTCTTTAGAACCCTTAGTTCATATTTCCTGATCACTTATCCACAGGGGGATTTCTATTCTCTTTTTAGATCACACACACGTGTTAATTCCCTCGATATGTTGGATGTCAGACCCTTATCCGATTTGATAAAAGTTTCCCTAGTTTCTCTGCTCCCAGCTGCACTGATTTTATTCACATTAAGCCTTTCACTTTCATATAATCGTAATTTTATTTGTGTGATTTACTCTATTCCTTGTTTATCTAAGATTATTAAGCCACACATGTGATTGGTCCCTGACATGGTTCTTTTCAAGTTGAGGACCATTTTGAGTTGATCATAGTATATAGTATAAAGAATTAATCTAAACCCAATTCCTGCCCAACTCCTTTCCAGTTTTCCTGATAGTTCTTGCTACTACCCAAGTACTTTATATTTTCAGATTTGTAGAAAATTGGGCTACTTAATATGATCGTTGACTCTTATTTATTTAGTTTGTTCCATTGATCAATTTTTCTGTTTTTTTTCAAACGAATACCAAATTATTTTGGCAATTACTGCCTTACAATATAACGAGGACTGGGAGTGCCATTCCCTTCCACTCCGACTTTTACAAACGATTTCCTTTGAGATTCTAGATTTTTTGTTTCCCTAAATGAATTTTATTATTTTAGTTAGCTCTATACTCTGGTGGGAGTTTGATTGATGTGTAGCCTAAATTAGTGTCATTATTTTTTAATATTAGTGTGGCTCAGCCTTGAACAATGAATACCCCTCAATTACTGGTAATGATTATTTTCTTTAAAGAATATTCTGTAGTTGTACTTCTTAAAGTCTTGAGTGTGCTTTGGTAGACTGGCTTCCAGGTATAGAATGCATTTTTAACTTATCTTAAATGATATTCCCTTGGTGTCATTTCCCCCTGCCATATGGGGATGATGAGAATAATTTATCACCATAGAATTACCAGCATGAAGACGTTCCCTTAAAAGCAGATTTTGAATAGCTAGAAATGGGAGTTCCAATAACCAGCAGTAAAATTGAAAGGGAATGCTTTGTTGTCTGCACACCTAATGGCCGTCCACGAGTTCCTGGTGTGAGCACTTTTGTCCAGGGAGGGCCCTGTCAGTCACTGAGGGCTCGCCTCACGCTGGACGTTCAATCACTGAGCTCAGGGGTGGTTTTCAGGCTGGATCATTAAAGAGTGAGAAGGACTAAATCATCTTTCAAAATGTCAAACTCTTTCTGGGCTCCATCCCAGGCCTGCAGGGTGTGAGGAAATGCCAGGAAGCTCTTTGTGCTCTTTGCTATGGTCCAGGCCAGAGATGGGCAGGGTGCCAGGCACCAGGGAGAGAGGCCACCTGTGACTGGTGCCATGCACTGAGGGGTATCTCTGGCTCCTTCTCTTAGCATTTATTACGATGGAACCTTAAAGGAGAGAGCTAATCCACAGAGAGAGCTGCTTGGTTCCAGTCATAGGATCCCAGCGGCCTCTAGCTTGGTGTTTGCCTTTGGAATGTAGTCATTCAGACGTCAGTCCCACAGGAGGAAATACTGTTTCCCCCCTCATTGTGTTATGGGTAATTACATGACAGCCTAACGGTGTTTTGTCAGGGCTCAAAAGCATGAGGTCCTCAATAGTATACGATGGGCTGGGATGCCGGGGTCCCATACTGGAGCCCTGGAGAACAGGGAAAGAGCACGGATCAAATTGCAGGCCACTGGAGATCAGCACCATTCAGACATCAAGAAAACACACGAGGAAAAGGCTGTTTCTCCCCTGCTCCTTGCCTCCTGCTGCCTACATGTCCAACTGGAAGACGTGCAGAATATGAGAGGGGACAAAGAGAATAACTCTCTCTATGGCACCTGCTCTATGCCAGGAACTCTGCCAGGACCTTTGTGACCGTTACCTTATTGAATCTTTGTGAGGCAGCATCTGTTCTTAGGCTCATTTTACAGTTAAGACAACTGAGGCAAGCAAAGGTTAAATGACTTGCCAAGGGACATAAACTAGGCTAGTAAGTGAACTTGGATGTTCCAAACTTCAGTGGTCTGTCCACAGTGGCTCGAGCTGCTTCTGTGATAGTGGGGTGGATTGAGGGATGGGAAAGGGGTGAGGGGTGAAGCCTTGGGCTTTTCTTCCATGGGACTACCATTGAGGTGTTGTGGAATCCAGAGAAGAGGGAGCATCATCTACTACTACTTGGGAGGGATTTGTTCCAAGAAAATAGAGACGATTTTTCCTTTGTCCAACTAATTGAATTCATTTCTCCCTTTTTTGTGGTGACAAAAAAATTGGAAACTGAAGGGATGTCCATCCACTGGGGAATGGCAGAACAAGGTGTGCTATGTGGTTGTCTTGGAATGCTACTGTGCCATAAGAAACGGTGACCAGGAGGATTTCAGAAAAACTTGGAAAGACTTGTCTGGACTGATGCTTGGTGAAGTGAGCAGAACCAGGAGAACACTGTATATAGTAACAGAAAGGTTGCACAGTGATCAGCTGTGAAGGACCAAATGATAGCAATGCAATGCAATGCAAATGCCATCCATAGCCATAGAAGGAACTGTCAGAATATGAATGCAGATCAACCTTACCATTTCTCCTCTTATTTCCTTCATGAGTTTTTCTTTGCATGTGCAATGTATGTCTTCATTCAAGACATTAGGAATTTGGAAATTGATGTTGCAGGACAACACTGGGAAAACTTGTATCAGATTGTTTACCATCTGGAGAGATGAGGGAGAGAATTTGGATTTCCAAAGGTCAGAAAACGGTTTAAAAAAAAATTATTCCTACATGTAATTGAAAAATCAAAAGAGATTTTTATAGGATAAATCACATCAAGGTCTTCTGATTCACTTAATTTTTTATCTCTATTTTTAATATCTTTACTCTAAAATGTATTTTTACAATATAAAATTTTCATTTTGTATATAAGATGCAATAAATGAGAACAGACGAAAGTGGAAAAGAAAGGAGTGTTTTTCTAATACTCAGTTGTTGCAATGACTGTGAGAAAGACCATAGCAATATTGGACCTCAAGGAGCTTACAGTCTAGTCAGGGGTGAACATAGCAAATACCTCTGACATGGGAAATTGGCATCTATTACCAGGGTTGGGAGATGAGGGCCATCAGTGAGCATTGTAATATGGAGTGGCATCTCCCAGATAAATTGGGCTTGAGCTGTACATTGAGGACATGAAGCAGATGGCACAGTGCATAGACTTTACTGGACTTGGAGTCAGGAAGGCCTGGTTTCCAATCTCCTCTCAGACACTAACTATGTGATCACGGACAAGGCATTTCACCTCTGCCTGCCTCAGTTTCCATGTCTGTAAAATGAAGGGGTTAGACTTGATTGGCTCTTAGGTCCATTCTGGCTTTAAATCTATGATCCTGTGATTCCAGGCAGAAGGAAGAATGTGGTCAAAGGCATAAGAGGAATGAGTGTAGTCTGTGGGGAGGATGTTGAACCCTTTTCCTGCTCCTTCCTGAGACTGTCTCCCACCTGGGATTGTCATTTTATTATTGGAAAGTAGCATTTTATATTGTGAGATGCCTCAGCTACTTCTGGTCTTTCAAAATCTCTTATTGTTTCATAGGATACTCTGATGGAATAAGTACTGTCATTCCCAAACAGCATGCTTGAGTTTTAGTGCTTGCCCCAATAGCCAGGACCTTCTAGAATGAAGTCCCATGAAATAGAATAAGAGCAGACATGGACAGAGAACTTTGCAGATATCACCTCAGCTGAATTTTCTACTTTCCACAGACTTACAAGCTTTAGGGATAATGATAAAGTGTTTTAATTTGTGTTCTCCCAAATTGGGATCAGCTGTGATGGAAGTAAGGGGTTTCCTCTCACCGATCTTCAAGTGCAAATTGGCTAGCCACTGATTGGTGTTGACATAAAGGAGGTTTCTGATTAATTATAGGTTGTATTAAATGGTCTTGGGAGTCCTTCCTTCCTTCCTTCCTTCCTTCCTTCCTTCCTTCCTTCCTTCCTTCCTTCCTTCCTTCCTTCCTTCCTTCCTTCCTTCCTTCCTTCCTTCCTTCCTTCCTTCCTTCCTTCCTTCCTTCCTTCCTTCCTTCCTTCCTTCCTTCCTTCCTTCCTTCCTTCCTTCCTTCCTTCCTTCCTTCCTTCCTTCCTTCCTTCCTTCCTTCCTTCCTTCCTTCCTTCCTTCCTTCCTTCCTCCCTCCCTTCTTCCCTCCCTCCCTCCCTCCTTCCCTGCCTCTTTCCTCTGCTGAGTGGCCAGAGGCATCCAGATGAGGGCATCTCTATGGGAAGTTGAAGGCATCATTGCCCCATCCTCAGTAACATATGTTTCTGAACTGACCCATCAGTGATGGCTATAAGTACTGAGCTAGCAATGCACAGGCCTTCCTTGTTTCCTGGACTTCTGGCCTCCATGGCGTCCTCTCAGAGATGGTTGGCCAGGGTTAACAATTCTGCCCATAGCTTTTCTGCTGCTGACTCTAATGGATTAATGCAGGGACTTTAAAGCTGGCACTTGGGCCTCCCCAGCCCTGTCTCAATTGCCTCAGTTTTGTCCATGGGGGTTGCAGAGGACTCCTGGACTCTGATGTGACCATGAAGGATGTGGCGATATCATTTGCCCCAGGACATCCCATCACTGAGGTGCCAGCAGAATGGTGGGAATTTGGAAAGTAGCATTCTCGGGACCCAAATAGGGGCCTGCATTTGATCACTGATTTCTAATGCCCATTTAGTGGACTGCTGTGAAGAGTCAGCCTCCGTTTTCCTGTGGACTGCATCCTCCTTGAGGGCAGGCTCCATCTTTGTTGGTGTTTCTGTCATCTTTAGCACCAAGCATAGTATCACTTGGCACATAGTAGCTGCTAAAGAAATAATTGTTAAACTGATTAAGTTGAATAGAATTTCTACCTCACAGAAAAAATGTTTTGAAATGCTGTATTTTTTTTTTTTTAGCAATTGTTCCTGCCTCAAAACCTCATCCACCAGTGGTGGGTAAAGTGACTCATCACAGCATTGAATTATACTGGGATCTGGACAAGAAAATCCAAAGAAAAGGACCTCAGGAACAGTGGTTAAGGTTTTCAATAGAAGAGGAGGACCCCAAAATGCACACTTATGGTATCATTTATACGTAGGTGCAATGTTGAATAGTTTCAAGTTTTGTCCAGGTTTCCAAATTACGTAGAGGGATTTGTAGTCTTCATCCAGGGCAAACGTTCACGTCGAAGGGTCAGCAATGCCAGAGTGGCTGACTTAAGGAGCTTTTTGGCCCGTCCTTTTTAGAAGAAGAAATTTTAGGTTGCTTCAATTAAATACTGGGTTAGGGTTTTTCTTGGCCCTCTTCAAAATTGAGAAGCAGTAGTGGTAGGGATGGAGTGTCTCTTTGGAGGCCAGAGACCTAGATTTGTGCCCTGCTTGTCATAAGCCAGCTGTGTGACTCTCAGCAAGTCCCCTAACTTCGAAATCACTCCCACACACTGTTAGGACAGTTCTTAACTTGGGGCCCCTGAGTCTCCCCTGCCCCGCCCAAAGAGGATCCGGGAGAGATTTCGGAGGATCTGTGGCCCTGGAAGGAAGACGGCAGCAGTTTTTACTCACCTTTGGCTTCCTTCATATCCTGATTTTTACATTTGGAAGTAGGATTCTGAGCAGGGGTCTGTCTAGGAATTCCCCAGCCTTCCTGCCCCAGGGGTCCAAGACATAAAAGGCCAGAACCCTGGCTTGAAAGCGGGCAGAGAAAGTGCCGAGGTGCTGAGAGGAGGAGTGCCCTTCTCTGAGGAAACCAGAGATCTGGGTCAAAGTGAATTCTTTCGGTTACATAATGAATACATGTTTAAAATGCCAAACTGAGGGACAAAATCTGGGCTGGTCTGAGAGCTGGGTGCCTCGGGATTCACTCCTAGATGGAGGGAGGTGGGATGAGCACCTGACCTAGCCTGAACTGGGCTTTATTCTTTTAGAAAACAATTGAAATCCTCACAGCTATGAAGAGCCACAGAGGGGAGTCTTGGTTGTGGGGACTTGGGATCCGGAGAGCCAGCACCGTGGAATTCTCGTTTTCACACGTATCGATTCTTTTGGATCTGTTTTATGGTGAAATTTCTCTGTCTTCGGAGAAAATATGGATACGTGTGGCTATGTTACAGCACCGTGTACTCCGTTGAGATTGAGAAGGGAGAAGGGAACCTTCTTGACAACCCCAGTCATTGCAGCCAGGCCACCTTATGGGAGGGACGGCATCCTTAACCGTCATTTTTTAAAAAATCAGACTTAGAATTTCCTTATTTTAAATAATATTTCATTCCCCCCCAATTACATATAAAAACAATTTTAAAAATTCATTATAAAGAAAATGTTGAGCTCCAAATTCTCCTCTCTATCCTCTCCTCTCCCCTCCCTGCGATGGTAAGGAAGCACATAAAGACTTTACACATGAAGACTTTTCCCATATTGGTCATTTAGGGAGCTCCCAATATAGAAACCCAGAGATAGGCCCCTGCCGTGCAGCTCTCTGGGGGAGGCCAAGTGACTCGCTCCTGGCTGCAGAGCCATCGAGGCGCAAAGGCGGGCCCTTCTGGCCGTCAGCCTACCGTGGGCCCCAAGAAGGAAGAGGGGCCACTCCGTCAGGCAGCTCTGTGGCACACGGACCCGGGAAGAGTTTTGCCAAGCAGTACCAGAGACAGAACTGAGGGAGAATTGCCAAGGCCGGGGCGGGGAGCACATACCCGGGCTTCATGGAGACAAGAGAATTGGGACGAGCACTTGGTGTGTCTTTCAGGGTAGACCCAGGGGCCGTGGCCTCCATGGCTGGGGCCCTCACGCCCTCTCCTCTCTCTATTCCCTTGGATCCTAACTCCGGCGGGAGAGAGCCCGACGATGAGCATCTCCTCCCCATCCACCGTGGGCCCAGGCTGAACAGTGGCATCTGCTTACCGAGTGTCGAGATGACAGTCCACAGCCCTGGCCACCCTCCCCCCCAACCTGGTAGACCAGGAGAGAACACTTACCCCTCCCCGCCCCCCCAGCCCCTTGGGTCCTTGCTCGGCCAGGCTCATGTTTTCTGGGCTCCATTGCTGGGTCAGCTCTATGGAGAAGGAACCAGCAGAGGCCACTAGGTGGCAGGATGGGACTGCATTCATCTTGACCTCTGCTCTGCCAGTGATGCTAAGAGGACCATTTGGGGTAGATTCAGCCTGAGATCTCAGCCTGAGGGCTGCAGGTGACCTTGGGAGCTCAGAACTCAGTGGCTGCTCTTCTGCTAACAGCTCCCTTGGCTTGGGACGCCCCTGCCCAGCCACTGCCATGCAGCCCCGTGATTCTTCCTTGCCAGGGTCCTTCACAGCCTCTAGTTAAGTCCTGGTGCCTTGGTGACAGGGAGAGCCTGCAAACTGGCCTCTCTCCACTCCTGCCCATGGCCGCAGCCCCACAGATTGTCCTTTCTTGGTCATGTCCCTTCTCGGTTGGCATTAAAGGCCCTTCACAGTGGGATCCGAACCAGCATTTGCACCTTATTTCGAGCTCTAGCCAGAATGTCCTGCTCCCTTTTCTGAAAATGCCTCATACTTTTCTAATCCTTGTGCCAGGCCTCATGACCCATGACTAGGAGATCGCTCCCAAACTGCTCTGTAATGGAAGTCTTTCTGCTTTCTAAAGGCTGATCAAAGACAACTTCCACTTCCCGACCCTCCTCAAATGCTCAGGTTTTACCCCTGGACACTGGCCCACCCGGTTCACTAAAGTCACTTATCTTCGCTCTTGTGCACATCCTGCCTCTCATCATTCAGCCTGAGAGCTCAAAGGCAGTGGACAATGTCTGGGCTCTTCCATTGGCCTCTGACCCTGAAGAAGACACACGAGGATTTAGAACTTGCCAGTTCCTCAGCAGAGGATGCCCTGAATGACTTGGTCAGCCCTTTCCTTCATGGCTGTGGTTTCCTGGGTCCTTTGGGATACCCAGCAGAGCTTTCTGTTTCATCTGATTTGGGGAGGGTGTTTTCTGTTCACAAAGGCCTCCTGCTCCTCTCCTCTGCGCTGGCAGAGTGAAGACCCCAGGACCCCAAGGAGCAGCTCTTCATCTCTTCCTTAGCTGGTGGGCACCCATCTGGCTCCTCCATTGGAGCCACCATGCAAGGGTGGGTTGCTGGCAAGAAGGACTAAGAGGCTGATGCCCCATTTGTTCCCTCATTCCCTGGTGAAATGAAGCACTCTGGATCTTACTTGGGGAAGGTACTTCGTGTTTGTAATTGAATCCAATCTGGTTCTCAGGCCTCTGGACACTGGTGTGTGTCTGTGACTGAAGGACTTCTGGAGGTTGCTAAGATGGACTCTGGAGGGCCTCCTGACTTTAGGAAATGAGAGATTTCCTATTGTCTCCTCAATCACCACAGGCAGTTTATATAAACTTGAGGTGTGATGTCCAGTCGGTCCACAAATAGTTAGGAAGTGTCTGCTATCAGGTATCAGAGGCAGCTGGTGGCATGACTTCAATTTGTGGCACTTTCCTTTGCTATAAAATGGGGGTGATAACAGCACCTACTTCTCTGAGTTGCTGTGTAAAAAAGCTCTGAACACAGTGGCTGGCACATAGTTGGTGCTTAGCAAGTGCTAATTCCCTTCTCTCGGTGCTGGGGAGACAAGGACTAAAGTCTCCGCCACTGAAGAGGACACAATCACAGGGGACATGACGTGCCCAGAGCTGTACAAACAGTGAACAACAGGAAGGCACCAGAAGTTGGTGGGGCACATGGTCTTCCTGTGGGGGAGAAGATTTCCTCGGGGATTCAAAGGAAGTAGGCAAGCATTGTGGGGGGTAGGGTCAAGGAGGAGTAGCCAACCAGGGCCCCCATGTCCTTCCACTCTTGGAAAGGTCAATTTTTCTTGGCTTTGTGCATTTGGTGTTCTGGTTTATGTACAACCTAGACTCAACACTTCTCCGTTTTCTTGATTCCTTTGGTTCTTTAAATATTCCCTTAGCACCAGTTCTAATCACTAGGTCTCTAAGTCCCTGGTACCACTTCATTTTTTGTTCATTTTTTTTTCTTTTGGATGGGCCAACATGAGGAATCTAGGCCTTTGGGTCATTTAGGTCCACTTCTTCATTTTACAGATGGGAAAACTGAGGTTGAAAGAGGTTGCCCCTCCAAGTCCTTGAAGCATAGATTGTGAACCCCTTAGTGTGGTCTTGGTTTCTCTGAAGGGTTTCCTGGGGAAGAAGGAGAAATCCACACTTGCTGTGGCATATCCAAAGGAAGACTCTAAAGGGATGATCCTGAGGAGATAGGGAGCCACAAGGCAAGAAAAACTTTAGGTTAGGAACAAAAAAGTAACACTTTTTGAGCCATGAAGGCTGGGAGGCCCTGATGGTTTGAACATTGGGATGGGGAGGGATGAGGCCCCGTAATTCAAGGAGAGAATGAGGGTGTCTTGCCTTTGGAGCCTGGAATTTAGGAGATTGGGAAGAGCCCTCAGGACCTCTCGCCTCATTTCTCCCTGATCATGAAGTTACCTCCAAGTGATTGGCCCTGCCTCTATTGGTTCCTTCTCCAGTGTATTTCCATTGCTGGCTTCCAATTGGTTCTAATCAATATGGTTCTGAGCCTAATTTAAACCCATGTTCTCATGGGGGCTTGTGGCAGAAAAATGGAGTTCTTAAGTGGGGCTCTGACCTCTTTTCACCTGGGTCCCATCTCTTTCTTAATCCCTCCATTATGCCCAAGCCACTAAGCCAAGACACTTAGCCTTGCGTTCCTTCATTTGGCACACACAAGGATGTGGGCTCCCCACCCAACATACAACATGACCCAGGCAGCAGAGGCTTTGTCCACTTGATGCCTCCCACATGCCTAGTCTGGAAAAACTTGCTGGAATGATGATGGATTTCAGGAAGGAGACTTTGTGGGTTCTGAAGTTGGTGGCCTTTGGCACATCCTTGTACCTGGCCCTAGGAGAGCCTAAGGGCCTCCCTGCCTCTTGGCCATCTTTCAGGACAAAGATAGATCTCTGCTGAGGGTGTCTCCCTGTTTTCAGTCATTGAGGTTTTAATAATCAGCTCATTGTCAGCAAAGTGATCTCTGGTATTATATCTCACACAGAATCTAAAGTGGAGACATGCCCGTAAACCACGGCCACTGTGGGGTCTTCTGCTCTAAAACAGAAAGATGGAGTTAGCTGTAGGGCATCATTTGTGAAATCTACTTTTCTCATAGTTGTCACAGTGAAGAGAGATCTAGATATGAAGTCAGGAAGACCCAAGTTCAAGTTTGGCCTCAGATATTTGCTTCCAGTTGACTTTGATAAAGTCATTTACCTTCTCTGTGTGCCTCAGTTTTCTCACCTGTAAAATGGAGGTAGTAATAGCATCTATTTCCCAGGGTGGTCACAAGGATCCAAACTTTCTCTATCTCTTCTTCATCAAAGATGTCCTTGGTATGTGGAGATTATTCTCATAAAGATTTTCTGGAGGTGAGGGCGTCCAGTACTAACTTGTGTATAGAGCAGGTGCTCACCACATGATCTTTCTGGTTTTCCAGATACAAACCCAGTGCCACATTGATGCTTAGAAAACAAAACCAATCAGAGAACTTCCCAATTGGAAGGGATCCTTACTTAGAGATTATGGGAGTCCCCAATGTGGCCATTTAATAGATGAAGAAACTGAAGTCCTGGGAACTCTGTGCCTGTGTCTGTGTGTCAGTGTGTGACTTGCCCTGGGCCACAATGCTGCTATAGGCAGATATCTGTCATTCCCAACATGAATGAAGTACCAATGTACAGGAATCTGGTCCCAGCCTGTCTCACTCTCAGCAGAGGCCAATTGGCTGATCACATGCTAACCATGTTGTATGTCTTCTCTCCAGAGGCTACGCAACAAAGCACACTGTGGAAGGTCTGGAGCCCAGAACCTTGTATAAATTTCGATTGAAGGTCACCAACCCCTCAGGAGAATATTACTATAGTCCGGTTGTGTCAGTGTCTACTACCAGTGAGTATGGACTTGTTCTGCCCTCACGCTCCCAAGCCCGGGAAGCACTTTCAGATGAATGTGGATGGCGGTTGGCTTACAAAGGTCTGGAAAATGGGCAATGGCCCTGTTGCCTGGCCAGACTTTGAGGCAGCAAGAGAAAGTGTAGGTTGTGGCTTCATCAGTTGGGAGAGCTGTCCCTTTATGCTGGAAGAGGCCTGGAGGATGGGCATTTTTAGGGGCCTGGATGGTGCGGGGATTGGAGGGATGCTGCAGGCCGTGCTCGACTGGGGTGCAGGGGAAGCTGGAGATGAGTCTGACCCTTCTCACTGCCCTCTCCTTTCAGCATGGCTTCCTCATGTTCTCTCCCCTCTGGGGATGCCCGGGAGTTCCTGCCACCACCAGCAGGCCAGCTTAATTTCTTCCATCAGAATCAAAGCAGGATCTCCATGAAGCGAATACCCTGGAGGGAAAGGGCAGGGGGCGGGGTTAGGTGCCACTGGTGGGCCCGCAGCAATGGTTCAGAGTGGGGAATGCTGAACTGTCCAGGAGCTCTGGCCTGAAGGATGTGGGTGTCTCCTATGAGCTGGCATTTATAGACCCCTTAAAGTTTACAAAATGCTGTATAAACTCTCCAAGACTGCTTATTTACAGAAGAACCTCTGGTCTGTATTGGAGGGAGCTGCCACACTGGGAATACTGGCCGCCTGTGAAATCCCAGGTTCTGACCAAAAGGACATAACTGTAACCTCCTGGGACTCTCCCTACAGCCCTACAAGAAGAAGGGGGAGACACCGCAGGGCTCTCGTGACCCCTGGACTGTTGAGGAAACTGAGGTGCAGGCCGGTGAGGCACAACTGGATCCCAAGATCCCAGACCCTGAGTCCTGGGATCTCTCCCCTGCCCTCACTGTCTCCATGGGATTGGATACTGTTTGGGAAACGATTGTAGCAAAGGCCAGAGCTTTCAGGAGTGACACCAGGGTGAACCCGACCCCAATATGTGGCCTTTCAGAGGCAGTACCCAACCCCCAGACCTCTTCTTTGGTGGCACCAAGGCTGTGAAACATCCTGGCCTCTGGAGGCAGTGACTGCTGTGGCCTCTGCAGTATGGAGATGTGTCTGTCCACATGGATGTGTATCCGTCGTCTGTGCACAAAGAGAGCCACCTGGGCACTGCTACACGCTCATGTGGACAGACTGATGTTGCTTTCTGGTGATTTAAGCTGGGCCCTTTCCAACTTGAGTTCTGGTGCCTCAAGTCTAGATATGCGATGACTCATGCACTGAGCTGCACAGGATGTCTTAGATGGAGAAGGAAGGGGCCAGTGTTGGACTGACCCACGAGCCTGAACAGAGGAGCCCGCTGGTGTTTGCTCCCCTCATGCTAGGGGGAATGGGTTTGCAAAGGGAATCCCCAGGTCAGTGAGATCCAGCAGAACTGATTGAGCCAGGACTCGGCCTTGAAACCTGGACTGGGCCCTGGGGAGAGCTGTGGAAGATGTGATGCATGGCGGCCGCAGTACCAATGGCAAGAGCAAAATATGGGACTGCGGGATGAAGAGGGGAGAGACAGTGTCACTCAGAGGGAGTCGGGCAATGAGACTGCCACTCTGTCTCAGGAAGAATCACTCTTGGGAAGCAGGGGAACCTTTCTTTGTCCAGCTGGGTCAAAATTGTGAAAGAATTCCCAATGCTAATCGGGAATACCTCAGAAGAAACGGGCCTGGACAGTCATGCATCGTCTGTAGGAGCCGCAGGTCCGGGGCAGGGAAGGAGTTCTAGGAGATGGCACCCACATTCCTTCTTGTAGAAAGTAACCATCTTTGCAGGGATCCTAGAGAAGCCCCTGGCTGATGCAAGAGTAGTTTGAGGACCACCGACCTCTGCCCAGATAGCACCCATGGTCCTGCAAGATAGGATGGGGATGGATGGGAGGCCACAGGATGGCCTGGAGAGAGCAGGGCTTTAGTGGGGCCACTCAAGGGAGCAGGCCTGGGGCCAGAGACAGAATCAGGAGGGGCATCTGGCTAGGTGTTTTGTGCCCTCCTCGATGGCTGCTGCCAGGCTTAGCAGAGAGCCCAGCTTGGCCTTGATGGACAGACGAGACAGATGGGGAATGGCCAGGACATTGGGAGCATGCTCGTCACATTCCTCCCTTGTAGGGTCAGGCTCTCCTCAGCTCAGTGCTGTTCTCATTGATTATCACTCAATAATAACGTGATATATCTCATAGACTATATAATAGTATTGTGTGCTTATCACCCTCAAACCAGCAAGTGCCAGCAGACAGACCGGGCACCCTCCAGAACTGAAAATACTCTTGGGGGACAATCATCGCCATTCCATTGGAAGCTGTTTTTGCTTTTCTTTAAACCCTGACCTTCCATCTTAGAGTCAGGACTGTGTGTTGATTGGTTCCAAGGCAGAAGAACAGGAAGGGCTAGGCAGTGGGGGTTAAGTGACTTGTCCAGGGTCACCCAGCTAGGGGAAGTGTCTGAGGCCATATCTGAACCCAGGATCTCCTATCTCTAGGCCTGACTCTCTATCTGCTGAGCCCCCAATTGGAAGGTTTTTGTTTAAGGGTCTCCTGCCTGTTTTTGCAGGTAAAGTACACAAGACTTGCTTAAAGGAAGCACATACCTTTAATCCAGGGCTCCTTGGATAGGAAGAAAGCCAGCTGCCACTGGCCAGTGCACCCAGCCCTTAGTCACTGCTTCCAAGGGAGCCCCCAGCACTGATTTTGAGGCCTTGCCTACACAGCTGCCACTAGGTGACCCTGGTCCGGCCCAAGAAGGCTTGATTTCTGAGATTCACTTTGATCCTTTTCTGCTCTGTGGGGGCTCTGCCTTTGGGTCCAGCCTCGCTCAGATGCACTCCAGGGCCTGTGCAGGCCCGGAAGCCACAAACCAAGGAGGGAAGGGTGGAACGCCGGCTCTTGGCCACCTCTGGGGAAACCCCCTTCCATTCTCCCCCCAAATCTCGAGTCAGTGAGCAGAGCTGGGGCATTTTGTCCACCTTGGCGTTCTCCTCTGCCCAGTCCTGGAGCCAGGGCCGGGAGGTCTAGGGTTTGCCAGTGCCAGGCCAACCAGGGCACCATTCGGTGTCTCCCAGGCCAGAATCTCTGCCCTGGCACCAGTGAGGGGAGAGCCCCGCTCTAAGGCTGGGAGAGAGCTTTCCAAACCCCAGAGGTGGGTGGCAGGGCTTGGCCGAGGCTTGGGTGCTGTGGAGGACCTGACATCTCAGAAGACTCTCATGTCCCCTGCAGGGGGACGGCAAAAAGCAGTGGCCGGCGGGAGCGCTGCGGACATCGGGGCCCCGGGGAGACGGAGGACGATGCGCGCGTGGGCAGCTCGGCGCTGGGGACGTCCGAGCCGAGCTGCTTGTCGCCTCCGTCTGCGCATCTCGCCTCCACAGGGACAAAGCGGAATTGAGGATGGTCAGCGGTCTCCGAGGAGGCTGACTGTGTCCGGGCGGGCAGGCGGCGCCAGCCCGGGCCAGCCGCGCAGCTCCCGTCCCCGCGAGAGTGCGAGGTCGGCCGCGCCCCCTCGACTTCTTTAAGCCCTGAAGGAGTGCTGATGCGCTCAGGCACCGAGTCGGAGCAGAGGCGAGCAAGCGTTGGGGCAGGGGCGAGCGGCCACTCTGGGGCCGGCTCCCGTGGCCGGGCGTCTCGGGGGGACGCTGGTGGCTTGTCCTCGCCCATGGGGGCCTCTTCCTTCTGGCTGGGGGGGGGCTGGAGCTGCACCCGGACACGGCAGTTTGGGGTGTGAAGGCAGAGCCAACGTGGGCGATGCCACTTGGAGAGTGCGGGGGTGTCGGGGGGCACCATCGACCAGAAGGGCAGCTTCGCCTGCGCCGAGGAGCTGCTGCGAAGGCCCCTCGGAGCCTGGCTCTGTCCTGGAACCACCAATAGCGGAGCACAGTGGACAGCGCTGGAGCAGGGCTCTTCCTGCGGACAGTTAGAATCCAGTGTTTGAGTGTCGTGTTACAGATGGGGAAACTGAGGCTCAGGCACATGGCTTGGCCTCCTCAAGATTGTGCAGCCGATGATGAGCCCTGGCGTCTGCTCTGTGTCTAGGCACAGGCTTGGTATGGCTCCTGTGCACGTAGGGTTAGCCCGTGTACCGGTGTGCGAGTAAACATGTACATGCGCACGGTGTGCCTTACATGACCCATGTATGAGCGGACAGGGTTGGCACGCATGCACATGGGAAGCGCTGTGCATGTGGACAGCATGCATGCGCCTTGAGCAATCACACGTGTGTGCATGCACACGGGAGTGCAGGGGTGGGGACACATGCATGCACACGCATGTAGGGTAAGGAAGAGAGACGCCAGGCTGAGGGGCAGCGGGGGAAGGGCAGAGAGTGCCGACAGGAGGCCTCGCGGCCAGGGAAGGGAAGGAGGCAGCTGGGTTTTCTGGAGGCGGAGCCAAGACCCCAGAGTGCCTCCACTGAGACTGGGACGTGGCCAGAGCCAACCAGGGCCTTCCCTGAACTGTGCTCAAGAAGCCTCTGGCCTCCAGGCTCCGGGAGCCCCTCAACCCTGAGGGCTCCCCACCCCCTTCTTCCCTCCTGTCACCCCAAATAAGCCATGTGACACCATTTGCACTTTGGGTTTGGGCCTGTCTTAGATATCAGCCAGGGGACTTGGCTCCCCCCGGAGGGCTCGTCCCAAAGCTACCGAAGCCCTGGGGCTGACGGGGTCATCTCTGAGGGAGGCGGGCAGCCCCCTCATCGGAGGCACATCCTTGCAATGACACGCATGTGTGTGGAGATGACCCGTGTGCAGCCTGCCCGGAGGCGTACGTCTGCAGGTGCAAGGCCCTGGGACTGAGGCTGGGGCTCACCTATCCCAGAAGGCTCTCTGGCCTGCCGGTGCCTGGGCAGAGCATGCAGTCAGAGGTGTGGCCCCATCAGGGCTCTCCCTCACTGCGAGGGCCGGCCCCCTGTGGCCCCCTTCCTCTCCTCCTTGTCGCTGACTCGTTAGGGCTCTCTCCTACAAGGGGCTGCCTCCCTCCAGCTCTGGCCTCACTCAGCCTCTCTCAGACTTCGTCCCCTCCTCCTCTCTGGCACACTTCCCTCCCCCCCCCCCCCCCCCCCCCCCCCCGTTTCCTCATTCTCTTCCTCCTTTCAGACTAACCCACTTTGTCTCTCAAAGGGTAGCTGTTCTCCTGCTGGGGTCAGAAAGGACACAGTGAATATGCATGGCAGAATCCCCGAAAGGATGCTCATTGGGGGGGGAGGGGAACCATTTGTCTTGTTTTCAAAGTCTTTGAGGCGCTCTTTGGTACATAAAGTTAAGTGTATCGTGACTGGCAACGCTCTGGGCTGCTCCTTTTTTTGGTTTTAAGCCCGAGTTCTAGACTGAAGTGGGAAAGGAGGCGTTCCAAACCCCTCTGCCACACCCAAAGAACAGGGTTTTCCCCATCTTTTAGCTCCAATCCAGCCTCCTTCTCCTGAAGGACCCTGCCAGAGCAAGGCCTCTGCTTGGGGCCCTTTTCCCAGAGCTCCAGATGAGTTCAGTGATGCTCTCTAGGACCCCCAGGGCCTTGGGGGGCAGTGCCTGACGGAGGGTGCCCAAGTGGAATCTCCTGCCCTTGGGGTGACTGTTGTCTGTCTGGTTCCTTCAGGAGAGCCCATCAGTAGTGAGCATTTCCACCGAGCTGTTAATGTGAATGATGAGGACCTGCTCGTCCGGATACTCCAAGGAGGGTGAGAGAACCGTCTCGGGTGTTTCCCCCCAAAGCCCACACACGTTCTTCTTGATGCCGGGAAGCATCAGCACTTCTGCCGAAGCCCCAGAGCCTTTGTCTAGAGCAGTGACGGGCAACCTTTTGAGCTTGGTGTGGCAAAATTCGCCCCAAAACCGAGCATAACTCGGTGATGTGTCACTTCGAGAAAAAAGCCTCCTCGGCATGTCGCCCCATACTCCTCTGTGTGCGGCCCCGTGCGGCTGCGTGTCATCGAAAATACACGTCATCGGTTCACCATCACGCATGTAGAGGCCTCCACATTGAGCTTGGAGGAAAGGTAGAGGGTCAGATGAGGTCATCACATCACACCACCAATGAGGAGGCAAACAGGACATCAAGTCAGTGTTTCACTCGAAAGAAACCCAAAAAGGCACCTAAAGACATTGGGGTGGTTTCTGTGGGTGGGCTCCTCAAAGCTCCAGCAAGATGTCTCAATGGCATGTAGGATCTCAATTCTTTTGGAATTTATCAGGCTGAGAGCTTGAGAAGACGAGGCAAATGAGAGGAGCTACAGAAGACAAATGTCCCCCTCAATCAGACAGCTGGGGAGCAGCTCTGATCTCCTCAGTTTGTGCCTGTAAATGTTGTTGTGGCAGGCAGGGGCAAGGGGTGGGAGGAGAGACCCTGCCTACAGAAGAGCTCGTGTTCTTTGGAGCCAGAAACACCCTTACAAAAGCTATGTTTGACTATGTTCTACTAAATTAAGGAGGGTAGGCCCTTCCCTGGGTGTTTTCCCAAGTCCCCAAAGAATTCAGAGTTAAGATGAGACTAGGTTTAAGTGTGAAATGACATGAACTTCCCTTCTTTATAAATCTGACACGAGGAAATAGAATTCTTCTATTAAGAGCTTCCTTCTCTAGTCAGAAACAATTTGCCTCTTTATAAATCCTATTTGGCGCCGTAGAAGGGATGGGGCTCCTCTGTCCAGTTTGTTCTTCAAGCTAGCTCTTTTCCCAAGCTCCCCCTGAGCTGTAACTGCTTGGGGCTGGGGTGGCCTGGGATGCGAGCACTCATGCCTCTTTCTTTCTCTTTGGAAGCCATGTTAAGGTTGATGTTCCCAATAAGTTTGGCTTTACGGCCCTGATGGTGGCTGCCCAGAAAGGTTACATACGGTATGTTTGCTCTTCCTGTCTCCTTTGGGGGGGAAGTGGGCTCTGTGACTTCTTCTGAAGTGGTGGGTCGGGCTTGGGATGGAAGCAAGATGGCACTGGGGAAGAGGATGCCGAATGCGAGCAAGGTGGTATAGTCGGGAGCCTTTGAAGAGTGGGCCCTTTGGCATTTCCCAGCTCTCTTTGTGCCTCTGTTTTTGAGACAACCTGGAATATGGAAATCCGTTTTCTCCCCAAAGGAGAGATTTTCTCCTTAGAAACTTAGAAGACGGCCCATCCCATATTTTTTTACATTTCTTTAAAAAGTAGTTATGGATGGAAGCCCCAGATGACCAAATGTTCTGCTCCTTTCAGACTAGTGAAAATCCTGATTGGTAACGGGACTGATGTGAATATGAAGAATGGAAGTGGGAAGGACAGGTGGGTGACAACGGCTTCATTATGGAGTTGGACGGAGCTCCTTGGATGGCGGGGAGGAGTGTGGCCTGAGTGATCTGGTCTGCCAGCTCTGCGGAAGGACTTTTATTGCCCTTTTCCTGGCAGGAGCCTCTCCTCGTTCCCACATCTGGTCTCTTTCCCTACATGCCACCATCTGACTGGTATCCCCAAGTGCAGCTCCAGTCAAGTCATTCCCCTTTTTAAAATAAAAGTCTTCAGCCAGTCCCCATCCTACCACATTCAGGGTAAATGCCTTGGTCCTCAGGCTGAGCCCTTTATGCTCTGGCCTTAGCCTCCAGGTCTAGCTTCATTTCCACTCTCCTTCTTTATGTCTCCCATGCTCTATTCAACATTCTCTCCACACAGCCAGGTGGCACAGTGGATTGAGCCCTGGGTTTGGAATCAGGAAGACCTCTTTAGTGCAAACCTGGCCTCAGACACTTCCCAGCTGTGTGACCCTGGGCAAGTCACTAAGCCTGGTTCTCATGTGCCATGAGAAGCCAGGATCCCTCGATTCGAACCAACATCTCCAATCAGATCCAACTGTTGAGGGGCCACAGCTCTCGGAAGGGCCTCATTTGTGACTTTTTTCTATAGCTTTGTTTAGGACCCACTAAAAAATCCTGCCTTTTGCCCAGCTAAAACTAATCCCTCTGCTCCTTTGATGACTTGACCTTGTTCCTGAAGCAGCATTTCCTACAGATTCTTCCTTCTTCATTGTCAATATGTCTGACTGTGGGCAAATCATTACTGCACCTCAGTTTCCTTGTCTTTAAAATCATGAGACCATCCAGGATGGCCTCTGAGCAAGATCCTAGGACACAGTTTACTTTCCTGGACTTTAAAGCAATAAACCATAATTATGAGAATTTAACTTGAATAAGAAAGCAAAGATGAAATCTCTCTTTGTCCTGGAAAGCTTCATAACCTCAGACCTTACTCTTCAACTTTTCTTTGTTCTCTATTTTCCTCCTTCTTTGGGCCTCTGTATTTGAACTTTAGAAGCTGGATAGGAAAAAGAAACTGTGGCCAGGGTGGATAGGCCCCATGGGTGTTCAGCCTGAGATGTAAAGCAGTCTTTCTTCACGAGGACCCTGAGAAAGTAAAAATATACAGGGCTTTTTGGAGAGCTAAAATTCATTCCTACCTTTTCTCTGCTCACATCCTGTGTAGACGATGCCTTTATTTTTCTAAAATTTTGAGCTTCCTTATTTGAAACATCATCTACTTGAATGAATAATGTCTTTTGGGTTAGAGAAAAATAAGCAAGCTAATAGTGGCCCAGTGATTTCATTGGTAAGGGAGCTCCAGGGGAGGAAACTCTCCATGCAAGTTGGTTCCTTTCATGCAACCTAGTTTAGAATGTTTTTACATTTTTATTTTTTCCATTTGAATAAGTTTATTTAGTCAATTTAGAACATTATTCCTTGGTTACACTAATCACATTATTTCCCTCCCTCCCCTCCACCCACTCTTCCTGCAGCCAACATGCAATTCCACTGGGTATTACTTGTGTCCTTGATCAGAACCCATTTCCATGTTGTTGATGTTTGCACTAGGATGTTCATTTAGAGTCTCCATCCCCAGCCATATCCCCTCAACCCATGTAGTCAAGCAGATGTTTTTCTTTGGTGTTTTTACTCCCACAGTGTTTCCTCTGAATGTGGATACATTCTTTCTCATAGATTCCTCCGGGTTGTTCAGGATCACCGCATTGTCACTAATGGAGACGTCCATTACGTTTGATTGTACCACAGTGTATCAGTCTCTGTGTAAATGTTCTCCTGGTTCTGCTCCTCTCACTCTGCATCACTTCCTGGAGGTCGTTCCAGTCTCCATGGAATTCCTCCACTTTATTATTCCTTTTTGCACAATAGTATTCCATCACCAACATATACCACAATTTGTTCAGCCATTCCCCAATTGACAGGCATCCCCTCATTTCCCAATTTTTGGCGACCACAAAGAGCGCAACTATGAATATTCTTGTATAAGTCTTTTTCCTTATGATCTCTTTGGGGTACAAACCCAGCAGTGCTATGGCTGGACCAAAGGGCAGACAGTCATTTATCGCCCTTTGGGCCTAGTTCCAAGTTGCCCTCCAGAATGGTTGGATCAATTCACAACTCCACCAGCAATGAATTAATGTCCCTACTTTGCCGCATCCCCTCCAGCATTCATTACTTTCCATTGCTGTCATGTTAGCCAATCTGCTAGGTGTGAGGTGATACCTCAGAGTTGTTTTGATTTGCATCTCTCTGATTATAAGAGATTTAGACACTTTTTCATGTGCTTATTATGTTTTTACATTTTTAAGGGTTTTTTTTTTAATATTTACAAATATAAAAACCATCCTTGGCTTCTTGGCAATATATCTGGCCCTCCAGCCACATCCGTGGCCCAGAATACAGAGAGATGAAGTGACTTACTTGGAGTCTCACAGCTAGTATGTAAACTACCAAGTCTTTCTGGCTTTGAAACAAGCTCTATCCACTAAGTTACACTTCCTTTCTAACCCAGCAAAAGATGATGACTTCATTATTTTCTCTTTGAACATCACAAGCAACTTACTCTTTGTACATAAGGCCTTTACAGTGCACAAACTAGTGCTTCTGGTGACTTCCTTCCTATGCTGGAGCTCAGCTTTGCTGCTGGGGTAGGAGGGAATCACTTCTGCAGAATGGAGAACTTGCTCTCTAACAGCCTGTGGAGTGCCTAAAGACTCCAGAGATTTACCCAAATAATGTTATTCCACAGCTGCTTTGGCTCACCAGAGAAGGGAGGGGGTCCCCAGTCCATCAGCGCTGCCTTTTGGCCTTTCTTCATTTTCTATTCCAAAGCCTTGGTATTTGCATCCTCCAGGAATATCCAGGGGTTTCTCACCCAGGTCAACATCTGCGGGTAAAGCCTAGTCAGCTGAGATGTGGGCCTGTGGTCCATATGAACCCCGGTGCTTGGGTCATCACCTTGACGCTCGCCCTTCTTCCTGTTGCAGTCTGATGCTTGCCTGTTATGCTGGACACTTGGATGTTGTTAAGTACCTCAGAGCACATGGCGCCTCTTGGGATGCTCGAGACCTGGGTGGCTGTACAGCCTTGCACTGGGCTGCTGATGGAGGTCACTCGAACATCATTGAATGGATGATTAAGGATGGTTGCCAGGTATGAGTTTTCAGTAGAGCATTCCACCTTCCAGAAAAAGGGGCATCGTCTAAACCTGCAGAGCACACCCAAAGGTGCTATCTCTTGTCACCCTCAAGAATGAATGTAGGGAATGGTCCACATTAAGTCATTTTGATCAGTAAATGCTTTTGCTTTTTATCAGAAAAGCTGATGGGCCTGGAAAAGAAGAACATCAGATGTTTGGGACGGTCACAAGATTTCTAGAGGGCCCAGAGAAGGTCATTCAATGTGGGAAGAAAGGATTAGACAAGAGAAGGCTAGTTCTGTAGCTCAACGAGTTGCTTTTATAATTTGATTTGTTTTGCTCTAGATTTGCCTTTCAAGATCCTCCCAATTACACTGACACCTTTTTGAGCACAAGACCAGGCTTTGCCAATAGCCCAGTATTTTGGTACTTCTGAGGGTCTTCCGCCTGAATCCCTGTATACTGAGATGCTTTTGAGACCATGCCACAGAAGGGATCAGTTTGAGTGGCACAGCTTAGCCAGCCTTCTGCAGTTATTAGGGCATGGATGGAGAGAAATGTGATCAATCTTAGTTACCTGTGATACCTTTGAAAACTTATGCAGGACCATAAGGAAGCAAAATTAAAGTTTCAAGCAATAGAAATAAGGATTGATGGGCATAATTCTCCCCTAATTGAGACTGCCAGACACTGTCAGGTGCTGAGAAATTAAGTGGATGGCCTAGAAAATAAACTCAGCTTAAGAAAAGTCGTGTCTCTTAAAAAGGCTAGTAGCTTGTTCAGGCTTGGTTCCGAAGCATGATGTCATACTTGGGGCTCTTTGGGTTTTTGCATGGCTGAGGAGAGAAAGGTTTCCTTAAAGAAAAAACCAGTGGCCTTCCCTTGGCCACAAAGTCCTTAGAATGATTCTTCTCTGTTTCTCCTGTTATTGGACCATGTTGGAGGACTTGGGAGAAATCTGGGCAGTTTAACCCAGCAACTGATTATAAGGATACAGAGCATTTGTGAGCAACACTTGGCCTGTAGAATGATGGGAATTACCAGTAATTGCTAAATAACTAGATCCCGAATGATTAAAAAAAGATCAAATATTCTTTGGGCTTCCAAGTCAACCTATTTTTGGGGTAGGTAAATTTGTACTTTTTTCCCATTAGCGTGACAGTAAACTTGTAAATATGAGCAGAACAATGGCTATGCCAATAGAAGTAACATGGGCCATGCCTGTCTAGAGTCGGCACTAGGGTAAATGAACCCAGTGAGAATTGCTACCTAAGCTTGACACTGGGCCAGCTGGCTACCTGGCAGGCTTGTAGACCAAGTCCATCATGAAGTCCAATAAGTGAATGAAGTTTGTTGTTTTACTTTAATGAATTTATACACATTTAGCCTGTCAGCTTCCCTGCCCCCCCCCCCCCCCCGGGACACAGTACTCTGCTCAAAGTAGGGGATTGACACATATAAGCTTATGGAATGGTTTTTTGGATGACTTGCTTTAAAATGGGTCAATGATGCAAATATCATGGTTTCTCTGACACCCCTACCTCATTCCCAAGGCTATGGTGATTCAAAATGAGGACATGTTCTGAGACTGTGTTGTGCTTAAACATTGAAAAAATGCAACCTTGCATTGAACCAGAATTTCTACTCCATTATGCTGCTATTGTTGAAAAATAAAAATGCTCAGTTATTCTTGCAAACTGCTTATGCCAGTGCTTCTAGGGTTTTTAATCAGGACATAATCAGTGAAGACAGACCCTTTGCCCACAGAGATTACAACCCCTCTAAGAGTTCATAGCTGCTACTTTCTGTCTCTATATATTTCTATTTCAGGGGTGGGTCAGGTGCATGTCCTCTGACTTACTTTCTCTGTCTCTCTGTCTCTCTCTGTCTCATGCTTTTATTCTGCTTTCCTAGAAAGCCCTATCTTTAAGAGATGTAGCAGTATTTAGGTTTTCTTTTCATGAAAACTGTTCCTTTGTTAAGTTGAAGAAAAATGTAAACATGTAGAGCAGAAAGGATTGGGGAAATTTCTTTTTACCATTGGATAGGACTACAGTAATCCAGGTCAGCATGCTCTAGAGATTGCCATTGGCGCCCCAGGTGGGGCAAGTGCTCTGGCAAATTTTATTAGTCTGATCATTCTAAGAACTTTTCCAGTGAAGAACTCATTGTGTAAGTGGCTCTTGTCCTGTCACTGGGTGCGAATCCAGGTGGAGAGCACAAGGATGAGCTTCCTGTGGGTCTACTGATCCTTGTAATATCTTAATCTAAATCTGGGTCTTTGCTATAGAGGAATCTGAATTATTGGGATATGGATAGTCTCCTGATTTTTCTGGGCCCAATTTTAAATCTCTGGTGTCTCACGGAATCCAGAAAGTCTTCTATGACTTAGCAAGGATCTAGTGGGATCAGTGCCACTTCTACTTTTATTTCAATGATGATGACTTACAAAAAGGCTAACCTCAATTCCTCTCTGTGTTTCAGATAGATGTATTAGACACTGGCTCAGGATGGACACCACTGATGAGAGTATCTGCGATATCGGGAAACAAGGAGGTGGCTTCCCTTTTAATTGAAGCTGGTGCAGATGTGAACATGAAAGATAAAGATGGGAAGACTCCCTTAATGGTATCCTTTGATGGCCTAGAGCCTCATTGTGTATCTAGAATGTGACTGTTCTTATTGGCTCAGCCAGCCAGAGGGCAGGACTTCCTTTCTCTGAAGGGCTCTTAGGAAAAACACAAGATTTTTCAAAGACTTTGTCCCCAAATCATTATAAGATATAAAACAAATTTGTTGGTTTGTGAAATGTAGGTTTCCTGGTCAGGCCTAGAGTTTCTGATTTCCTTTTAATAGAACATGCATCCTTCTTGGTTTGGAAAGTGAGCAGTTTGGAAGAGGATGTGTTTGTGTGGGGGAATGTGGCCCAGTGTGCCTATGGGCTTGACTAGAGCTGTCCAGGGTCCTTCTTCCAGTGTCTGGCTGGGAAGCCACAGCTCTTCAGTTCCCTTCCCCCCCCCAGATCCCCACAATTCTTTATTTCAGGTGGCTGTATTAAATAATCATGAAGAACTGGTTCAATTACTTCTTGAAAAAGGAGCAGATCCAAGTGTTAAAAATGAGGTACCTAGACAGCCTATTGCTTCCACACACCCCCCCCCCCCAAAGATTTTACTGAGAAAAACTCAAGCTCTTGTTGCTTTCTGTTTCAGTTTGGCAAAGGCGTCCTAGAGATGGCCCGAGTGTTTGACAGACAGGTCAGTGGGGCCCCTTAGGTTAGGGTTCTTTCTCTCCCATTTTCAGTTCTTGGTTTTCACTGGCTTCTCTGCTCCTTTATTTAGAATGTGATTGCTTTATTGGAAGACCAGAAGGGAATTCTCAGCCTGAAGAAGACCTCTTACTTGAGCTGAGCTATAGGCTGCTTTTCTCAAGATATCCATATCAGGGAATGGGAACCTCGGATGTGGGGCTTTAGAGAAGCCCTTTGGCTGGGAGGGAAGGTTGTGCCACCAATAGCTTATTTAGTTGTAGATTCTCAGTGACTTTTTGGAACATACAACTCTTCCCATGTTCAAATACATCATTTTACCTACATATGCATGTGTCTGTGTGTGTGGGGGGGGTATGTATTTGGTTTTTTTGTCCTTGTCCTTTTAGAGACAGATGTGAAAGCAGATGGTTAGGCCCCAGAGGTACAAAAACAACCATTTATTTGTTTCTTGGCCACTCAAGGAGCCTCTGCAATCCTTTCCTTCATGTGCTTTCAATAATGGTTGTTCTACAATTGTAACTTCCCAGTCCACCTGCCATGACTGCCCTCAGTCCCAGATACATTCTTGACAAAAGCCACCAAATATTTCCCAACTCTGTTGGTTTCTAATATGGGGGTTGGCAAATTGCCCGAGACTCTTCTTTCCCACTGGAAAAGCTTGTTGGGATTTGATGGGCGTCGTAATAACAAGAACTCGGCAGCCAGAAGTGAATTTCCCTCGGAAGAACCAAACGGACTCTTGAGTGTGCCTGCCTTCATGCTGTCTGGATAATGGGCAGGGACACATACGGAGGGAAAGCTGGACTTTGTGTCTGGAAGACATGGGTCTGAATTCTGTCTCAGATACTGGGCAGGCCATTTAAACTCTTGATGCCTCAGTTTCCTCATCTGAAAAAGGGAGAGAATTATTATGCTGACCTCACAAGGGTGCTAAGGATGAAAGAAAGTCTTTTGTGAACGTTAAAGTATTACAGAAGGTGAGCTGATATAACTTTTTTTTTTAGAAATTTGGGCACAAAAAGCCAATTTTTTCAAGTTTTAATAGAATCAAAAATAGAACTAGAAGGAATCTCAGTGTGGTAATACTGATCAAGTCTAACCCTGAATCTGAGGCATGATTTGAACCTGAGTCTTCCTGGCTCTGAGACCAACATCCTTTCCTCATCCCATTCTGCTGCTAAGCCCTTCGGAGAGAAACCAAAAGATTTCCTAACGGTGCCCTGAACGGGCTCTTCCATTTGTTCTCTTCATTGTCCTAGAAAAGTATCATTAACCACTGCTATCCCGCTGCTGGAAAAAGCAGGAAGCACGCCTTCTCTTCCCTCCTTTCCAAAGCCGGGTGGGTGGGGGGGTCAAGAAAGGGCAACTAAGCCATCACTAGGCAGGAAGAAACAGCCCATGCAGACCCCCTCCCCGCTCCCCAAGCAATTCAGTGGTCTGGTTCCTGCTTGGACAGGGGCTTTCGAAGTCCTAGCCCAGCTCTTTAAAAAAGATCCCCTAGAAAATGGGGTTCCGGTTGGATTGCTGAGTCCAGCCTTGCCCACATGCTTCCATCTCCGGTTGTCATCCATGTTCCTGGGAACCCTTAGCCCGCCCACTCCTGAGCCCCCTTTGACTCCGTCCTCAGCGGCTGGGCTCTGGCCCTCCCCAGGGTCCCAGTTCTATCTCCCCGGGCTCGGGGGTCTGTTCTTTCTCCGTGGCCCCCGCCCAGCAACGACAGAGACCAGCGTGTACCTACATGTTCACGGTTTATTGGATAGAGTATGAACCAGGACGGCTTTTCTACAGAAACATCTGGCCGCCCTCACCTGGGTGTAGCACCTTAATACAAGGAATGCGCACAAAAGTCTAGCAAAGAAGCTTTATAAATGGATGCAGCAGGCTATCCGCGATGCGCCCTTAGGCGGCCGCACCTTCCTGCAGGGACCCGCTCAAGCACGCACAGTTTGAGCGGCGCTTCTTGGTGAGGAGGAGAGATGGCGCCCATTGCCCCCCTCCTTCCCCTCCGTAGCTGCCCCCAGCACACAGCCCGGAGCTCGCCCCGAGGCCCTGCCGGCCTGGTGTTGCCATCAGCGTTTGCCGCCTCAAAGCCTTAAAGTGCGCCAAGAAGACTTCCAGGATCGCCAATACGCTTCGCTTCCTAACCAACAACCCTGCCGTGTGCGGTTCTGCCCTGGCTAGTTGGATCCGGGCCTCTGGGCAAAGGAGGCCCTGGAGGAGGCTCAGCTTCTCACGCCGGGACTCGGGAGTCCCGGCCCTGCGGATGCGTTTCTGCAGGTACCAGGGGCGCCCTTAGAAGTGAAAGAAGCCTGCGGAGCTCATGCGCAGGCCCGGAAGCGGCCGCCTTGCCTCGGGCAGACATTGGGTGATGCAGGGAAGTCCGCAGCCTTCTCGAGGCTCTGCCGGGGTGGACGCTGGCCTTCCTCACACTGATCTTTGCATCTCGTTGGAGCAGGTAGGGGAGAAGTGGGGGGGGGGGGCCCTCTGGGAGTGCAGGCAGCCTGGAGGGGCTCAGATTTCCTGGTGGAGGCGGTCAACAGCGCAGGCCGGCCAGCAACGTTCCGGGCTTTGGGGACCGGCTGAAGGGGTCCAGCAGGCGAATGTGGACAGGCGAGCCGGTGCCCAGCCCGGGAGGAGCTCCAAGCACACAATTCTCCGAGAGGCTCCCTTGGGTGGGGGAGTGACGGAGCCTTGGGAGCTGGCCCTGTGGAAGGGGAGTCACACAGACAGGGCGGAGGGACAGAGATTCCCCGTCACGCCACGCCTTGGCACAGAGGCCAGGGTCATGTGAACAGCCTGGGAGGAGCCTGAGTCCAAGTCCTGTCTCAGACACTGACTAGTCGGATGGCCCAGCCCCAGTTCACTTATCTGTAAAATGGGGATCATTCAGGACTGTCGTGAGGATCAAATGAGTCACTGTAAAACCGTTACTGGAGAGCCTGGTCCGCAGTGTTGTGGATGTGTTGTTAGCATTAGGAATGACCAGTCGGGGCAGTGGGGTGGCTCAGTGGATGGGGAGCCAGGCTCAGAGATTGGAGGTCCTGGGTTCAAATCCGGCCTCAGACACTTCCCAGCTGGGTGACCCCCATGGCCTAGCCCTGACCACTCGTGTGCCTTGGAACCATACACAGTATTGACGCCAAGGTGAGGGTTAAAAAAAGGAGTGACCAGTCGGATGGAGGGTCCCGAACCATGGATAGAAGTCGGGATGTTCTGTTGTGAGAGAAGAAGGCCCCTGCCCAGGGATAGGAAATCCCCCTCACGGGGAGGGGGGAGCCGGGCTGCCCCTTGAAAAGTAAGGGAAACGGAGGCAGGAGGAGGTCGAGAAAGGCTGGTTGTGTTTGAAGGCCCAGCGCGGGAGCCCATCGAGGGCCGTTTCCTTTGCTTTCCGGAAGAGGCCCGCCTCAAGGAGCTCTTACGAGCCAGGCGGGGGTCTCCCTGCCCTCTGCCCCAGCCCGAGGCAGCCCTCACGCCTGGAGAGGGTGTCCGGAATGTTGGCCTGAGTCGTCCCCTCGGAGGCCCGTCCAAGCCTCGCTTCTCTTCCGCCTTAATTGGGGCCTGACAGCACCGTCCGCCTGCGGCTGGTGCAGACTCCATGTCCGGAGAACGTGGAGCCGAAATGGTCACGGCTAAGCGAAGCGCTGGAGACACGCCGAGGACCTCCCACTGGTGGAGCCGGAGACCAGTCCGAGCAGACATCGCCCCCCCCCCAGCCCCACCTGCAAGGGCGGAGCCCCAGGAGCCCCCCCCCCCCCAGCCCCTCGGAGGCAGGCCGCTCCCTTTGTATGCCTGCAAGGGTGCGTTGGCCTCTATTGGGGGAGCAGGAGGAGCGCCTGGCCTTCATCTTCCTGCCCGGCTCTGAGCGCTCAGCACGAATGGGGGAAGCCTGGGCAGGGGAGGGCGAGGCACAGGAAGCAGATGGGAGCCCTTTAGGTTCTCCCCGGGAAGCTGCCTCGGCAGCCGACCAGACTCGGGGTTTGGGGCTTGGGCCTCGGGGCTCGGAGATGGACGTCGTCCTCTCGTGGCCTCCGTGGAGGGAAGGCTGAGGGAGGGGGAAGGGGGAGCTCGTGCTGGGCCGGAGAGGCCGGTCCATCCAATGAGCCCAGAGTGCCCGCCTCACAGGCGCCCGCTTAGCCCCCCGCAGTGGGAGGAGCCCGCAGTGACTGTCATGTGGAGAACGCAGCCCCTCCCCCGGCCCAGAGAGCCGCTCCAGCTGGTCTGCCCCATGGGCCTGGCTCAGATCGAGCTCTTGGCTCTGCTGCCTCCCACTTGGTCCAGGAGGTCTCTGAAGCTTCGAGGGATGCCCAACCCCCCGTTCTGTCCCCCTCGTCTCCGTCCCCGCCTTCTCTGCCTGTTTGGGGGAGGGGCTCCCCTGCCAGCTAAGGGTGGAAGACGGGGATGGCGACACCCACACAGCTCTGGCATCCCCGGCTTCACGAGAGGCTCACTCTCGGCTCTCCTAAGGATCACGATGGCTCTTAGCGCCCCTCCTGCGTCGAGCGGAGATCCCCAAGCCAGCCTTCGGCCTAGAATCCCACAAAGCGGAATGTGTCAAGTTCACGGAAACACGAAAGACAAGGAGGAGGAGGAGGAGGAGGAGGAGGAGGAGGAGGAGGAGGTTCCCTTCCAAGGAAACCCCCGAGATGGCCAAACAGCTCCCGCATCACCACCGTGCGCCGCCGCGCCGTCATAAATAGTCGTCATAAATTAATAACTTACAAGTACCTGAGCACGTCCCCAGAGCCCCGGAGCCCGGCCCAGGGCGGGAGGCCGGAGCCGGGAGCTCTCAGACACAGTCTAAGCACTGACACAACAAGGAGCTCCCGCTGCAGCCGCCGCGGGATAGTGCAAACGTCGGTTTGTCTTCACTGCTGACCGGCCGCTCCGCTCACTTCATGCCTGCCGAGTACCAGGCTCTGGGCACCTGCGGGGGGCCCTGAGGGGCGGGTCTGTGCCGGAAACAAAAGAGAGCAATGAGTGGAGGAGGGAGGACCCTTCTGGAGGCTCCGCCCCGCCACCCCGCCCAAAGCTCCTTCGAATTGGAGAAGACTTGGGGTCACGACTCGGGCCTCCTCCTGGGAGAGGCCAGCAGCTGAAAGCCCTTAAGGCTCGCCGCCTGGAGGCAGGAAGATTCAATCCCACCTCAGACCCTTATCAGCTGTGGGACCTTGGCTGAGTCCCTTAACTGTGTGTCCCCCTTCCTGAGCTGGAAAAGGAAATGGCCAACAATTCCGGTGTCTGTCTCTGCCCAGAAAACCCCCAATGAGGCCCAAAGACTTGGACCCGGCCGAAAACGACCCACTGAAAACAGACCTGAAAGGGTCCTTGGAGGCCCCAGCCCAAATCCCTCATTTTGCAGCTGAGGAAACTGAGGCTCAGAATGACTTACTCTTGCCCACAGTAAAAGCTAGCCTTTCCGTTTCATTTTCATCCAACAGCACGATTTTCCGTGCTCGGCTCTTAGAAGCCAGGCTGGGATTCCTACGAAGTCTGTGTTCTAAACCCACTCGGAGGAGCCGGGAACATCGGCCCACTTTGGTGTGTGCTTTGGGCTGGGGAGCCCTTCAAGGCCACCTTTGGGGCAGGACCAAGAACAGCTCTTCACTTTGGAGGTGGACCCGGACTGTCAGGAGCGCTTCAGCGCTGCCTGTGGGTCCTCTGCCATAATCACGTCAGCATTTCTGGCGTCGGGCACTGTGCCAAGTGCTTTACCGTATTGCGCTTGACCCTGACCAGCACTGGGAGAGATTCGTGCTCCAATTAGCCCCACTGCACAGTGGAGGAAGCTGAGGCACACAAGTGACACGCTCAAGCTCAAGCTCGCCCAAGCTCGCCCAAGCTCACCCAGTGTCTGAAGTGGGATGTGAACTCAGCCTAGCTGTCCGTCTCCCCCATCTCCAGCACTGGACTAAATCCCAGGATGTGGCGAGAGCCAGACGGTCCTCCAAATTGTTGTTGCAAACCCCTGGCATCTCCGACCTCTCCATCTTCTTTCTTCTAAATCTCTAACTTCTTTATGGTTGGCAGCAAGTTGAAGAAAAGAGTGCAGCTTCGAAGATGTCAGCTCAGCTGATCTTTGTTAGGGCCCCACTGCATGGGAGCAGGAGAACGAACCAAGGCAACGGGAAGATGAGGGTTCAAGTCTAGCAAACTCGAAGCCGTGAAGATAATGCCAGCCTGCTTCGGGAGAGGGAGCTTCTCTCCTAGAATCCCTCTCCTGGGGGAATCCCAGATCCGAGGCACCAGGAGGGGCACTGGCTCACCGAGAAAGAACAGCATACTTGGCCCTGCTATGTAGGACTCCCCAAGCCCTCTGTGCCTCTTGGGTTCCTATCTTGCCTTTCCTCACCCCAGAACAAACTGAGAATTGGGGTACAAAGTGGGGTGATCTCATGAGCTGACATGGGTGATTTTAGGGGAGGCCGATTCCTTTTCCACATAATGGGCCTTCAGGTAAGTAAAGACGGCCTGTCTGAGGTGATGCCCATGTGCAGGGTTTCTAGCCTCCTCGATAGCCTCCAGCGGGTCTCTGTTCTGAAATGGAGAGTGGATGCCGTGGATGTCTCCAGGTTTCTGGCTGCCGTGTTACTCTTTTATTTTTAATTTTTGCCACGCTACTCTTGACCGCAGTCGCTCTCGTAGTCTGTCCACTCCCTCTAGATCCTCAGGAGCCCCACTCCTGAGAGCTGCCCAGGGGGCGCCCGTCTCTCAAGAAAAGCCAAAGGTGGGAGCAGCTGCTGAAAGCAGGATACACAGGGAAGAGCCAGCTTAGAAAGCCACCTGGCCATGAGCAAGTCAATCAACCTCTTTGGGGCTCAGTTTCCTCTTTTGTAAAATAGGACTGCCAAGTTCTTGGAAGGATCCAGAATGCCGAACTTGGAGTTGGGCAGACTCGTCTTAATCCAGCTGTGTGTTCTTAGGCAAGACTCTTACCCTCTGTTTGCCTCAGTTTCTCCATTTGTAAGATGGGGATGATACTATCACCTCCCTTACAGAGTTGTCGTCATATATGGTAAGGAAATGAAGTATTTTGCAAATGTAAAAGCGGAACAGAAATGCCAGCTTAGGTTGTGAGCAGGCTGGGTCCTGTGGGTGAAGGGTCCCATGGAAGAAGGAAGATGGCGGGACACCTGGAAGGCTTCTGTCTACAGAGGAGGTGCCAAGGGGAAGGAGTGGTTGCCCTGGGCCACCTTCCCCTGCCTTGATCACTGCACGACCCTCCAGCGGAGCAGGGACTGGGACCATCGGCGGGTCCCAGCCGCTCTCGGCACCGACCTCCATGACGGCCTTTCCGTGTGATCTCCATTTCAGGGGGCGATTCTGCAAGTGGAAAGACAAATCGCTTTCCCCAGACATCCGAGGCACCCTGTGAATAATCTGGGTCCAGAGCCATTTTTCTGTGCTCACACATAGTTAAGATGGAAACCGTCCCTGCGGCCATTCAGACTTCCTTATCTTTATCTTCTCTGTCTGAAACGTCTGGTCTGGCGAGCTCTTTCCCTGGCCAAGAATTCTCCCTCTGGAATGGAATGAGGCCGCTGCAGCCTCATGTTGCCTTCAGTGGTGATGAATGAGGGGGTCCTCTGGGGGCTTTGCCAACTCCGTCACCTCCTGGCTAGGATAAACTTGAAGAGCTGCAAGAGAGGACCTCAGCCCGGCATCTAACCTTCCTGCTCCCACGAGAGCCCATCCTGCCCATCTGGGGAAAACTCACATAAGAGGGTCGAAGGAAGGAAAGGAGCATTATTAAGTGCCTACTGTGTGCCAGGTGCTGGGCAGTGCGCTTCACAAATATGATATCATTTGGCCCACACGACAACCCTGAAAGGTGGGGGCTGTTTTATAGTTAGGGAAACTGAGGCTAAGGGACGTGCCTAGTGCCCCGTCTTTAGTAGGTGTCTGAGGCTGGATGTGAACTTGGGTCTTTCTGATTCCATGCCTGACTGTCTATGCCTGTGGTGCCATCTTGTTGCCTCGAGAGTCACAGGCTGGGTGTCTCCCTTCCGTTTCTGTAAGTCCGGTTAATTTTGTTTATTTATTTAAGGACCCCACCTTCCATCTTAGAATCATACTGTGTATTGGTTCTAAGACAGAAGAGCGGTAAGGGGTAGGCGGTGGGTCAAGAGACTTGGCCAGGGTCACACAGCCAGGAAGTGTCTGAGCCAGATTTGAAAGCAGGATTTCCCATCTCCAGGCCTGGCTCTATCCACTGAGCCACCCAGCTGCCACCCCCTGCTCCCATAAGTTAGCTTTATAGACAGATTCCGAACATTTGTGTGTGTTACCAATGTTGAAATCCTCCCCTCCCTCTGACCATGTCCTGGAGTAGCAGAATGTCCCTCCCGTGTCTCATTCCTCCCATCCCATGCTCAGCCTCCTTTGAGTAAGTTGCCAGGCTTGCCCCAGTCTGTACAGGGTGGCCGCTTGTCCTGGAGGAGGCTGTCCAATCCTTTCTGCCTCCGGTGACTCAGCAAAGGTCATGTGGCCCTTGGCCCGAGGGTCAGAAGCTCAGCCTGGAAGGGAGGGACCCCAGGGACCATCCGGCTCAATGTAGGCGGGAACAAGAATGCCTTCTGCTCCCCAACCTCCCTGAAAAGGGGTTCCCCCACCATTCCCCCCACCTGCCACAGCTGCCTAGTCCACTAAGGAACATCAGAGCCAGCCACATGCCCTCTTGGGCACTCCTGCCTCACTCCTCGCTGTGCCCTCTAGGCTGGGCTGGTGGCCGTTCTGGATCCCCAGGCAATTCAGTGGACTTTCATCCCCTGAGAAATGGGTGCCCTGTTCTTTTCACCCCCTTGAACTCCTTGGCAATGTTTGGAGGACCAAGCGAGGCCATGTCAGTGCTTCATGCCCGCTGCCTGGGTGAATATCATCCGTCCTCGTTGTTACTCCTTGGCTTCAGAAGCGGGAAGCTCACAAGACTAAGCGGCTCACGTTCTCAAGGGCTTAACTTGGCGTCTACACTAACCATCTCACTGAACTGTCCACGCGGGATAGAACGAACAAGCTTGGTTTGCAGAGCACCAGACTGGAGAGGACTGAAATGCTTCTGCGGGGAAAGAAATGACCAGATAGCTGGGCAGAACCAACCTGATGGGAACAATGCGATGGCCGGGCTCCGGCTGCCCAGATGTTCTCCTGGAGGTTTCATGAGGCCGAGTGGCTTTGCTCAGAGGGTCTGCAGGCAAAGGCTTCTGGGGAGGACTTGGCTTCTGCGTTCCCTGCAATGAACATCACACAATGACCTCATCAGGGCACCTCTGTGAACAACTGGGGGGGGAGGGGGGAAGTGCAGGATTAAAGAATGCTTAAAATGAGCTGTTGGGAAAGAGTTGGGTGCTCTAGGCAGGAAGCACGAATTTAGCGTCAGGGCATGTGCTGACTCAAATGACTGAAAACACCTTCAAGAAGGAAGAAGCTCTGAAGCGTCACCTTCTAAAGGGATCCTGGCATTCACCTCTACTTGGCCAATATTCCTTAAAATTCGACTTCCTTAATGATGCCATCAGCCATAAAGCCCGGAAGGCTGGACTCTGCCCAGCTCCCCAGCACTGCCAAAGGGTTAAGTTTGCTTCTTTCTGGAGCAGAACCAGGAGAACGTTGTACACAGAGACTGATACACTATGGTATGATCAAACGTAATGGACTTCTCAACTAGCAGCAGTGCAGTGATCCAGGACAATTCTGAGGGACTTGTGAGAAAGATGCTCTCCACACCCAGAGGAAGAACTGTGGGAGCAGAAACACAGGAAAAAAACTACGGCTCGATCACATGGGTCAATGGGGATGTGACTGGGGTTGTAGACTCTGAACGATCCCTTCAATGTCAATAATATGGAAATAGGTCTTGAACAAGGACACATGTGAAACCCAGTGGAATTGCGTGTCAGCTACAGGAAGGGGGAGGGGAGGAGAGGGAAAGAACATGAATCTGGTAACCATGGGAAAATAGTCTAAATTAAGTCAAAATTTTCAAATTTAAAAAAAAATTAAAAAAAAGTTTGCTTCTTTCTCAGAGGTCACAAGTACCACATCGCCCAGAAGCCTTTGTGTAGCACGACAGCAGAGAATGGGACTCAGACGCTGTCTGCTCAGATGATAACATTTGCACCAGCAGGGAAGCAGGGGGCAAACCCTCTAGAGAGACAAGATGAGGGAAGCTGTGAGCAGGGTACATGGAGGGACAGGAACAAAGGGGTATAGAGTCCAAAAGTTGCCCCACAGCTCTCTCTGTTTGCTGTTACTGACAGAAGAGATGCTCTCCCTCAGGCAGGAGCTCCCAGCTGTGGCTCCCATCCTGAGGACCTATGCTGGCATCACTTCAGGCTTTGCAGACCTGACGCGGAGGCATGATCCCTTCCAGACCTGGAAGCTGCCAATACAGAACCGTTGGGAGAGTAGGGGTCAGAGAGAAGGAGGGTTAGAGCCTCACCTGCCACAGAGGGGAGCCAGCGATAAGATTAGAAAGGCAGGAATGGAAACGGCTATGAGGGACTCTGATCCTGGAGGCAACAGACAGTCAGTGGGATTTATGGGGAGGGGGGGTGACATGATTGGATTCTGTTTCAGGAAAATCACTCTGGTGGCTGAATGGAGGATGGGCCAGAGCAGGGAGAGCCTCAAGGCAGCCAGACCCCCAGCAGCTATTTGGGGAGTTGGGGAATGAGGAGATGAAGTTCTGGGGGCCGTCAGACAAGAGAAGGGGACGTGTTGGAGAGGGACTACAAAGGTCTTGGTGACATCTTGGATCTGGGGGGGAGGCCTAGTGGGAGTCTGCTTGGATCCTGGGTTGTGAGCTTAGGGTGGTGGCACTTCGAGAGTAACAGGAAAAGTAGGGAGAGGATAGTTTGGTGAGGGAGACGACGGGGTCGGCTTCCCTGCCCTTGAGATGATTACAAGTTGAGCTGCCCAAGAGGTTAGGATGGAATAAATGGATCGTAGAACCATCTGCACTGAAAAAATAATTGCATCCAGGGCAACTGAGATCCCCGTAGAGAGGGAGAAGAGAAGAGGGCCCCGGGCAGAGCCTTGGAGGGCACTAATGGCTTGTGGGGGCCACCGGGATGAAGAGCCATCCAAGGAAACTGAGGCATGTGGAGATAACACAGAGAATACTTTGCCCACCTCAACGACTGCACTATCATTATTGCTGTTGTTGCCATTGTGGGCTCTGGCACCAAACCATGGTTGACCCAAAGGCCCCTGCAGGGACCAAATGTTAATTTCTGCCTTAAATCCCTCTTGTCGAAATGGCTTCCCAACATGAGAGCTCCTTAGCAATGGCGGAAGCTAATATTTCCTGCCCACTAAGAGGAACTGGTTCACAACGAAAGGCACATTGGTCAGATCCCATAGGCCCCTGCTGCAGCTGGGGGGCATCTAGGTGTGCAAACCAGAAGTGGTTCCAAGAGGCCCCGGTGCACTAAACCTCTTAGGCATGATGTTCCAGGAAGACTTCTCACCACCGAGGCCCATTCTCTCCAGAGGAAATGCAGCATGACCAAGAGTCAACATGGAGAGAAGAGGCTCGGGGGTGCCAGGGGAGAGAGATTTAAGCCTCTGGTTTGGACAGGCTCTGATTTCAGTTTTTCCTTGAAAAGACTAAGAGCAGGAAGGAACCTTGAACTCTAGTCTCACCCCCTCACTTTAAAGATGAGGACACTGAGGCCCCAGGAACTGAGGTGCCATATTCAAGGTCAGGATAACTGGCGGAGCAAAGAAAGGGCAGACAGATTCTCTGACTCCACCCTCAGGGCTCCGTATGGCTCTTGTTCTTGTTCTTGCTCTTCTTTCTTTCCTCTCCTCATCTTCTTATTCTTCTTCCTCTTCTCCCCAGACCTCCACTCTACTGATGTTGTCTCTCCCTCTCTGTTTCTGGCTCTGTTTTTCTTTGTCAGTCTCCCTCACACACATACACACAGAGCCCAATTGTGGTAATAAAAACATGGAGGGCAGCTAGGTGCCCTCATTAGTGCCAAGCCTCCTCAGGAAGACCTGAGTTCAGACCTCAGGCAGTTACTGGTTGTGTGACCCAGGCAAGTCACTTAATCCTGTTGGTCTCAGTTTCTTCATCTGTAAAATGAGCTGGAGAAGGAAATAGCAAACCATTTCAGTAGCTTTGACTGGAAACCCCAAATGGAGTTATGACCAATCAGACATGACTGAAATGATTTTATAACATCAACAGGAGTTTTAAATGTTGCCTTGGACACCCAGTAGATCTGAGAAAGGATCTGAACCTCTCTGAGCCTCATCTTCCTCATCTGTAAAAAATAGGAAGGGAATCATACCGGATTTTGTGAGGCTAACACGACAACATGTATGTAACACTTTGTAAAACAGAAATTCTCATATAAGTTGGGATATTGTCTCCTATTCCTCCCATTATTTATTAAAAATCGGTGCAGTCAGGAAACCACATCATCAATCCCATCCTGCACTCTGCCAGGCTCTCCTCCTGATGCATTTGATTGTGAAAATAGCCACAGGATTTTTGATTTGCAGTTTTCTTTGTCATCCACGATTGTTTGTATCACAAAAGCTAAAAAGAGCCTCAGTGCCGGTCAGTCTTCCCATTGGGGTGAAGAATTTTCCATTTTCATCAGTTTCCTCTTGATAAAAAAAAAATGTGAATAAACAGATCTTGCTTATCAGGACAATCTGTGCAGGGAGGAGAGAGTGCAACCAAGGAGAATGCTGGAGAGCCTGCAAACATTCATGAAGGAACTGGATGTAGCAAAGGGGTGAAGTAAACAGCATTTGCTTGGAAATACTTGCTGTATCTTTGGCTGTGGAGGGAATCGATGTGGTGGTTGGTGAATCAGCAAAGGATCCTACCAAGGAAAGTGGGTTCAGTCTGATTGTAAGGGAAAATAGCAAACACCCTCAATTCTTTTGTTTTAAGAAGCTACACAATATTAACATAAGCTGTAGTCAGCAAACTGCATTAGGTTTCTTAGAATGACATATTTCACGTGAGCCACTGTTTTTTAAGTTTCAACAGGCTCCTTCCTTCTTTCCCTCCTTCCCTTTCTTCCTTCTTTCTTTCCTCCCTTCCCTTCCCTCCTTCCTTTCTTCCTTCCCTCCCTCCTTTCCTTCCCCTGCCTTCTTTCCCTCCCTCCCTTTCTTCCTTCCTTCTTTCTTTCTTTCCTTCCTCCATCCTTTCTTCCCTCCCTCCCTCCTTCCTTCCCTTCATCCTTCACTTATTCCTCCCCTCCCTCCTGCCTTTTTTCCCTTTCCTTTGTCCCTCCCTCCCTTTCTTTCTTTCCTCCATCCTTCCCTCCTTCCTTCCTCCCTCCCTTCTTTCCTTCCTTCCCTGCTTCATTTCTTCCCTCCTCCCTTTTCTCCCTTCCTTCCTTCCTTCCTTCCTTCCTTCCTTCCTTCCTTCCTTCCTTCCTTCCTTCCTTCCTTCCTTCCTTCCTTCCTTCCTTCCTTCCTCCCTCCTTTCCTTCCTTCCTTTCTTCCCTCCCTTCCTCCTTTTCTTCCTCCCTCCCTCTCTCCCTTCCTCTCTCCCTTCCTTCCTTCCTTCCTTCCTTCCTTCCTTCCTTCCTTCCTTCCTTCCTTTCTTCCTTTGCCCTTTATCCCTACCCTTTCCATTCCTTCCTTTCCCTTTCTATCTGTCTCTCCCCCTCTCCATCTCTCATAAAGATGGAAAACAAAATAGACATCACTCTTAGTACTGTGGTGAGTTACCTTTTGCTGACATGTTGGGCTCTCATAATTTATCATTTCCTGGGGACATTTTATTTCTTTTGCCTACAATAGCTGTTTAAAAAAATTCCATATTTTTGTCACATGAGTGACTTGATCTATGATGCTATTAGGCCATGAAGACCAGAAGTGTTCCAACACTACTGCTGTTCCTAGTATATGAACACTAACAAGGACCAGACACCTGCTGGTATGTGGGCATTATTTAGACCGTTCTAGCTATCAGGAAGTATAGGTCAAGGCCTTGATTACTTGCTCTTCCTGGTCTCTCCATTAATCTCATGGCTCTGGGATTTCATCCTTGTCCATCTCCTCCAACGATGCTTGTCCCAACCAATCCACGTGGTTCTTATCCATGACTTCCTCTAACGAGCTGGGGCCCTCCCTGAGTTTCTTCATATCAGATGGCCACCAATGTCCTTGGATTGTCCTTTGGTCGCCATTCCTTTCCTTGGCCACTTGGCTGGCCCATATCTGCCTCCCGTTCCCATCATATATTTCTCTGATAATATCCTTAATAACATTTTCCCTGGGAGATCGATTCCTTATTTGTGGCCTGCTCACACCCACCACCCACCATTCCCCTCTCTATTGCTGACCTCTTAGTGAATACAATCCCTCTGTGGGAATAGTCACCCAGTCTGTCTTTCACCAGTCAGACATCTGGGGAGACAGGCTGGTGTAGTGGTGAGCGCATCAGGAAGACTTGGGTTTAAACCCTACCTCTAGTATTTACTAGTGGTCATGAATTTCTCCTAGACTTAACTTTCCTCTCCCATAAAATGGGCCAAATAATAGCTGCTGTGAGGATCAAATGAGATCCTATTTGCAGATCTCAAAGCACTGTATAAAATGTTAGCTATCATTATTGCTCTTCCTATGATCATTCCCAGGATCATTATTTGCAATGATTTTGACTAGTGCCTTACCCAGCCTCCAAGGCAGGATGGTTTTGTGCCCGTTCTGGCCCTGGAATCTTTAACCTCCAAAGTGAGGAGCTTCAGGGTCAGAATTTAAAGAGACGGGCCAATGGAAAGGATGACCAGCACAACACAAGCAAAACTGAAGGTGGTAAAATGACAGAGAACAGAGCTGGGCCCCAGGGGGAGATGGGCAATGGTGCCTGCCTAACTCCATTCCAAGGGTGGCAGGGGTGAGACTTGCAGAGAATCTCGGGTTTTGTGATTGGTTTTACTCTGTGAAATGGAAAAGGTGAGGAAGCTGAACTCCTTGTGCAGACAGCTGATTTCTCCAGCCCCAAAGTGCTAGGACTGACCTCTGGTCTTCCCTAAGGGGTCACTTGTCATGCCCAGCTCTTTGGGACCCCTTTGGGGCTTTTACTGCAAAGATACTGGATTCACCATTTCCTTCTCCAGCTCATTTTACAGATGAAGAAACTGAGGCAAACAGGGTGAATCACACAGGAAGTGCCTGATGTCACAGGATTCCCTAATTACGGCACCAAACCCTGACTGTGTTCTGGAATAATCCGGCTCAGGAAACTGTTCCCTAAACCAGGAAAAAGGAGAGAGAAAGCAGAGCTGATCCGAGCCGCGTAGCTGAGCTGGGATTTGCAGCCAGGCCTCTGGGCTCTCGGCCAGGGCTTGTTCCCTTGCTCGACACTACATTGTGTGCCTGGTGTGGTGGGGGCAGCTGGTCCTCAGTCTTCTATGGTCTTCCCATAGCCAATGGGTGCCACTCCTCGCTGGGATCATTGGAAGAGACTTTCCAAAGTTCAGTATTGGAAACATTCTCTGTAATCCTCAGCAGCTTCCTCACACGAGCACATCCCGATGGCATGGCTTGCTTCTGGGTATGGAAGCAGAGGCGGGAAGTCTAGGAAGAGCTGGGCTCAGCTCTGAGCTCTTTCCCTCCTGGCGTGTCCCTCAATGTCTCTGGGCCTGTTTCCTCATCTGTCCAATTTGGGGGTCGGGCCAGGTGACTTCTAGGGCCCTTTCTGGCACCCAATCTAGGCTTCTAGGATGCTCTGTTAGGGATGCTGCAAGGATGAATTCTTGTTTGGGGTGCAGGTTGGACCTCTGAAGGTCTCTTCCCCCTCGAAGTTCAATCCTGATCCAGTGTTATTCCATCCAAATCATGATTGTCCTTGTCCCTGTAGCTACCAATTCCCTGTCAGGACAGCTCCCCAATCCTGGCCCTCCGCCAGATGACCTCCTTTACCCGCCTTTACCTGGCACGGTTCCTGGGCCCATAGCCTTCCCTTCCTCTTCCCCATTGAAGACCCGACCGGCTTCCTACAAAATGGTGGCATTTATCACTGGACCCGGCCTTTGGAAGGTGCAGGCAAACCTTCCAGAAATGACGCCGCGAGGAGGTGGGATGAATTTGGGGGGCCAAACCAAAGGCAGCCCTTCCACACATCGGAAGGGGGCCACAACTTGGCCAATCGCCCAAGAATTGTGTATTGATCCGCATTTCCCAGAGCCTGCTGCAGACACACTCTTTAATAAGGAGGCAGCAAATGGGTTTCCTGGATATGACACTGAACAGTTTTTGTTTGAACTTCTATGAGCAGCTTGCATAAAAGATTTCAGTTAAGTGGGCCCTCGTAGCATCATGACCCCAAAATATTCACTAATTCTGCCTTCTGCCCCCAAGTTGAGAGCCCTGCATCCCGCCCAGAAATGTATTATCTAAGAGTTGAAAGGGACCCCGGAGGCCAGCCAGGCCAACCAGGACATCTGCAGCAGGAGAGCTGGGTACGGTCCAAATTGCAAATTTTAGGCAAATCCAAGGAGCCTGGTGGAAATGAAGAGGAAGATATTAAAGCAATATTGGATTAGTCCAGCACATTTTGCCCGTAGGTAAAGCTTTTGAGTTTTTGGAAAGACTGGAGACACGAATAAGTGAGATCCAGAGGACGTGACAGATTTGTGTTTCACCTCTTCCCAGGCCTGGCCCCCTCCCGGGAGACTTGCCAGTGCCCCGAAGATCGATCACAGGTCAGCATCAGGAGGGAAGAATGAATGGACCAAGGTCTCAGTGATTTGCAAACCAGATAGATCAACCAGAGTCCAATTAGCAAGAGCTGATTCTTACAGTGTTGTAAGAAACCAGAAAAATGATGATGGTCCAACGTTATCTCCAGTGTTAGTTTCAGTCCTGATTTTTCAGCCCTGGGGCATGGAAACTGTGACTATTGTTCAGTATGGAAGGGGAAAAAGCAAAGATATGAAAGTGAGCTTGTGAAGAGTGAGAGGCTCCATTTGCATTTAACATCACCTCTGAGGGGCAGCTGGGTGGCTCAGTAGATGGAGGGTCAGACCCAGAGACAGGAGGTCCTGGGTTCAAATTTGACCTCAGACACTTCCTAGCTGTGTGACCTTGAGCAAGTCACTTAACCCCCATTGCCTAGCCCTTACCAGTCTTCTGCCTTGGAGCCAATACACAGTGTTGATTCTAAGATGGAAGGTGAGGGGTTAAAAAAAATAAAATAAAATCACCTTTGAGCATCCCAACAACCCTGTGAGGGCTTTAACAGAGGGGGGGATGGGCTTCCAGGGCTTTGTCCATGGTCCCAAGGTTAGGACGTGCTGGAGGCAAGATTCAAACTGAGCTCTTCCTGTCCCATTTCCGAGTCCTAACCTTGTCTCCATGAATCACCAAAATGAGGGATCTCTGAACTGCCTCCTTTACACAAGCAGACCTCGAGGATGGCACTGGCTGTGCATTTCTAGCCTGCCTTGCTGGCTCAGTGATCAGCTTCTCTGGGCCATCATTATTACTCAGACAGCCTGTCCACCTCCATTTGGATGGCAGGCAGCATCTCCTGTGCCTGCAGATCCAGGAAGGATTCTTCTGCCTTGGAACCAACACAGAGTACTGATTCTAAGACGGAACGTAAGAGTTTAAAACAAAACTCCAGAAGGGCATCAGAGCTACTAGCCATCAAGGCTAAGAGCTGCCCCTGTTCTAACATGGTGCATCACTGAGTCCTTGCCCTGGACAGCAGTGCTCCTAGGAATTTCCCATGATGCTTTGCCTTTCCAGCTATAATTCTAGACACTTGTCACATCAAGCCTTTTCAACAGCCCCTGACTTCCAGCCTCCGTACCGCCAAAGGCATCGTAGGGATGCTCTCTCCCTGTTCAAAGCGTCTTCCCTTTACTGATCTGCACACGTGTGGTGACCCCCAGGAAGATGCGAGGGCCTGAAATCTGGAACTTTCATGGTTTGGGCCAAATAAATATTCCTTGCAGCATCCTTGATTCACTGGGATGAGTGTTGGGTGCTGTTTTCAGACTCATGTTTCATGTAGGGAGGGAAATCTGTGAGGAAATGGTCTCCGTTGAGCTAGGTTGGCAACTTATCCATAAGCTTAAAGAACTTTCTGAGGACACTGAGAGATTAAGTGACTTGCCCAGGGTCACTCAGCTAGTATGTCTGAAAGGCAGGATTAGAACTCTGATCTTTCTATCTCCAATATACTATGCTATGCTGACTCTCAAAAATATTTTAAGTAACTTTACCAAAACATACTGTTGGACAAAGGGTTCTCTGTCCTGATTAGGACACACCTGCAGTGCCACATTCGAATCTGGGACTATGTTCAATTCCATTCAACAAAAATGTATAAAGCACCTACTAAGCATCATGCCTTGTGCTAGGTCCTGGGGACACAATGACAAAACCAAGACAATCCCTGCCCTCAAGTTGACACACAAGACCTACCAGGAATACAACACACAGTAAATACATGTATATACAAATACAAATGTGTATATATATATATATACACATACATACATACATACATACATTTATATTTTATTCTAGAAGTGTCTATTATGTGCAAGGCACTACATTAAGTATTTCACAAATGTTCTCTCATTTGGCCTTCATAATAACTCTAGGAGATAGATGCTACCTACTTTACAGTGAAAGAAACTAAGGCAAACAGTGGTTCACTGACTTGTCCAGGATCACCCAGCTAGTAAGGGTCTAAGGTTGGATTTGAACTCGGGACTTCCTGCCTCCTGACCCAGCACTCTGTGCATTGTGTCACTCCCTTGCTACCCCCTAAGATGGGGATTATGAGAATTTACTCTGCTGCTCTGACCTGATTATAGTGTTTTGAGCTAGAAAGGATGATGATGGGAGGAGCAAGAGATGTGCCAGCCTGGAGTTCTGGCTCTAACTTGAGGCTGCATCTCTCAAGTCATTGAGGAAATGTGCTTGGAGATCGGAGACTGGAGATCCTAGGGGAAGGGCAGTGGTATGTGTGATGGGGCTTTTGGAAGCACAGGACACCAGCCAGGCTGACTTCTTGGATGTGAGCTACCTCGAGCCCCTTTGAACACTTGCATGAAATAAACTCCAGCTTTAAAATGTGCTGGAGAAAAAGGCAGACGTGAAAGGTGGGGAGGGGGTGAAGCACTGGAGAGGGCTTGATCGGCATCGCCTGTCCCAGATCCGGGCCAGACAGACGCCAGCCTGGCACACAGGATGGGGACATTCAATTGCTGATACTTAAAAGGCAAACATTCTTCCAGAAAAGAAGGAGGAGGAAGAGGAGGAGAATTTGCTTTGGGCTGACTTTGTTTTAGTTTCTCAGTTTGCTCTAGAGGAAAAACTTTCAAGGGGTCACATCTATTGAAACCGCTTTTGTCCAACCACCGAGCCCAGTAATACCAGGTGAGCCTTAGTGACCACACTGCAGGCTGGGGCTGACTTAGATCAATGTCCTTGGAGATGCAGGAGGCATCACTGGCTAGACAAAATGAGAACAGGAGATTGCTGCATTGGCCAGATCAGAAACGTGAGTAGGAAGAAGCAGTCAGGAAATCTAACTAGGACTGGAGTGCTGGGTCTGTCTGTCTGTCTGTCTGTCTGTCTGTCTGTCTACCTGTCTACTTGTCTTTCTGTCTCTATTATCTATATCCTTCCTTCCTTCCTTCCTTCCTTCCTTTCTTTCTTTCTTTCTTTCTTCCTTCCTTCCTTTCTTTCTTTCTTTCTTTCTTTCTTTCTTTCTTTCTTTCTTTCTTTCTTTCTTTCTTTCTTTCTTTCTTTCTTTCTTTCTTTCTTTCTTTCTTTCTTTCTTTCTTTCTTTCTTTCTTTCTTTCTTTCTTTCTTTCTTTCTTTCTTTCTTTCTTTCTTTCTTCCTTTCTTCCTTTCTTCCTTTCTTCCTTTCTTCCTTTCTTCCTCCCTCGCTCCCTCTCTCTCTCTCTCTCTCTCTCTCTCTCTCTCTCTCTCTCTCTCTCTCTTATCTGAGTTCAAATCCAGACACTTACTACTAGCTAGGCAATCCTGGGTAAGTCAGCCGCTTCACCCTTTCTGACAGTTTCCTCAACTATAAGATGAGCTGGAGAAGGAAATGGTGCACCACTCCAGTGTCTTTGCCAGGGAAGCCCCGAGTGGGGTTACGAGGAGTCAGGACATGATGGAAACAATCGAACAATAACAAACATGGCACTGAAGATCAGAGAGAGGTTGAGGTTGAGAGTCATCTGAAGAGAGAAACAGATTAAGTTCCTGGGAATGGATGAAGTTCCCAGATCAGAGAGTGGAAAGAGAGACGAGAAGATGATCCAAGATCGAGCCTTGGGGAAAGCCACGATTAGGGGTTTTGATTTGGATGAGTCAGAAAAGGTGACTAAGAAGGAGCAGTTTGACCCAGGTCTGAGATGTGTCATCAAACGCCAGAAAGGAGAGAACAGGCAGGAGGAGAGGGCAGTCAGCAGAGGCCAAGAGGGATTAGGTCTGAGAAAAGATCATGTTTGGGTAATGAAGAGATCAATGGCAAGTTAGAAGGAGCAGTTTCAGTGAACTGATCAGTCTGAAGCCAAGTAATGAATAGAGAAGGCAGCGGAGGCAATGAGTGCAGCGAGCTTTGCTTCCCTAGCAATTGAGAAGAGATGGAAGATGACAGTTTGAGATGACGATGGGGTCCAGTGGTTGTGGCAGGAGAGGGGAGGAGACTGGCATACTTGAAGATAGCTGAGAAAGAAAAGAGGGAGAGATTGAGGATTAGAGAGAGTGTGGAGAAGATGGAGGAGACTGGGTCAACGTTCCATGGAGAGGGGTGGCCTTGGTAAGAAGGGCGACCTCATTACCAGAGACTGGAGGAATGAGGTGAGAGAGCGGAGGATGATGTCAAAGGGACCGAGATGAAGGGAAGGATAGAAGGACCTCCGAGCATGATCTCTTCACTCAGGAAAGTGTGACGTAGGACCCCCAGCCAAAGAATGGGGAGAAAGGGAGATGTGGAAGACTTGAGGCGGGGAGAGAAAATGTGGAACAGACGCTGGGCAGAATGGGACGGAGAATGAATTAGGGTGGGCAAACTAAGACCCACATCTGCCTCGTGGCCACTGAAGGTGCAGCTAAGATAACACACATTGGTAGCAGGTCTGGTCAGCTTTGTTACAAGACTTCCCAGCAGCACTTTAAGAGGAGGAGGGGGGTGGGCACAAGTCAGAGCAGAAGTGTATCCAGGCATGAGTGGCATTAGGACGAGGGAGTACGGGATTTGAGAGCAGGGGGGAAGGCAGCATGGAACTATTCCACCACAGGGGGAGACTGGGAGGGAAGTGAAGCCAGAGCAGGAGGGATAATCTGGGAAAGCCCTGAGGCATGGATGGACTAGAGATCCCGTGAGGATGAAGAATGGGGGGGAGGGGGAAGGCAGAGGGGTTCCAGAGTTTTTGATGAAGTGGAACCTCCGAAGAAGTGGTCCCAGGGGCTGAGAATGACCAACTGGGAGGCTGGAATGTTTTCAGGAGCATCAATATGCATCAACCAATCAGCAAGGAATGTATTATAGCTTCCAAGGCGCCAGGCACTGTTCTGGACTCTGAAATCCTCTACTGTAAAGGCCAGGTTTGGGAAGGAGAAGAGGACAGTGAAACCTGAGAAAGGGGCTCCTCCCTTGTGTGCCAGGGGCTAGGAGACAATCAACACCAGTCTGGGCAGGGGGAGAGTCTGAGGATGGGACCGATGCCTAAGAGGGAGATTACTTAAAGGGAAAGGTTGGACATGGGGCTTTGGAGCAGAGTATGAAGCCCCTCCTTCAGGAGGGGGTGGTATAAGGGGAGGTGTAGCTGGAGCTCAATAATCAGAGCTGCAGTGTTTTCTGGGAAGGAATCAGGTGCCTGTGAGTGCCACATACTGGAGGCACACAAGGCGGTCTCCAAGGAAGGGAAGTTTCCATAGTTTTGAATGGGGAGTGGCAATGGCAAGCCAGAAAAGATGGGTGGTGTTGGAGTGGGGTGTGGGAGGATGCGGAGGAGAGAACAGAGGGTGGAGAACAGGAGGGGATATGGTTTACTCTCAGGCTGCCAGCGATGAAGCATTTCTGGGATCAGGAGAGTCATAGGTAGTTTGGGTTTGCCAGCCAGAAAGGGGGCAGGGGTGGAAGCGGCTCTAGGGAAGATGGTGGCCAGTTAGAAGATTCCCATGAGCACAGACTTGGAGGTTCCACCTTGGGGTCTTAGTAGGGGTCTCTACCCATGGAGCACCATGATCAGGGTGGCGCTGGAGCTGAATCTCTCCTCTGCCCTCTTCACTCTCGACCCTCCATCATATTTTCCCATGTTCCCACTTTAGCTCCTCGAGAGAAAGGATTTCTCTTTATTATTTTGTCTTTATGTTATCAGGATCTAGCATGGGGGGCCTGGACACAGAGGCTCAATAGGCATTTATTGTCTTTAATTGGACCCAAGCCTTTCCCAATCACCCTGTGTCTGCCACTCATAGCGCACCCCCTGTGGGCGAGCACACATTACTGTGATTTGGGTTTGGGTCTCATCTCTGGACCCCCGACAGACATCACTCCTCATCTAAATTGTGTGAGTGTCTCCTTCGCAGCTGGCCCAGCGTGCAGCAGACCGTTGGTGTTTAAAGATGCTTGTTGATGGAGGCCAGGTTGCACCCCCAGTGATCCCAAATCCCTAATGCAACCCTGCAGATTAGCAAATGTCCTAATCAGGATAACCTGAGACTAGAAGCAGAAATAAAAGAAAAAATGTTAATCGAGGATAAAATAGCAACTTGTTTGCAAGTTCAGTGGAAATGGGTATGATGCACACAAGACAGTATTCCATTAACTTCTCAGCCTTAGAAATAATGAAATTTCGTCCCGAGAGTGGGCATACCTGGGTCTGCCTGGTTGGAGGGTTGGCTGGTAGGGGTCTCACGGGCACGTTCTGATGACTTGGCCCCTGGTGAAGGGCCAGTGAAGAGTCAAGGGTCTTGACTGGGTTGCTGATGTCAATATTCTGATACTTCGGTAATCGTCTGCAGTTCTCCTTCACAAACAAAATTAGGATGACATTGTTAATATAAGGCAATAGGAAGTGGGACTGATTACGTAGGATCAAGGAGCAGCCAGGGATCAGTGAATATGGAAGAAAGGGAGGTAGGAAAACAATCATGACTTTGGAATCTCTCATTCCCTGAAATCTGTGCCCTGTGGGCGTCCGTTCAGTGTTGAGGCTGAAAAGGATAATGGAAGATTGGGCACTTTGAGGAATTTGTGCTCAGCTTTTCCTGTTTCTTTAATGTTTCCAAAGCTCTGTTTTCACAACGGCCTGCCCTGTGGGGGCAGTCATGCAGGTACCCATCCCAATTTTTAGAATGATATTAGAAAACAAAGTGAAATCAATATCCTGTCTTAGGACAGGCCACCAGCAATATTGTGTACACTGTTAGAAAAGGTTCAGATCAGGGTGGCAAAGATGATACAAGGATATACAGAGAAATGAAAGTGACCAGGACTCCCTTTTCCCTTTAGCCCCCAGAAATTTGGAAGGGCATATAATTTAATAGAAGAAAAGGGTAACATAGATTTAGTCACCAAATCCCAGAATCCTAGATTCTAGTCAAATATAAGCTCTCTGAGGGCAGGGAATGTTTCACTTGTATCTTTGTATGAGGTACCATTCCTTTAAGGCACTGCTAGCACTCTTATGGATCATTTTAGTGCTGAAAGAGGTAGAAAAAGTACTTTTGCATAAAGAAAATGATTAAATCACTGTGGAAAGGCTGTCTTGTATTAATGCTATCACAGACAAACAGTTGTATGTGATAGGAATAGGAAAACAACATTAGTAAAAAAAATTGCTGAAAATCCAGTTGTCAGATGATCAGATTAGAGGAGTATGGGGCTGAAAATGAATGTAAACATAAAGACTTAAGTTCCCATGTAAAGGATGTAGAATGATGCCTTGTTTGAATGTGAATAATTCGACAAAGTCAGAAATCACTTGTATTTATTAAAAATGGATAAAAAGTGAATATTAAGAGAGCATTTTGGAAGAAAGTCTGTGATAGAGACATATTTTGAGAATTGATTAATGGTAACCAGAGCTGCAGGGCACTGTGGTTCTTCCCTTGCTTGTGACAATGAAAAGACTTAAGAAAGTAAAATTCACAAAATTAAAAAATACATATGGTGAGCAAGAGATGATTAAATAAAGACTATTTCATAGGAGAGATTTGTTGAGTTTTTACCTAATAACAGATGAGTCACTGAATACCAAGGGGCTCTGATTTTTAAGTGTGTGATAAAGAGGTTCAAGAAAACTCAGCAGATGGTTCAAAATCAGCTGTAATAGAGCTATTTAGAACTGTTTAAAGAAATTAGCCTCACTTTTAAGGACACCAACAGCAAGAATATTCTGCTAAAAAAACAAACACGATTTGGCTACTGGTTTCTTATTGGCTAAATAAAGACTACAGCTGCTTTGCTATGTTGGAAAGAGTTTCTGGTTCATGGATTATGCTTTTGTACCACCTAGAGTTGGAGAAAAGCGAAACCCCTTAGAAAGTTCTCATGCTCTTGGCTGCTATCTCTTAAAAGGAAAAGCAGAAAGAGGAAAGACAGGATTTGTAGCTGCTTTGCTGCGTGGGAAGCAATGTTGAGATGTCACTGGATTAGATTTTTTTTCCCTTTTCCCAAGATCCAACCTGAGCTCTTTTGCTCTGAGCTTGGCATGGTACAATCTGATTAGATGGTGATGCTCACTGGTGAGCGAAGAGTTAGCTGAACTTGAATCTATTGGCCGAAGAGCCAGCCTGATTCGTGCAGATCTATGCTTAAAAGCAATAGTTCACCAAGTCAATAGTGTGACGCTTTCCCAATACTCTTTCGAGGTAGGAAAGATTTTCTAAATGCTTCTTTTGTTTGCCAGTAAAACCAGGCAGACATTGGTGAGGAACACCCGAGAAGCAACCTTGGGTCATGCAGATGTTCTTGAATGAACTAATGACATTGAAGTCTGGGACCCTGTGAGATATCTTGAGCACACAAGTTTTCCACCCTTATGCATTTCCTTGCCAAGTTTCTACAGGGGTGTGCTCACTCTCCCCCATGCAAACGGAATGCCCCAGCTTTATGCAGTAATTATATTTGCATTTCCTTCCATATGTGAGTAGCTGTGAGGCTGCTATTTCTTTTACTTTATTATTGAAATGATTCTATTTAAGATTTCAAAGTCACCAGGGTGAGTGGCTGGTCTGTTGTACAGTGGGTGCTTGAAAGCTAACATGGTGAATAAGGGAAGTCTATTCCCCTCGATAAGGTCGCCGCCAGAGCCCTGAGAAACCTTGACTACATCTCTGAAGGCAGCCATGCATGTCTCATGTCCCAGAAAATGTTTATTATGGGAGAATGTGACCTTTCCTGGGAGATGTCACCCTTCAATGGGATAGAATGTCCTCCAAATATCCTTATTTTCCTTTTGTAAATGCTATTGATCACCCTCAAATTTATGTATGTATTCTTTAAGCTTCTTCCTCTGAGAATCTAGACCTGCCAATGTCAGTCTGAGTCAGTCAGTCCGAGCCTCCCCCCACGCCAGGGCCGCCACCCCCTCGGGCAGCCCCGTGGCCATAGCCGGCCCTCATCATGGGAGGGCCCTGGCTGCTGAGCCCCTCCACAGCACCCAGTCCTCTGCCCATGTAGTCCTGCACAAACCAGCGGTCTGTCAACCAACATTTATTAAACACCTACTGTGTGCTAGGCACTGTGCTAACCTCTAGAGATAGAAAGAAAGGCAAAAGACGGTCCCTACTTCCAAGGACCTCAAAGTCCAATGAGGGAGACAACATGCAAATGACTGGGTGCAAACAAGAAAGCTCTGTAAAGGATAAACTAGGGAAGGATCAAGAGAAGGAACTGGAATAAAGGAAGAGTGGGGAAGACTTTCTGGAGAAGATGGGGCCTTAGCTGGGACATGAAGGAAATCGGAGAAGAAAAGAGACAGGAATATGATTATTAAGCACCTGCTATGTGCCAGGCACTGAGCTAAGAATTTTATAAATATTGTAAGTCAGGATATGAAGCCAAGGAGGGAGAACATTCTAGGCCTGCAGGAGAGTCAGTGACAGTGCCTGGAGTCAGGAGAGGAGTATCCCATTTAAGGAATAGCAAGGAGACCAATGTCCCTGGAGGGGAAGGGGAAGGGGAAGGGGAAGGGGAGAGAGACAGAGACAGAGACAGATGGACACAGAGACAGAGATCGAGATAGAAAGAGACAGAGATAGAAACTGAGACAGATAAAGAGAGGCAGAGGGAGAGAGTAGAGGAAGAGGGGGAAGAGAAACAGGGAAGGGGAGGGAGAGAAAGAAATGAGAGGGGGGAGACAGAGAAGAGAAGAGAAGAGAAGAGAAGAGAAGAGAAGAGAAGAGAAGAGAAGAGAAGAGAAGAGAAGAGAAGAAAGAGGAGAGGAGAGAAGAGAGAAAGAGAACAAGAGAAGGAGACAGAGAAACAGAATATGTGTATTGGGGTGCAGATACAGTGTAAAAGACTGGAAAGATAAGTGGGGGCAGGCCACGAAGGGCTTTGCGTATCTGACATGATTAGAGGAAACAGGGAGCTACTGGAGTTTATTGACTAAGGAGGAAGATTAGAACTCTGCTTTAGGAAGATGTTTGGCAGCTGAATAGAGAATGGAAAGAAATGGGGAGAGCCTTAAGGCGGGCCAGCAGCTATTGCGATGGTTCAGCCCAAAGGGGAAGTAGGTGTCCCCTGGCCCCCAAGAGAGGCATGAGATGCTATGCTTTGAGTAGCCTCCTAGATTCATTCGTCTCTCACCCCTCACACAGAATCTGGCACACAGCACTGCTGATGCCTTATTGATCAAGTGACTTGCTCTCACGCATGCAGTTTGACCAGAAGAGAGTGTGAGAATCACCAGAGCTGAGGCTGCTTTGACTTTGCCTTTGGGCTCCCAGATCCTAATCTGGCACCTGATGGGCCCTTAAGAAATGCTAGTTGAGTGACTGATTTATGTCTTTATGTCTCTGGCATCAACTTACACAATGCTCATGGACAGAACGGAATTGAATCAGAGCCGGGAGGCACCTCTTGGAGCTTGGAAGTCAATTTATAGAAAATAGAAGGAAATAGTGATGGGTACAGAACCACCCTGAGGTGGCACAGGCTGGAAGCATAAGAAAGGTTTAAAAAGAATAAAGAGATAAACTCATGGGTGACCAGCAGCATTTTTAAAAAGGAAACTAAGTAAGGATGTTTGGAAGATATTCCATCCCTTTGGAGGTTGACATCATCCAGGAAAGGCCGTGTTCTCCCATTAAAAACTCATTTTCTGGGGGACGGTGCAGGTATGGATGACTCCAAAAGCAGAGTTTCTTAAACTTGTGTTTTCATGCAAGGGAGTAGCTGGGTGGGTTTTTTGGGTAAAAAATATCATAGGCTTAAGAGTTGGAATGGACCAAGTCAGAGGTCATCTAGTCTAATTTCTTCATTTTACAGAACCGGGACCAAGAGTGGGCAAATAAGTTGTCCAAAGACACACAGTCAGCTAAGAAATGTCTGCTCTCAAGAATCCAAGCCAGAGGTCTTGCTTCCATGCTCTGCTGTCAGTTTTATACACACGCTCTCTCCTATCGGGTCTTGAATGAAGATATGTTGGTGATGTCCAAAATAGGATGAAGATCCGATTAAGCTGGCAGTCAATTCAACATTTGCAATAAAGAAATAATAAGTAACTCTTAAGTAATAGCACAACTATGAAGCAGTGGCTACCTGCCAGGTACTGTCCCAGGTGCTGGAAATATGAGGACAAAACTCAAACAGTTCCTGATCTTGTAGGTCTTCCATTCTGTTGGAGGTGGAGAATGTGACAAGCACAAACTACAGGCCCTCCCAAGCCTCAGATCAGTTGGAACATCACAAAGACTCTGGACCCCAGTACATGCAAAGAAATCTCGGTGGGGATAAAGAACCAACAACCAGGAGAGGAGGGTGGCAACTCAGCTGTGCTTGGAAGGAAGTCAGAGCTTCTCTCATGAGCACACTATTCCTCACTCTTGGGGAAACCTTTTTAATTAATAGTGTGGTTGCTAAAGAGAGCCCCAGGTGAGTCCCTGAATGTTCCCCTTCATGCTTCTTGGGATGATTTCTTCCAGCCTTTCCCCTCCCAATCCATTCTTCACTTAGCCATCAAGATACATTTCTTACAGCAGGTTTGACTGCATCAGTCTCTTACTTAGGGACAGTCAGTGGCTCCCTATTGCTTCTGGGTTAAAATAAAAAGTAGTCAGGTAGAGTCCTTCACAACCTGATTCTTGCCTATTCTTGTAGCCTTATGAGTCTTATTCCCCTTCACACATTAATATTCCAGTTCAATTGACCTACTTTTGTTCCCCGAATTCTGAATTCCTTTTCTCACTCCCATGCCTTTGCCTATACAAGCCTCCCTTCCTCTCTCATCTGCCTCTTTCATAATCCTGAGCTTCCTAGAAGGCTCAGCCCAGATGTCACCTCCCTAGGGACATCTTTCTCAAGTTGTTCCTGCTCTTTTCCCTCAGATCATCTTGTTCCTTAAGGGCAGGGACAGCTCCATCTTTGCTTTGGTTCTCTAGCATTTGGTGTCTGGCACAGTTGTGGGCTAATACATGTCCATTGTATGAAATGATTAGCCAGGAGGGGTGAGTCCCATATGTCACCTGCTTAGCTCCTTCTCCCGCTCCCCACTGTATGAGGGAATTCTTTTAAGGGGTAGATGATAATTTCAAGAGCAGATCTGCCACTCTCCTCCCTTCCCCCTCCCTGCACCACGGCCCTCCTCCCTTCCCTCCCCCTTAGTTGATTCTTTTGTTGGTAGCACTGAAGTCAGCTCCAAGTGAATATCTTGGTATATCAAACAAAGCTCTCTCTCTCCTTTCTAAGTTTAAGTAAAGGGGGCTTATTTAGGAGAAGAGAAAGGTTAGAAGTTGAGGGGAGAGAGGGTTGGGGGTTTCCCTAATCCTAAAACAAGCCCTAAGCTGGAGGATGGTGGAATAGAGTTCAGATTGGGGAAATGGCCAACAGGTTTGAGGATTCAGTCACTGGAGTACTGTAGGGAGAAACCAGAGAGCAGGACTTTCTGTCCTTCCTCCTTTCTGTCCCAAGGGCAAGAGACCAAGTCCCTCAGCTCCTCTGTTCCTTTTGTAACGGTCCTTCCTGCTCACCACTCCAGTTAGAATGTTCTCCCTGATGGACAGTTCAGCAGTCCTGGCTTCTCCAGCTCTGCTGTAGACGAATTTTCCCATTTTCTCTCCTCCACAACATCACATTCCTCCATTTTGTCCTTGGACAGCATGCAGCCCGCAGCCTGTGTTGCTGTTACTTACCTTTTACACACATCTTGTCAAATTCTAACGATTCGTAGCCCTTTACTATGTTAAATAGTCCTTTACCCTCCCCAAACAATACATCCTAAACTGTCTTGACTATTCTGTCTCCCTAACTCTATGCTAAGTTTGGGTGTAGGAACATGGCTTAGGCAAATGGGGATTTGCAGGAATATCACTTTTGACATAATAACAAACCATGAAACAATTTCAGCAGCATTTGAATACGTAACTGTCTGATCTCCTTATGTCTGTAAGTTCTACCAAGTAAACATTTCTATTACTAACAATGGTTAACCCCAGATTATAATGTAAGCTAACTTCTCTACTTAACTTTGTCTGTCCCTACCTTCCCTAAGACTGAACAAATGTTTCTAAGCTGTCCCTATTGGTAGTCACTAGAAAATCAATAAAATTATTCTAATATTTTATTAGTACATTATTATTTATATATGTACATAGATGATATCTATACAGATTCACATATGGACAAATAAAATACATTGTTTTGATTTCTGTGCAAACCCATGCAGATAACAAATTTCTTTGTCTGTTTGAATTTTCCACAGAAATTTATATATATCAGTATGAATTTTGTGTTACAAATATGCATGTGTCACATACTTACCCAATTCATGAGATTTCCTTCCATATTGTGTTTATGTGTATATGTATGTACATGTGGAGTTAACATGTATGTCACATTCTTACATGACCTCATGACCACAAGCCCAAAATGTCAAAGTCCTTCCATGTCTCTTGATGTTGATTGTGGAAACATATGTGTCTTGGTTTCTTCCTCTGTGCTGCATACACTTTTTTGATTGTTGTCTCACCTTGATTGAAGTCCTGTGTTCTTTAACATGCAGGAGCATACAGGAACATGCATATGTATAAGGCTTTACATGTGCATGTGTGTAAGATTGAAATTTTGTTTCCTTGTGCATGGAAGTAAGGTATGAATTCTTCATGTGTGCTTGATAGTATTCATAAGTTGTTCTTCATGCGTGGAAGTATGCTTTTCATAGGATCATCTTCATGAGTGGATGTGTGTAGTATGTTGTAGTATAAGTTCTTAAATGTATGTTATGATTATAAATTTGATGTTCTCTTATCTTTTGAGGTCTGAATTTTCACATGGGGATTTATCGTTTGCTCTCTTTGATGCTCATGTTAAGATATGTTGACTTTTTTGAGGTTTCTTGGAGATAGAGTGATGATAGAATGTATTTCGTTTAGTCATACAGTTACATTTTCTTAGTGAAATAACTTTGTTTCTTTCTTTGTTGTTTCAATTGTTGGCAGACACTTTTCTCTGGGGCTAATTTTAAAGGGCCTGTTTTACTATCTTTCTATCCGGAGCTGTTGCATTTGCTCTTGCAGTGCTTGCTTGTTCTAATTTGTACTCTCGCGTGCTTTCCTTTATGTTTTCTTTCATAGCTTTCCACTCATAGGGACCGTTGTTGATTATTGCTAGGGCTATTTGTTTCAGATGTCATATTTCTGCATCTTCATTGATGTTAATTTTACATGTGAAGCATGGAACCATGGATCTTTTTGATCAACCTTTATAGATGTTGGGGTTGTCATTATGACCATTGTTGGACCAATCCATCTTGGTTCTATAGGAGATTCTCTAATAAAGTTCTTGACGTATACTTTGTCTCCTGGTTTTATCTTATGCAATGAAAAATGTGATGCTATTCTTTGCACAAATAATTCTAGTCTTCTCAGTGTTTCCAATCTAAATTGTATTTGCTTTAAATATTCATGAAGTACACATTCCCCTTTTAACATGGACAGAAATGATGGCTTTACTGTCCTATCATGCCAAAGTGGTTGACCATATAGCATTTCAAATGGTGATAGATGCAAGTCAATTCTAGGTCTAGTTCTTATGTTGAACAAAGCAAGAGGCATAACATCTGTCCATTCTAAGTCCATTTTAAGATAGATGAACAGATTTTTACCTATCTGTGTCTTCAATTCTTTGTTTATACATTCCACCTGGCCAGAATTTTGGGGTCGATAAACTGAGTGATAATTACATTTGATCCCCAAGTTCTTGTAGATTTCTTGCAGAACTTGAGAAGTGAAATCAGACTCCCTGTCCGAGTCTATGGATGGTATGGGGAATGCCATATCTAGGTATTATCTCTTTTAATAGACCACCCTCTGCCAAGTTAGAGCCCAGCCTGGTTTGGGGGCTTCCTCCCCTGCTCTTCCCTCTATGTTAAGATCCTGGGCTTGATTCCTAGTTTCCAGAAAGATCAGCAAACATACATTTAATTGACAAATCCCTCAACCCCCAGACCTCCTTCTAAATCAAAGATCAGATGTTCCATGGTCCTGGCGGTGTCCTTCCCTGAGACCAGAGCCTTATTCCATCAGAATTTAGGTTATGGGAATATTCAGGAAGACAGCTAGGGCTAGGAATGGGAGATGCCACTTTGATGGTTCAGGGAACTCTTGGATGAGGAAACCTACTCTACCAATGCAAGCCTGCCCCTTCTCTGCCTTTTATGGTTCTAGAGCATTGCTGGGGGCATCGAGAGGAGTCTGAAGATGAGACTCTACAGAAATCTTTCTAATATGGAGTCTAGCTCTGCACTTAACATGCTGAAAATTCCTTCCCTTGGGGGTGATTCTGTATGGAATTGGGGGCCACTGATTCTGTGTGAGGCTTGGGGGGTCTTGAGGGCTAATAAGACTTGAGTACTTTAGAAATAGTAAGGGAATGTGTGGGTAGAGCACTGGACCTAGAGTCAGAAAGACCTGGGTTCAAATCCTGCCTCAGAACTCACTAGTTATGTAATTCTAGGAAAGTCACTTCTAAGTTTGCATCAATTTCTTTAACTGTAAAATGGGATAATAATTGTACCCCTTGTTATTAGACTAAAATGAAATAATCTGGGTACAGTGTTTCACAGAGTGCCTGGTATGTAGAAGGTACTATATAAGTGCAGAATTTATTTCTCTTTTCTTTCCTTCCCCCACCCCAACAATAGCCTTGCTGGTGGTGACATGCACATTGTACAGCCTGGCAATGCCCAGAACCTTTCCTGCCCTCACTCACCTTTGACGTGTTGGTGGGGGGAGGCTTTCTGAGCACACCGTGGCTGAGGTTTGTGGTCCGAGTACGGTTTGGTTCCACAACTCCAGATGGCCGAGCAGGACTCACGCACCTGGAACACAGGGACTGTCATCACCCATCAGAAGCTTCCTAGAGCGAGTCCTCCTAAGATCTCCTCTGGATCTGCTTGGAAGGGTTTTTCTCTCCTCTCCTTGCTCCAGTGTGGTAAACACGCAAAGTAAAAATGATCTCCCACTCTTCCAAGATTGAAAATAAATATTGATTTTGGGGAAGCCACTAGTCTGTTAAATTAGTCCTCGTAGGGCCTGCAAACACAGCTTCCTGGCTCCCCAGAGACTATCTTAATGAAGCCAGCGTTTAAACAAGAAGGGCCCCAAGACAAAGGGTTCTCTCTCTCTCTCTCTCTCTCTCTCTCTCTCTCTCTCTCTCTCTGTCACTCTCTCTCTCTCTGTCTCTCTCTGTCTCTCTCTTTCTGTCTGTCTCTCTCTCTGTCTCTGTCTCTCTCTGTCTTCTCTGTCTGTCTCTGTCTCTCTCTCTCTGTCTCTCTCTCTCTCTCCTCTCTCTGTCTCTGACTCTGTCTCTCTCTGTCTTTGTCTCTCTCTGTCTCTCTGTCTGTCTGTCTGTCTGTCTGTCTGTCTCCCCCCCCCCCCTTCGATGGCTTGGATCAAAGGTCATCTCTGCAGATGAAAAGATTTCAAACAAATGAGAAAGGGAGACCGAGGAGCGTTCGATGTATTTTTGATTCCTAATTCATTTAAGGGGATGAAGAACCCAAGTCAATGAGCTGAATCCAAGGAAGCATGCTCCTTTCTGTGCTAGTCACTTGGTAATTGGAGGGGACAAGGAAAAAGCCATAGCTGGGATGGAAGAGAACGCTTCAGGGTGACAAGGAAGCCCACTGGCCTGGACAGACAGAGAGGCCAGCCCCCAGGGTGCCTCGTCCCTCCTCGTAATGGTCCTTCCCCAAGAGGAGAAGCTCACCCAGGCTCTGCTTGAAGGTCCCCTGAGGCACCCCTGCCCTTTGAGACAGCCTCCTTCAGTCAGGACGCTTGGTACCACTCTGAGCAGAGTTTTTCCTGGTTCTTTCCACCAAGAATTGCTCCCAGCCTTGTCCGGTGGGGACGGAGCAGAATAGGATGAAGCCCTCTGCTCATGACAACCTTTGACCTTTCTGAAGACCCCCAGAGCCTTCTCTTCTCCAAGTTAAAGACCCCCAAGAGGATGCGGAAGGCAGGGTGGGCCACCAACCCTGTCTAACAGAAGAGGGCAGAGCTGGGAGCGATGGGTGGGAGGTCAAAGAAAGAAATGGAGCTTTAGGGTGGCGGAAACACTTCCTAAAGTGCTTCTGAAAAGGGCAAGGGCCTGCCTGGGGGGGGGGGGGTGAGCTCCCTGTGACTAAAAGACTTCAGACAGAACCGGAGGACCCCTTGTTTCTGAAGGGTCCTGGTTCAGGTCCACCTGAGGCTCCTTCCTGCTCAGGGTTCTCTTGGTCTGGCCTGTCAGCAGGCCCTTCATGCTCTCCGGACACTCTCAGCTCCCTACGGGCCCCCCCAAGATCAGCCCGAGCGCAGGAGGGCGGGCCACGGCTAGGAAAGGTACCTTAGTTTTTCGATGGTCGTCTTGGTCTTTTTGTTGGTAAAGAGCAGGCGGATCAGCGTCTTCCTCTTGAGATAGGTGACGAGGCCCGCAGCACCCAGGCAGAGGAGCGTCACCAGGACGGCCACGGTCAGCCCGCGCTTACCTGAAACACAGGCCAGCGGCCTTCCGTCAGCAGGCTAGAACAAAGTACCAGCCGGCTCCGAAGAGGGACTGCCGGCCCGAGAAGAAGCCGCAGAGACGCTGTGGAGACCTCATCAGTTCGTCCCCTCAGCTCCGGAGAAGAGCCTCGAGCGGGCCTGCGTGCAGCCCGCCGTCCAGACGCCAGAGTCGAGGCCGATGGAAGGCGTCGGAGAGGAGGGGGTCCCCCTGGGTGCCTCCAGCCCCCCGCCCGGCTCTCTGATCTCCTTCCCGAGCTCGTCTCCAGGCGTGCTCTGAATCCTCGGGGAGCCCCTCCCCCTGGATAGCGCCCAAGTACTGACGGGGGCTCCGTCCTCCCCCCCCCCCCAGCCCTACGGCGCCCCGAGGCTCCCTGTGCTTTGGGAAAGCCAAGCGGCAGCCCTGCAAAGGGGCTCCCCCGGTTTCCCCTCCAGATGGCCGGGGCTCTCTGAGACGCTCCTGCGTGGTCTTGCCGCCTCCCCAACACTTGGGCAGCGCGGGGCACAAGGACTCCGGGAGTGTCTCCTGGGCTGGATGGAGCAGGGGGAGGATGGGCTGACGAGGGGGCGGGGCCATCCCCGGAAGTCGGGGCTCAGGCTGGAGGGAAGAGGACCGAAAGCAGGCCCCGGGGCATCCCCAGCCTGGAGGGGCCCTGGCAGTGTGGGACGTCTCGGGGTGCCAGGGGAGGCGGAGGCCAAAATGAGGCCGAACCTGCCCTGGAAGAGGAGCTGTTGCTGGGGCAGAGGCCCCAGTTCGGTCTCCCGACCTCCTCCCATGTGGCCCCCGGCACAGCATGCAGTGACGTCATGAGTCCTCATCCAGGCCGCAGAGTCTCTGAGAACAACTCTGGGAAGCGGGACAGCTGCGGCTGCGTGTAGGGTTCCCATTTTACAGATGAAAAAATGGAGGCCTCGAAGGCTGAAAGGACCTCCCTTTACCACCGTTATGGACTCTTTGTCACAGAAATGAGACTTGAACCGGGGCTCCCTGACCTCAAATGGGAGGCTTCTCCCTTGAGAAGGAGCTGGTGCTCCTGCGGGGGCTCCCAGGAAAGAGCCCCTGGAGGTGCCTCGATGCTGACCTGCTTGCCGGATGGGCCCACTGTCGACGCTCCCGCCAAAGCCCGGCTTGTCACAAAATGGCGGGGCCCAGTCGGCCTCACAGTGACAATTCTTGTTACTGTTGCAAACCTGCCAAAAAATGAGAGCAATAAAGAGACAGGCTAAATGCTTGGGGGGATTTCTCTTCAGAACTGAGGATCCAGTGTGAAGCCCCCAGGCTCAGATTCCCCCCATCAGAATCCCACAGACATCTCATGTGACCTGAATCTGTCCAAGGATCCCTTCTATAATCTCGCTGGACAGCCAGTCTTGGCTTGGTGACCTCCATTGACAGGGAGCTCACTACCTCAAGAAGCAGCCACCTCCCTTTGGTTTGCTTTGATCACTGGGGAGCCCATAAATACACAAACGTGCTTCTCGCAACTCCCACTTAGAGCCTCTACTTCCTTCCGCTCTTGGGAGACAAGCAGGTGGGGTCTAGGACAAGGCACTTACTCTGTGCCTCAGTTTCCATTCTTTCTGGGACAGCCCAGTTTCTGAGGTCCCTTCTAGCCCTAACTCTGGGATCCTCCGAGTCATCCACATTGTCCATTCATGGATGTAGAGGTACACACTTGCTAAAGCTGTTTCTGGTTCCATTTATGTGCCTGAATTCCTCATTTTATTTTTAGGGGAACAGTCTGACGATGGGGTTAGAAGAAGCCCAGCATGTTCAGCCCATAGTCGATTTATGAAGGTCATTTATTAATTTTTACTTATAATTAATTCTATATTCTATGAATATACATGAATAATAAATCAATATATTTATCAGAGGCCGTTAAAGGTTTATCAGTTGCCTGCCATGAACATCGGCCAGGTCATCCTGTTAGCAATTTTAGGTGGTCTTTACAGGGATCGTTGATTCTTGCCTGGGTCCAAGGCATGATTGTTCAGCATCAATAATGGGCTAAAGAATAAAAGCCAGCATTTACGTGGTGCTTCAAGGCTGGCAAAGTGCTTTATGATGATCTCATTTGATCCTCACAATCGTCCTGGGAGTTCAGGGCTCTTATTATTGCCCCTGTTTTACAGAGAAGGAAACTGAGGCACTCTGGAGGGCCATAGGGATTAGAGGACAGAAAGGAAATGGTCCCTTTCCTAAAGACAAAGACTGGGTGGTGTAGTGTTAAAGCACTGACCTTGGAAGGAAGACCCAAGTTCTCATTCTATGGGAAACCCTTTCTAGCTCTGTGATCCTGGGTAGGTCACTTCACGATTTCTGGATCTCAGTTTCTTCATCTGTAAAATGAAGTCCTCTAAAACCTCCCCTAGCAATAAATCTATGATCCTCTGATCTATGCTAAGAAGCTATGCTGGAGCCAGTTTGGACAAGCTCGGGGCAACTGCTTGTTAAATTTTCATCAAGAGTATTATTTATACCTTAGAATTCTGTAAAAGCTACAAATCAGGGCTTGATTTCTTATTCTGTCAATTGTTTATACTTAAGAAAGAGATAGAGAAAGTGTTAGTAGTAATTAAGGTTAAACTTAAAAATGCATTGAGTGTGTGACCCTGGGCAAGTCACTTAACCCTCATTACCTCTCCCTTACTGTTCTTCTGCCTTGAAGCTGATATTTAGTACTGCATGATCCAGTACCCGGGACTTCAGAGATCCAGAGTCTGGTTCCTGTTTTACCGGAACTAGTGTGTGATCTCAGCGAGTCACCTTCACTCCCTGGGACTCAGGTTCCTGTTCTGTAAAGTGAGTTAGGTTGGACTGGATGATCTCTAAGAGCCCCAGCTCCAAAAAGTTCTGATTCTCCAAGCCTCTTCCATTTTATAAATGGGTGTAAAGCCAGGGCTCGTCAGCTGAAGATACGGGAGAGACACTGATTCTTCTGCAGTGACATCACCATGGGGAAAAGCCACGTTTTACGTGGGAATCGTTGGTCAAGGTCTCCATGTGGCCAAACAGAATTGGGGGCCTGCTTGCTTTCTGTGTCCTTCTGAGAAGCCAATGAAGCACTAGCATGGCAGATCAAGAGTCACATGGTCTAGTTGGAGACACTGCAGCTCATCATGAACAATCAATTCTGGTTTCAACAATTAAGGTCTGGTTTTTCCCCACTAAGATTTCTGTAGCTGCACTAACCAGCTCGCTTGTTCAACCCCTTTGAATAGCCCATCACACAGGGTTGCCAAAGGCTTCTTCTGAAGAGGAGGCAGATCCTTTTAGAAATCTTTCAGTTCTGGCACATTGTGACAGCTCGCGCCTCAAAGAAACAACTCTGTTTGAAATGTTAATGGGAAACTCTCCACCAAGGACGCTTGGTCTTCAAATCATTTTGAGGGTGACAAAAATCCTTTTCTCTATCACCGAATGTTAATTTAGAAGAGAATTACTTCTCAATCAGATTTTTCCTTGTTAACGTGAAAATCACATTTATTTCCGATATGATATAAAGGTTGCAGAAAATTAATATATTAGGGAGAAAATATTGAGAAGACACCATTTACTGGTTTATTATTACGAGAAATTCTAATCCCAAAGCTGGAACAAATGGATCACCCACTGCCCAACTGGGTGCTGACTAGAATAAGAAATGTTTCCGTGATACTTACTCCACGCCCATGGCACTTTGTGGCACATTCATGGACACCGAATACGCTGACATTCTGACATCGGCGATTGAGGCAGAGCTGGAGAGAATAAAAAAAGGACATGAGGCATTTTGTGAGACATGGCCATCAGTAATGCCCAAGCACATCCCCATGTGCCAAGAGACCGAGAGAGAAGAGTCTAATCAACTTCATGTTCCTTCTCTGCTCTCTAGATCTGATCACAGGATCGAAGTTGAAGGGGACCTCAGAAGCCAGCTAATCCAATTCCATCCTGAAAAAGAATCTTCTCAGGAAGTGGCCTTCTAGCCTCTGCTTGGACACCACCAGTGGGGGGAAGTCTGCCACCTCCAGAGGTCGCGTCGCCATGCCACTGGGGGACACTCTCATTGTTGAGTTTTTCTTGACAATAAGTTGAAATTTCCCCCTTCTTAACTTTCACTTGTCATTCCTGATTCTGCCCTCTGGAGCCAAGTAGAACAAGACTAATCCCTCTCGTGCAGGACACTACTTGAAACAGTTGAACACTTGGGAGATCAGTCCTTTGAGTCTTCTCTTCTCCAGGCTACACTTCCCCAAATCCTTTAAGTGATCATCACAGGACAAGGACTCATGGCTGCCCATTCTGCGTGCCTTCTGGATACAATAGAGCTGTGTGATGTCCTCTTGAACCAGGGATGCCCTGAGCTATCCACAAATCTCCAGATGTGGTCTGACCATGGCCAAAGGCCAAGGGACCATGGCCTCCTTATATCTTTCTTAATTATAAGATTTCTCATTTATGTTGAATATCTCTCTACCTATTTATCTTTTATTCATCTACCTATCCATCTAATCCATCATCTTTATCCATCCATTTATCTACCTATCCATCCAACCATCCATCCATCCATCCATCCATCCATCCATCCATCCATCCATCCATCCATCCATCCATCTGTCCATTTCTCTCTCTTTCCGTGTCTCTCTCTGTCTCTGTCTCTCCCTCTCCCCCTCTTATTTTAAAATACAAGTTCTATGGAGGACTGCCACTCCCTGATAAGCATGCTGCCCCACTCCAGATCTCTCCTGACACACACTGGAGCTGCTTTTGTAACGAACTACAACCAAGCCAAACACTCTCTTTGGCCGTATCTGACAATGCATGCCCAGCCTCTCTGTTGCGAGGAGGGAAGTTGGTTTTATCCCATGAATATTCATGAAACTGAGACGTGGAACTCAAGGCAGGGCCTTCCTACAGACCTTGGAGACTCCTTTAGTTTTCTGAAATCCTGTCATGTGACAGAGGGGCTGATCTGGACCTGCTTGGGGCAGAGCCAGGCACCATGAGTAGGAGTTACAAGGAGATCGACGTTGGCCGTCTACCACCCAGAGTGGTGCCTCTGTGGAGGGGCCTGCCTGCCTGGGATGGGGTGAGCTCCCCTTCACTGCGCTAAAAGTAGCCCCAGATGGAGGACCACTTCCTGAATACGCTTAGTGGGATACTTTATTAGATATGGGTTGGTCTAGGTGGCTTTGGAGGTTCCTTTTACCTCTGAAATTCTAAATTATTTTCATTAGAAATGGTTAAATTGAGGCAATATTTACACTGTGATAACTCAGTTTCCTCATTGGTTTCTTTCAATTTCTTGCCATTAAACCTATGTAGCTCACCTCCCCCCCCCCCAAAATATAAAGAAGATGACAACACAGATCCTTCCATTTCATGGTGCCAAAAATGATGCCACTTCTGGAAATCAAACAACCAAATATACGGTTAGTCTCTTGTGAAATAATGGCAGCGTGGCGTAATGGATAGAGGATAAGACTGGGAATTGGGAAGTCCTGGGTTCAAATCTTGCTTCAGCCTTGGACAATTCACTTAATTTTCTCCTCTATAAGATAAGGGGGTTGGACTTGATGACCTTATTTACCTCTAAATCTATGACCATATGATATGGGTTCTTAAGGGATGAAGAGAATCAGAGGGTATGCTTGACCTTTGACCAAAATGTAGTGGACAGAGCATTGGCTTTGGAATCAGGAAGACATGAGTTCAAATCCTGACTCTGACACTTATGAGCTGTGCGGTCCTGAGCAAGTCACTTAACTTGCATTTGCCTTGATTTCTTCCTCTATAAAACGAGGCTAATAATAGCACATTCCTTATAGGGGTACTGTGAGGGCCAATTGATGACTATAAATAGGAGGGATATAGGTAAAGTGTTTTGCAAACCTTAAACATCAGTTAGTATTATTGTTGTTGAAGTGAGACAGGGTGGGCCCCTGACCTCAGCCACATCAGCCCAGCTGAGCTGAAGCCATTCGCCTGCATTTATTATTTCTAGGATGTTAAATTCTTGCTGAAACAAGATTTCTTTACCTCCTCCCACAGGTGGAGAACAAAGTCCAAGCCCAGGGGGCCGGCCCGTTGGGAGATCTAACAAATGAGCCTGAGTTCAAGGAAGAACAATCTAATTTAATCATGTCAGGGTGCAACCTTTACTACATTTTCATCGAATAAATATTTCCTTTGGAGAGTTCTCTTCATCGGACCGCTGCCGCTGAAGCTAAGACCTCTTGGGAAACCACCCTGCATTTCAGCCAAATGGGCTGAAACTTCCTTTTTGAAAGGCTCCATCTCCCACCTCTGCGCTTTTGCTGCCCCCCATGTCTGGAGTGTCTCCCTCCTCCCGTCTGTCTTTTTTGGCTCAGGGGTCAGCTTCTAAGTGAGGCCCTTCCGGATCCCCCATCAGTGGGGGTCTCCTTCCTCCAGCAGAAATGACTCTGTTCGTCTGTTTGCTTTGGCTTTTCATTTACTTCTTTCTACCCCCTGCACCCCCCCCCCAGCCCCCAAGAACGTAAACTCCGTGAGTTCAGAGATGTTCAGTTTTGTTGTCTTGTTCCCCGTGTCTGGCACACAGTAGGCATTTCATTGGAGGAATATTTGGGGAAGTGAATTGACCAGAAGCAGCCTCATGTGGAGACTGTAGAGAATTGAAGGGAAGTCCATGGGGATGATTATTTCCACGACAAACCAATAAGTGGTGAAAAACAGAAACAGAAGCAAATATCCAGCCAAGCCCCCACTATTTTTCTGGCCTCCCCAAATTGGCCACATTAGACTGCCAAAGAAAGCAAGCGAGCCCCGAGGCAGAGGCCGTGGGCATCGGGTGTCCCCACCGTGCCCGAACGAGCCGTCATCTTCGGAGGACGAGGCTTGGCTGCAGAAGCTCGCCCCACGAGCACCGACCTGCAGGGCCCGCTCTCCAAAGTAGGCCGGCCCATCTCCTCGGGGGAGGATTAGTGTGTGTGGAGCACAGAGATACTGCTCGGCCCGGATGCTTTTTGAGGGAGGAGATGCTGCCCCCCCCCATGCCCTTCTGGCAGCGCCATGGTAGGGAGGATTTCACATGTGTTCGCCGGTGAAAGGCTGGGGCTTCCCAAGAACCGGAGGATTCGCTTCTCTCTTGATGAAAAATGTTTTCAAGCCGCAGACTTTCCCGAGACACTTGGTGAGCTTATTGGCGTTTGCTCTGGTTTATGTGAAAATGGAGTAAGATTCGTTCCAGTGAGACGCGCTCATGTGCTTCCTGTCTTAGTCCTGAAGCATCCTGTGGGGCTGCTCTTCTTTGTAAGGATCCTCGACTCTCCCGGCCCGTCTTAGATGTCCCTCCTGTGTCTGCTCTCTCGGGTCGTTCCTGGGACCCCCTTCCCTCCATCTCTGCCCTCGCTCGGGCAGATTCCCCAGGGCTGCACCACTAGCTCCAGGCAGGGAGACTCCCCCAATTGTTTGGGCTTCCCCTGAAAGAAAACCAGGAAGGCCCACAGAAGGCTGGGGGATGCCCTGTGGCAGACACAGGAAGGAGCCAGGAAGGCTGGCATTCTGGGAAGGGACTCGTGCGTCAGGGAGGTCATGGATCTTTGGGGTACCCCGAAGGGGCTTTGTATCTGCTCATTAGTGTGCGTGTTCTTTCTCCAGAGAGCAGGAGCTCCCCGAGGACAGGCCTGGTCCCATTTGTGCCTCTGTATCTCTCGTCGCTGGGACAGCGCCTGGCCCAGAGGAGGCACCTGATAAAAGCTGATGGAGGGCATCAGAGAGGAGTTTCCATCTGGGTCACTGGGAGGAGGAGCCCCGGAGTTCCCAAACAAACAAAATCACAGGTCCTGGACACAGACCTATGAGCATGTGGGCGTAATGCTGCTTTTTACCTTCAGGAGACTTAAAATAAAGACTTCCTGCCCCATTACAGGAAGGTGTTTATACACACAAAAAGATAGGGAGAGACAGGCAGGTATCCCCCAGGCTGACGCCAACAGAAGCTCACAGTGGCTCCTTGGCCTCTTCTTCCTGAAGAATTTGGTTTAGAAAAAGGCATTTTAAGGAACAGGATATTTCTGATCCAGCTCTTTTCAGACTCCTCCTTACCAGCACTTGTGTGTGTTTGTCTGCATGAGTGTGTGTGTGTGTTGGAGGGAGGCATCTAGGACCTCAGGAGGGTCCTCATTTCCAAATGAGGGCACCTTCCTGGGTAAACAACCAAGTTATTCTAAGATATTTTAATTTTATGATCCAAGATGGTGGGCCACCTTTGATGGCAGCCAGCCATAAATGGCAGGTGACTAGCTAGTCCCAAGGGCTTGGAAGCACACAGTTGTTTGATTCTCAAAATGATGCTGTGATGTAAGTAGACCAGTGATTCATCCACCTGCTCTTTGGAGGAAGAAACCGAGGCCCAGGAAGATCACATGATTTTCCCAAGATCACAGAGGGAGGGATGGGATAAAGACTCAAACACCATTTTCTCTAAGCAGCATCCCTGCCATCCCTCCACCTCCCCACCCTGCTGCCTCTCCTGGCATCCTTAATTATTAATCATGCAACAAAATAAATCGCACTCCTAACAGTCATCCTAATTATAATTTCATCTCCTGTGGAGGTGCATGTTTAAGTCTTACTTTGCCATCTTCACATTTCGTGCCAGCTAGCACAAGCCCGGGGTCCGGCAGGTCATCTCCCAGGTACACATGGGTACCACGGCACAGAATCTTGCCTCCTTCCTGCAGGGGGATGTTGGTTTCTATGGAAACAGCATTGGTACCGATGACTGGTCGGCTGGCTCCTCCTTGGCACTGGATTTTTCCACATTTAGCATCTCTGGGAAAGGGGAAACGGAACCATAAACAGCCTCAGAAACAGCACAGGCAAAGCAGCCCTGATCTCTCGCAAAGGCTCCGAGTTCCTTCACCCCCAAGCCCCATCGCCCATCGCCCCATGACCTACCTCATTGCACATTTTGCAAAGGAACTTTTGGAGTCCTTCCCACAATTCCCGTAGGGATCACCGGCAGAGTTGACTCTCTCAAAGCAGATGCCGGGGGCAGGTTTAGCGCCTGAAACCAAAGCAAATCAACACTTTCATCTCCTGCAAATGTTTTTAATCATTTCCTTAGAGCTGGATCGGGCCTTTTGGGCGAAGGCGAGCTGGGTTCTGCATGCAGAGATCCTCTCCCACATCGGGGCCTTCTCTGAATGCCAAGCGGGCCGGCCGAACCCCAGCATTTCCATGGGGAGCTGCGGCTCTTAGCGCCATGACAGGGAGGCATTTCAGGTGTCAGGCCTCTCCTGGGGAGAGGCTGGGGGTCGGGCGTCTAGCGCCTACAGACTCCCCTGGGGTCCTGCCGAGCCTGACCTCGCTGCGAAGGATGCTGGCCAGCAGGCGTCTTTCTCAGGCCCTGCCCCGCACCACCCCACGGAGAAAAGACCCCTGAAGAGCACCATGACTCATGCTTGGAAGCAACGAGGGAAGGCCATGGCGAAGTCTCATAAAACACATTCATCTCCCCAGTTCCCAGGAACGTCGCTGGCTGGAACCCCAGCTTTATTTTACAAGGAGAGATTAGCCGCAGAAGCTGCGGGGGCCTCGCACCCACGAGCTGCCCCACTCCAAAGCCAGGAGAGGTTTGGCAGGCTGAGAGCTCCCCAAACGGTTCTTCGAGCGCATTCTCTTCTTTGGCCAGGGAAAGGGGCCGCGAGATAGGGGGGTGCCTGCTCGGCCAGGGGTCGGGGTACGCTCTGATCCCAGGCTCACAAAGTTGACTTTTCGAAGACCTCCTGAGAAAACCAGGAAAAAGTCCCCCCATTCCCGGAGAGCCGGTGCGGCTGTGACTAAACCAGCCATCGCGAGGCTGTGCATCCTTCCTCAGGAACGCCGGGATTACAGCTTCAATTAATTACCAGCATTTCACACTCAGAAGCCTGACTAATAGAATCTCCTCCACGGAAAAGAAAGCTAATAATATTGCCGGCCCAATGTGGGAGCTGGAAAAGATGGAGGAAATGGCCCCTTCCTTTGCCCAACATTCGTCCGCTAAGCCTGGAAACCCTGGAAAAGCAGGGCACAAGAATTCAAACTGGTTCTCAAAATTCTACAAATAATCCCGGTGACCAAATAACCTCATTAAGATGGGAAACGTCTTTGGGCTTCATCAGTCCTTCCTCTCTGCTTTTCAGAGTCCTTCGTTATCTTCCAGAGTGAGCGGAGGTTCCGCCGCCTCTTTGAAGCCTTCCTGATTGCCCACACTGGTTCACTCCCTTGCCCATGACTATTTTAAGTTGATTTGTCTAAGAATCAGTTAGTCAACAAGCCTTGAGGAAGCCTAATTTGCCACAGTAGCCGGAGAGCTGGTCTCTGAGTCAAGAAGCCCTGGGTTCAAGTGTCGCCTCTGTCATATGCCGGCTACATGACCCTGGCCAATCCCTTAACCTCTTGGGGCCCTAGATGGTAGGGAATGGCCCTGTTCGGCTCTTGGGTAGACATTCCCTATTGAAAAGGGCCCCAAAAGGGATATTTGAGTGAGAAACTAGGCAAAGGAGCTGGGGGGAACCCAGTTGGTTCTGAGGGGACCTGAGAGAAAGCAGCCCCCCAGGCAAAAAGACTGAATAATGGGTTAAAAAAACCCAAACCACTCACACCCCAAGCCCCCCAGACCCCGGGCTACAGTGTATCCAGTCCCCGTTGTTTATTTATGTGTAACGGCTTTGATTATGATTATTTAGGACCACAACGTTCATCACCGGGAAACTTGGACTCAAAGAACTGTTTGAAGACTGCATTTGTGAGCGGAAGATCCGTGTCTCTCCCTGCAGCAGGGTTACCTCTAAGACCCAGAGAACAAACTGTAGAAACATGGCTGTGCCTTTGGGGAGCCACCTCTACCTGCCCGCCCCAGGGACAGGTGGGGGATCTGGCAGCCAGCCGGAGACGAGGAAGAGAAAAGCTTGGAGAAAAGGGTCCGTGTGGGGTGGACACAATGTTCTGGGTAGCCTACATTGCGGGGCACCAGGCTGCCCTCCACCACTGCAGCAAATTCCTTGAGGGCAATGACGTGTTTCATTTTTGCTTTTGTGTTCTAAGTGCCTCCTAGAGTGCCTGGCACACAGTTGGCACTTAATAAACGTTGATCTTATTGTTATTCATGGCTGCGGAGCAGAGGGATGACACATGGGAGTTGAGTCACAGGTTAGAGGGGGAAGGCATGTCAGATGACTGGCTGTGACTGGACCACCTCATTCATTTTATGGATGACGAGGCTGGTCCTAGTGTGGAGGCCCTTCCCATGGACGTAGAGTGAGGAAGTGTGGGAGTCAGAATTCAAATCCAGGGCTTCTGAGTCCAAGCCCACTGCCCAATCTCTGACACCTTGCTGCCCCTCAGAACCTCATTAGGCCAACAATTCAAACAAATACCTGGGCCAGACTCTAGTCCATTCCCTTCCTAATTACTGGGGTTCAGGAGGGGAGGGAGACCAAGCCAGGCATTCAGATAATCCACAAACTGGATCAGCATTCCCTAAATAATAGCATTGATTGTATCATTGGGCTGCCTAATTCCCTGGTTAAAAACCAATTTAATGTCCTTGTCACTCCTCACATTCCTTCCCAAAGATTAAACCAAGCCCATTCCTAGACCATCGAACCAACACGCCGAAGATATCCTTCTTCCAAGGAAAAAAGAATGCAAAGGAAATTGGGTGAAACATCCATTTTCCTTCTTGACATCTCTTTGGAGAGACAATTCACGGAACTGTGAGCCTCAGTTAGCCAGAACTGAACTTCTTATTTCCTTTTTTTTTTCCACTGAGAGGGAAGAATGGTATGAAGAGTCTTAAGGGCTGGTGGCTTTGCATGTGATCGTGATATCTCCTCAACAAGAGGGGAAAGAACCCTGGGACGAGAGTCAGAGGACAAGGGTCCAAATCCCAGCTCTGCGAGTCCCGCGTGTCCTGGAGCCCATCACGTCACCTCTCTAAGGCTTTATCTTCCTCCTTTGTAAAGGACGAGGATTACTGAATGATCTTTGAGGTCTGTTCCAGTTTAAGTCCCTTGACCAGTCAGGAACCCTGCTGGTGTTTGTGCAAAGGAGTCAAACACTCCAAGACAGCAATGCCAGCCCGGCCAGCTGAACAGTTACTAGGATGACAGCCACGATGGACCCTTCCCTTACTCCCATGCTGCTCTGCCAGATAGCCTTTGACTCCTTTATATGTTTTTACAGGTTGACCTAATTCCATAAAGCTTTATTAAGCCTCCCTTCCTTCCTCCCTTCCTCCCTTCCTTCCTTCCTTCCTTCCTTCCTTCCTTCCTTCCTTCCTTCCTTCCTTCCTTCCTTCCTCCCTCCCTCCCTCTCCTTCCTCCCTCCCTCTCCTTCCTCCCTCCCTCTCCTTCCTCCCTTCCTTCCTTCCTTCCTTCCTTCCTTCCTTCCTTCCTTCCTTCCTTCCTTCCTTCCTTCCTTCCTTCCTTCCTTCCTTCCTTCCTTCCTTCCTTCTTTCCTTCCTTCCTTCCTTCCTTCCTTCCTTCCTTCCTTCCTTCCTTCCTTCCTTCCTTCCTTCCTTCCTTCCTTCCTTCCTTCCCTCCTTCTTTCCTTCCTTCCTTCCTTCCTTCCTTCCTTCCTTCCTTCCTTCCTTCCTTCCTTCCTTCCTTCCTTCCTTCCTTCCTTCCTTCCTTCTTTCCTTCCTTCCTTCCTTCCTTCCCTCCCTCCCTCCCTCCCTCCCTCCCTCCCTCCTTCCTTCCTTCCTTCCTTCCTTCCTTCCTTCCTTCCTTCCTTCCTTCCTTCCTTCCTTCCTTCCTTCCTTCCTTCCTTCTTTCCTTCCTTCCTTCCTTCCCTCCCTCCCTCCCTCCCTCCCTCCCTCCTTCCTTCCTTCCTTCCTTCCTTCCTTCCTTCCTTCCTTCCTTCCTTCCTTCCTTCCTTCCTTCCTTCCTTCCTTCCTTCCTTCCTTCCTTCCTTCCTTCCTCTCTTCCTTCCTTCCTTCCTTCCCTCCCTCCTTCCTTCTTTGTTTCTCTTTTCTCTTCTTTCTAATAGAAAGAAGAAATAGTCTCTTATTTCAGCTTGGCTACAAATCAGCTTTGATGCTTTGGGTTTACCTTTGTCACATGAGGGAAGTTGGCCTCAATGACACCCAAGGTCTCTTCTAGTTATAAATGTACAACCCAGTTTATTATCACTTTTGTAGAAAAACGGAAACAGGAGAAGTTGCTCCCCCCCCCCCATCTTTTCATTTCTGATGATGGTGGCAAAAAGCCAGGTGGAAATTTTCCAGTGGGCTTGAAACGTGGACACATCAAATGAATTGCACTTTGCCATGGAAAATGGCAGTCCTTGGCCCCAGTAATTAACCCTCTTCTCATCTTGTTCATATCAACCTCTCTCCCTTCACCCCTGCTCCAGGGAGATTATGATGTATTCAGAAAAAAATAAACCTGTAAACCGATCAGCTCATTGCTTTTATTAGCTGGGCCAAAAGATTGGGTTTTCAGCAGTTTCAGTTGTATATCGGATCTACTTAACCTAAAAAAGCCCTTGAGATCGTGCAGTGGGAGGATGAAGTGGTTCCTGGCTGGGAGAGGGAAGGGGAAGGGGGGGGGGAGGAGGGAGAAAGGAGAGAAAGGTTCTGATTTCCAATCTGGGTTTAATAAAATGCAGAAGTTGTGATAGAATCAAAGAGAGACCAGTGTCAGGCTTGGCCATAAGGAGGTCAGTTTCTGGGAATGAGGAGGGACCTGACAAGTCCCAGGAAGCAACGAGGCACAAGAATAAGGAGAATGAGTAGAGAAGGGATTTGGAAGAGAAAATGAATATTTAAGCATGGAGCTGGGGAATCCAAGCCTGAACACTCAGCCACATAGCACGAGAGGCAGGTCCACTGCATGAGCAATGAACAGATCCAAGGCTTGAAGGATTCAGCAAGATTTATCCACTTTTTCTTATTTAATCCTCCCAAAATCCTTTGAGGGTGCCATTATTGTCCCATTTTTACAGACAAGGAAGCTGAGGTCCAGAAGCTCAAAGACTTGCTCAGGGCCACGTGGCCAGTATGTGTCAGAGGTGGGATTTATCCTCTGATCCTCCTGGCTCTTAGTTCAGCTCTATCGACTACAGCACCCAAGCCTAGGATGAAAATGGCCCAGGCTAGCTATGGAACGAGATTGAAAACATGAGTCATATGTTTAAATGACTCAATTCTATTCAACTTCCTTCCTTCCTTCTCATTTATGTAAAGACCCCAAAGGGCACTTTGGACATGATGCCGGCATCTCCTCCTTTCTGGACCTTCAGCGCCATTTTTATTGCTACCAAAGAAGCCTGTGGTCTGGACCACTCTCTCTCCCTCTCCCACTCCTTCTATCTCTCTCTGTCCATCTGTCTGTCTCTCAACATGAGGCTACTTCATGTGGAAGCTGGTTATATGGGATAGGCCTTGTTGAGAGAGGGATGGTATCATTCTTCATAGCTGTCCTCCCTTAATAAATACTGGTTGGTTGATGAATTCCTTGAATGGGTGCTCAGGCTCATGCTCAAGAAAGAGGAAAGAGGAAAATGTCAGGCCAGGAATCCGGGACCTGGGCTCCGTCCCCAGAGTCCCGTGTGCCCATGGGCAAGTCATTTCCCTGCTCTCAGACGACTTCCTTCTCTGTGAATAGGGATGACACCAGCACTCCAAACTCCTGGGCTTCCCAATTCCTGTTAGTTAGGCAGCGGCTGGGCTCTCTTCCTTGCTCCGCACTCTTATCCGTGTCTAGTTAACCTTCCCTGGGCTCTTTGTGGTTTACTGGAAGTGTGTAGACGATATGAGAGCAGATTATATTATTGTGTCTGCGGAGAGAGAGGCAACCAGAAATGAAGAGACCTCGGCGGGCTCTTGTGCTCTGAGATGCCTGCAGAGACCCCAGTGGTCCTCCGTGGGTTCTTCTCTGCCTACCTTCTCCTCCTCGGTGGTGTGTGTGTTGGCGTTCCATGCTTGTTCCCCACGAATGTGACTGGCTAGTCTGATCCTCTGTCTGGTCTGCAGGGTGGCCACACTTCCTCGACCTGGCTCTCCTAGGATGGATTGTGTGTCCTTATCCAGAGGCCTGATTTGGGGGCATCTTGTCATTGCCTTACACGGGGTGGTGAGGTAAATCCATCCATCTCTACCTCCCATAGACTACGTGCACAAAACAAGCCCCTGGCCACGGAGGGTAGAGGAAGAGAAGGAGGAGGGGGGAGGAGGAGGAAGAGGAGGAGGAGGAGGGGGAGGGGGAGGAGGAAGAGAAAGAGGAGGAAGAGGAGGAGGAAAAGGAGGAGGAGGAGGAGGAGGGGGAGGAGGAAGAGGAGGAGGAAGAGGAAGAGGAGGAGGAGGAGAGCCACTTGTAGCTGGGGAATCAGCAGAGGCCTGCCAAGAGTCTCCATGGGTAAAAGCCTTTCTGAGAAGGCCTCTGATGTCCTCAGTTCGGACCATGTAACTGAGCAGCGGTCAGACAGTTTGAACTCTTCAGGGTGACCATGGGAAGGCCCCCACTCTGACCTCTGCTTAAATTGAATTCAGTCATGGGGATGACTAAGAGTTCAGAGTGAATAACTTCTCATCAAATGAAAAACTATCCACGGACAGCCTCGAGACCCATTCGAGTGAGAACACAAACTCTGCCAGGTGCATCGGGAGGATGGAGTGACCCATCGTGTCACTGAGGGTGTCAAGGCCAGGAAAGGAATTGGCCCAGCTGAGAGTGCGGGAGGATGGGTGACCTGGCTCCCTCAGGAAAGACAGCAACCCATTAGAATAATGTTCCGCATTAGAGAGCACATTTCCTCTTCGGTGAGCTGAAGAGCTGAGAATAAACAGCATCTTGGAAGGGAGCCCCAGCAGCATCATTCAGCTCTGGGAGTCATGGCAGAGGCTAAAGCACTGCTTGGGGGTAAAGCGACACCAGGGACTGTGACCAAGGGCACTTAGGTCATTTTGGGGGGCTTTAAATGACATTTCAAGAGCCTATAACATCATATACCTCTATCATATCTGTCTATTTCTATCACAAGTATCTGTCTATAGTCCTATGTATCTCTATCACATCTCTCTGTCCATCCATTCATTCATTCATCCATCCATCCATCCATCCATCCATCCATCCATCCATCTCTCTCTCTTGCTCTCTCTCCCTATATATCTATCTGTCTATCTATCTATCTATCTATCTATCTATCTATCTATCTATCTATCTATCCGTCTGTCCATCCGTCTGTCTGTCTATACATCTGTCCATCCGTCTGTCTGTCTGTCTGTCTATCTATCTGTCTGTCTATCTATCCATCTATTTATCTGTCTGTCTATCTATCCATCTATTTATCTATCTATCTATCTATCCATTTATCTATCTATCTATCTATCTATCTATCTGTCTGTCTGTCTGTCTGTCTGTCTATCTATCTGTCTGTCTATCTATCCATCTACTTATCTATCTGTCTATCCATCTATTTATCTGTCTGTCTATCTATCCATTTATCTATCTATCTATCTATCTATCTATCTATCTATCTATCTATCTATCTGTCCATCTGTCTCTCTGTCCATCCGTCCGTCTGTCCATCTGTCCATCTATCCGTCTATCTATCTATCTATCTACCTATCTATCTATCTATCTATCTATCTATCTATCTATCTATCTATCTATCCAACTATCTATCTTGCTTTATGGTTTACAAACCACTTATCTAACCCCACCAATTCTTCTGGGAGATATAAGATAATGTATTACATGTATTACTAGACCATCTTACAAATGAAGGAAGAAACTGAGTCTGGCCCATTGTCACAGAGTTAGGACTTTCCTCCAAGGCTTTTTCATTCCAAAGGTGGCCCCCTCTCCATAATGCTGTGCTTCCCTTTATATTATTATTATTATTTCTTTTTCTTTACCCTTATTTTCCATCTTAGAATTAATACTAAGTGTTGGTTCCAAGGCAGAAGAATGGTAAGGATTAGGCAACAGAGGTTAAGTGACTTGCCCAGGGTCACACGGCTATGAAGTGTTTGAGGCCAGATTTGAACTCAGGACCTCTCATCCCTAGGCTTGGCTCTCTATCTACTAAAGCACCAAGCTGCCCCTATTAATATTACTTCTTCCCAGAGTTCCTTTTTCCCCCAAAGGAGGCTCCAAGTTTTGATGTCAGTATCTAAAAGGGCTTAATAAAGTGGTTTCAAGAGCAGCCCCAAGAAGACTTTGCCTCCGTTTCCTCCACTTCTGTCGTTTCTAATAGGATTTTTTTAAGCCAAGACTTGCTTCTCTTTATTGTCTCTTGCTTTACCCTTCCATTTTCACTATTGTAATCAATTAGGCCCTTTAATCACTTTTGAATTCTCAAATTCTTTCACTCTCAAATTCCATTTAGGGGGAAATTGCACAACGAGTGACAAATTAAACTGTGCTTCTCCAGGGAATGAGCCCTCCAACAATAGGCTGTTTTGTAAACCCAAAGCGGTGCGTTAATCGCCGCTCATTTTTTAGTTATTTGTAAGGATCTTCAGGAACACCAGAGCCCCAATAAATCAGCTGCGGAGCCCGAGTCCCACCGCTCAGAGCTGGGCAGTCCAGCCCACCCGTGGGCTAGCCGACGAGCCGGGGACTCTGACCTGCCCCACTGGGGGGACAGCCAAAAGCTAAGTCAGCTCTGAGCCACGGCAGGGACGGGTAGGGAAGAAAAGATCTGTCACGTCTAGGCAAATGCAACAGGGCTGTGGGATGAGGAGATGGGGTGGAGCTGAGAATCTGCAGAAATGAATTAGGGTAGAGTTTAACGCCGCCGTTCTGGGATCCGGGAGAGACAGAGAGGGTTTTTTAGGAGACTTGATTTTCTGATGTAGTCAGCACAACAGACAAGGCCCCTCCCTGTGTCCTTGATGGCTTAACAGCCCAGCTATTCCTTGTACGTGCATCTCCCGCCAACACACCTTTGCCCCACTCAGCCCCCCATTTGGAATGCCCTTCCTTCACACGGGGTCCTCTGAGAGCCCTGAGCTTCCTCCCGAGTTCAGGAGCCACCTTTTCCAGGGAAGCTCTCCAGGGTCCCCAGTCACTAGTATTCTCTATCTCTGGACTTCTTCCTGTTTTACTGGGTCAGAGGCAGCATGGTGGGGCCAAGAGACATCCAGCTTCTGTATCAGGAAGGGCTGGGGCCTGCCTCACCTCTGCCACTCCCTGGCAGCATGACCCTGGGCAAGTCACTGAAAGCCCCCCCCCCGGCTGCTTCTTATGTATCTGGGGTGGTGGCCATCCAGCGCTGCTTTTCCCTTTGGGGAGGGGGCTCCCCCTGCCAAGGAGGAGGGTTCCCACCCTTTCACCCTCCAAGATCCCATATTTCATTTGGCATTTCCATGGGAGCTCCGCTGGAGAGCAAGTCCCAGACGCGGCTCTTGTCTGATGGGCCCCGGTGGCCCCCTTACCTGGTCCCCAGAGGGTGATGCACTGCTGCTCGTGGGTCTGGCAGATGCCATTGTAGCAGTAGCCGTCCACGCGGTGGCACCGGTGACCGTCATGCAAGTAGACATTGGCAGGGCAGTGCGGGTTGGCTCCGGTGCAGAATTCAGGCAGGTCACAGGAGTTACTGGAGGCTCTGCAGGCTGTCCCAGCAGGCTTCAGCTGGAAGGAGAAAAATGGTCCTTATTTGAGATGGAGCAAAGGAGTTCTGGGAGAGGGCGTCCTGCCAGCCTTCCTAGCTGAAACACTGCAGAGTGACTTCAACCTATTCCCCTGAAAAAGCACACAAGACGTCCACACCGAGGGCCTGTGGCAGCGGCTGGAGACAGATAACTACCAGGCGGAGCGCACGCGCTCGGCACGGTGGTCCCCGGCTCACAGAGCCACCTGGCTAAGGAGAGGAGCCGAGCTTAAAAAGTACGTTGTGCAATATTAGGATTGGTTTTCAGACAGATGACTCAGTCACCCAGTGTCACCTCTAAGCTGGCGGGAGGCTGGCATCAAGCAGGTATGTTTCAAGAAGAGATGGGTCCGTACAAGCCCTTCTTTGACAAGAATCTGGCGTTCCAGCTGGACTTTTGGGCGCTGGTGTTCCAATGCTAAGGACACGAGCATCTCCATCCCCCCAGAAATGCCCTGGCCAGGATTGAGCACAGCATTCAGGGGGTATCACAGGGCCAGAACGGGGCCTGGAATCCTCGGATCCGGGCCAGAAGCTACCTTAGTCGTGGCTCGTTACGGCTAATCCCTGACTTGGCAATTGGGGAAGTTGATGTCTAGATTAAGGAAGTGGTTCGCCCAAGGACAAAGAGCAGGCCAGGGGCCAAGTCAGACCCAGAGTCCATTTCTGTTTCTCTCCTGAGCCAAAGGACACCCTCGTCAAAGATGGCGTCTGGTAAAACAATTCAGGGCCGTAGCGACATTTGAAGCAGCCTAGCTGAATGTGCCTAGATGGGCTCACGACCCCGTGATAGATGAAGGAAGGCCTCCCGGCACCCCGGGTGGGCTTGTGGGAGAATATTTCTTGAGGGGCAGGAGCCAGAGTTGTCCAGTGAGGTAAGCATGGATGCGCTGGAGCCATCGGAGGAAATGCTCAAATCGACAAGATCAGGGATCCATCCGTGCCCAGGGAAGTCAACCAGATGTCGGGTCTTGGGCTAGCTCTTACCTCAGACCCCAAATGCTCCTGGGCATCCTCTCCTCCCAGCAGCTGGGAAGTTCTCAGAGGATACAGAGGGGAAGTCTGTCTCCTATTCACTCCGCTTCTCCCCAAAATCATATAAAACATTGGAAAGCGAAATAAAAGCAAGATCTGATTAGGCCACCATTGCTCAGCACTTAAGTGGAGATAAGCAGGAGTGGGAAGGAGGGTGCTGGGGACAAGCACCCTGGGGTGAAATCCCTGCTCTGAGGCTACCAAGCTTATTGTATGGTTTTGAGTGAGTCCCGTCCCTGCTCTGGGCCTCTCTGGGCAGAACAAGGTGAAATGGTTAGGCTGGCTAGTCTCTAGGGCGCCTGCCTGCTCTTGGTCAGCAGGTCTGAATGGCATTAGTAAGAGGCTGGCATTTCTAATTTATCCGGATCGTAACTTGCTTGTTCCCAGTTGTTTTCGTGGTGTCTCCGTCATTAACTTGTGAATTTCCCCAAAGCAGGGACTGTCTTCCTTAGCTCTTGGCACCCAGTAGGCCCTTCATGAATGCTAGTTGACTGACCGGCCTCCAAATCATTGGATCCCAAAGCTTAGTCCTCTGCTGAATTCCAGACACAAACTCAAAATGATATTTCTAACCCGAGTCCTAATGCCTTGATTGTCGGAGCAAACAGAAATCCATGGCACAAATGGGACCATTGCTTTCCTGGTCTTTGTTGGCCAATATTTTCTCCCATGAGGAGAAGGCAACAGATTAGAAAAGGGTAAAAAAGCACCCCAAAACAAACCCTCTGCCACTTACACAGGGCCATACCGCTAAGAAAGCCTGTGGACAAAACAAAGGGACCCAGGTATAGGTAATGCGGCACAAAGCACCCTGGGCTTGGGAGCACAAACGTGCCACAAACACGTGGATAGAAACGATGAATGGAGAGCTCTTGGCATTTCTGTGACCTTTGGCAAGTCACTTTTCCTCCCAAACCCTCAGTTTCTCCATCCATAATGGGAGAGGGAGGACAAGGTGGTGCCTCAAAAAGGTCTCTTTTAAATCTAGTGATTGACTGATGACTTAATAGCTACCTAACTATAAGATCAGAAAAATCAAAATCCCTGGTTAAAGACGTGGGTCTAGTTTTTCAGAAGGAAATGCTTCAAAAAAGGAGTAACATTGGAGCTTTGTGTTCCTTTATGGTATGAGCCAACAATGAAATAACTAAAGAAAGAGAGCTCTCATTGGTCAGGGAGCCAATACTGAAGGACCAAAGTAGGAAGGCCATCCAACCCACCCATTGGGCTTCACTTGTTGCCTCTGTTTTTCTTCGGGGGGGGATAAGAGAACAATAATTTATTAAGCACCTACTATGTGCCAGGAACTGTGCCAAGAGCTGAGGGTACACAGAGAGACACAAGACAGTCCCTGCTTTGAAGGAGTTCACAAGTTCATGAGCAGAATATGAAGACAACTTTGGATACGAACAGGAGAAATTGGAAATGATCAACAGAGACACATCATATGTGTCATCTCATGTATTCAGGTGGTAATAATAATTGTGATATTACTAACTGACATTGACATAGCATGAGGAAGTCTGCCCAGCGCTTTATAAATGTGATTACCTTGGAGCCCCCCAACAACTCTCTGTATGATGGCACTGTGAGCTCCATTTTATAGACAGGGAAACTGAGGCTTTGAGAGATATCGTGTCTTGCCCCAGATCCAACAGATAGTTTATTTCAGAAGTACTCAAGATAACTGATGGGAATCTGAGGCTCTTAATTGTGTTTTTTAAAATGTGTATAAAAATGCTTTTATTTGTTGGAGGGAAAGACTTGTAGTCTGGTAGAAAGAGAATTGAATGTGGGGCCAGGAAAGCTGGGTTCAACTGCCCCCTTTAGGAGCGAGTCCCTCCCCTCTCTGGGATTCACTCTCTGTAAAATGAGGGAGTTGGACTAGATGACCTTGAAGATCCCCTCTAGCTCTGAGGTTACAATCCCTTTATGACCATCCTTGCCATCCCAGGTCATTGGAAGGTTGTAACAAAAGTCCTTTATAAACCTTAGAGCATCACAGAAATGTCAGGTGTTCTTCGTACAGCCTAACAAGATGGGCTGCCGGGCCTCCTGCCTGCCTTGTCAGAGTTCGGACCCTCACTTCCCAAATGCCCATCACATACCTGGCAGTTTTCACAGCAGAGTCCATGGGCACACACAGCCTCAGGCTTCAAGGTGCAGGTAGTTGCGTTACAGCATGGATTGGTACATTCCTAGAGAAAGCATCCAAAATAAATAAATGAATGAATGGCTGTGTGTGTGTGTGTGTGTGTGTGTGTGTGCGCGTGCATTTATCCATCCCTCTCCCATTCTATCCATTTATCTACCTATCCGTCCATTGATCTAACTATGGATCTATCCATCTATCTATCTAGGTCTATGTATCTATGTGTCTGTCTGTCTGTCCATCCATCCATCCATCTAACCATGTATCTAGCCATCTACACCACTACCTGTCCATCCATCTATCCATCCATCCATCCATCCATCCATCCATCCATCCATCCATCCATCCATCCATCCACCTATCTATCTATCTATTTATCTCTCTCTTCTCTCTCTCTCTCTCTCTCTCTCTCTCTCTCTCTCTCTCTCTCTCTCTCTCTCTCTCTCTCTCTCTCTCTCTCTATCTCTGCCTGACTGTTTGTCTGTCTCTCTCTATGTATCTATGTGTCTGTCTGTCCGTCCATCCATCCATCCATCTAACCATGTATCTAGCCATCTACACCACTACCTGTCCATCCATCCATCCATCCATCCATCCCATCTATCTATCTATCTATCTATCTATCTATCTATCTATCTATCTATCTATCTCTGTCTGACTGTCTGTTTGTCTGTCTGTCTCTCTATGTATCTATATGTATGTCTGTCTGTCCATCTATCTGTCTATGTATCCATCTAAACATGTGGCTTGGAACTGCCTCAGTGGTTCGCTGGATAGTGTTGGGCCTATAGTAAAGATGATTATCCAGCCTCAGACATTTAATAGTGGTGTGACCCATGGCAAGTCACTTAATCCTGTTTGCCTCAATTTCCTCATCTGTAAAATGAGTTGGAGAAGGAAATGGCAAGCCTCTCTAGTATCTTTGCCAAGAAAACCCCCAATGAGGTCACAAAGAGTTGGATTTGACTGAACACCACCACTGCCACCACCAATGTATACAAATTGGGCTGAGTTCCAAGGATACGAAGACAAAAACCAGAAAAGGCCCCTGTCTTCGGGGAGCTTACATTTTATCAGTAGAATGGTAATATCTATGCAGAGAAGTAAATACGAGGCATTTGAAGAGAGCAACAGTGCTAAAACTAAAGGAGATGAGGCACCTGAGCTGTGCCCTGAAGGGAACAAAGGATGCTAAGAGAGGGAGGGAGTATATTCTAGGCAGAAGGGACAGCAAATACCAAGGCAGAGAAGGGGGTTAGAATGACCAGTTTGGGACTCCAGCATCCAGCAGTGACTTCAGGAGAATTCAGTAAAATTCAAAGAGCCAGCCTGCCTTCCCAATGACAGTGTGCTTCAGAGTTCATTTCCTCTTGCAGAATGCTGACTTTCTGGAGATCAAGAAACCCAAGCAGTCAGCTGGTCTGAGAAGGCATGAGATGGGAGAGTTAGACTGGCATCCTCTTGTGGCCTTCTCAGATCAGCTGACCTCCTGAGTTTCCTGACGTCCAGCTGTGAGACCCTGGGGAAGTCACTTCCCCTTCAGTGCTTTAGGCAGCTTTCTAAGACTATAGTCTACAACAGTTGCCATCTGCATTGGTAGAGGGATTTTCCTCACTCAGGAGTTCCCGAGGCCAGTGAAATGGCACGCCTGTATGTATATATGCACGTATGGAAGTTCTCAACCCTCCTCCTCCCCTGATTCTTCATAGTGATGGGGGTGTAGCCTGGGGACCTAGAAGGCTGTCAGGGAATTGGCTATACAGAAGGAAAATGTCACCTACAAAGCCAGTGATGATCATGTGTGTGCTTGTGTCAGAGGTCCAGCTTAGACAAGGGGCTGTGGGCCTGTAACCAGCTTGGACCCATGGAAGAGAGTGAGTTCTCAGCCACAGGACTTCCTGACCGCCACCTACAATGGTTCAGAAATGCTGGGTGCTCCATCAGGAAAGGGGAGAACAGCCACAGAAGTCATTAGGGAGTCTGAGAGTGTGTGAGAGTGTTTGTGTGTGTGTGTGTGTGTGTGTGTGTGTGTGTACGTACATATGCGCCACTGCCTCAGAGGCTAGCTAGTCTGCTCTTTGTTTTACAGATGGGGAAACTGAGACCCAGAGACTGCAATGACTCGTGAGGGTGCACACATAAGAAGTGAGTGGCATATATATACCTCCATCAGCAACATGACAGAAACCTTCTAGCTGGAAGCATTATTTTCTTGAGGTTCCTCAGTCTATGAAGCTGGGACTTGTTCATCCTTGGAAGGCCCTGAGTTTGATCCCAGCCCACAGTGTGCCCTCCTACCCTAGCTTATTAATTACCTCGGATTACAGCAATGTGGTCCTGCTGATTACGGATGAGTCATTCCACTAATGAGACCTAAATAACATCATTGCCTTCTTCCCTAGCCTAAGCTGTCAGCTGCTGGAAACTGGGACCCCATCAAAAAATCCCACCCCTCCTGGCCCAGCCTCCCCATGCAGTAGATCAATCAATGGGGGCTTCTGGGAATGGGGGCTTTCATGTAAGAGGCCAGTCTAAGTCATATAAAGAAGGGAGGATATGAGCTAACTGGCTTTAAAAGGTATTGGCGAGCTGTTGCCACTCGACTGAATTTAAGTATGAACAGCTTGCTGCTCGGACCCAGCAAGCCAGAAAAATGAGTGGGTAGCCAGGAAGTCCTTTGGGTTGATGTTTTGTCCATCTGTAGTATGGAGGGGAATGCTGGAGGCTTTTAGCCGACTGCAGCTTTTGTCCTTAGTGGTTCTATGGCTATTAAACAAAAGAAATTCGCATTGGGAAATGTTTAACTGGGACCATCTCAGCTGGCAGCTCAGCAGGCCAATGAACATTAAGGTTTTGAAGAGAAAGAATGATAGAGCAGGCAAGAATGATCTGCATTCCTTCTGATTTTTATTCTGAAAGGGTAGGCTGTAGTTGATAATGTTTGCACTGAGAGGCAGCACAGCCTAATGAATCGGGTGCTGGCTCTGGAGTCAGAAACTGCCCAGGATCACACACTAGGCAATTCACTTCACTCTGACCCTCAGTTTCTTCTTCTGAACAAATGAGGATTGTAATACCTATTTCACTGGGTAGTTGTGGGGATAAAATGAAATTATACCAAGCAAAGCACTTGGAGGAGGCAGCCTGGCATAGGACATAGAGCACAGGATTTGGAGTTACGTGGACATGGGTTCAAGTCCACCATCAGACATTTACTAGCTGAGTGACTCAGGAAAAGCCACCTTATCCCTCCAAGTCTTATTTTCCCCCTCTGAAAAATGGGGGCATGGATAGCATAGCATTCCCAGGGCTGTTATGAGGATCTGATGGGATAATAAGTGCATAGAGGTTTGCAAACTTTAGTGCAGTATAAAACTGGGAATTTTGATTTGTTGGTGATTTTATTGGTAAAGAGAACTATTATTCTTGTCGTTGTTGTTGTCAGACTTCTAGAAAACAGTGGAGGTTTTTTCCTTCAAGGGGACCTGAGAGGGATTCTTAGGCTTACAGATCTCGAGATGGGGGCTGCCTCAGAGCTACAGATGAGGAAACTGAGACCCAGAGGCTTCAGTGACCGGTGAAGGTACACACTTAAGAAGTGAGTGGCATAGCAGGGATTTCAATTGCAGACCCCCAATCCAAGTCCAGGCCTCTGATCACTGCTCCAGGCTGTTTCTTCTCCACATTATAGCAAGATATCTGCCTCTGAATGGCAAAACACCTTTGGGTCAGCCGGCAGGAGTTCTTTTCCATCTGGAGATTCCCATGGTAGACAAGTAGGATGGAAAGGGCAAGGGGGGAGCCAGATGGAAACCAGGTGACAGCTGAAGGTGGGTCGGAAAACAGTGTAGGAATTGGAAAAAGAAACTGACCAGTCATTGCAAGGGGTGGGAGTGCGAAAACAGACATTTCCCTGCGAGGAGCCATGTGCCATATTAATTTAGTTTAATAAACCATTACATGGGGCACAAATCAAAGAGAAACGACTGGAAGTTAACCGGAGAACTCCCGAGAAATAGGGATCCATTAAATTAATTTGGGCTGTTTTCAAGTCATTAATGAATCCTCCAAGGAATTGCTACTTTGCAAACCCTAGTGTTGTTTAAAAAGTTTGCTTGGGCTCCTCTACAAGGGAGCTTCTTTCTCTAATGCTCTAAGCTTGAGTGAGAAAAGGAAGGAAGGAAGGAAGGAAGGAAGGAAGGAAGGAAGGAAGGAAGGAAGGAAGGAAGGAAGGAAGGAAGCAAGGAAGCAAGGAATCAAGGAAGGAAGGAAGGAAGGAAGGAAAAGAAGAAGGGAAGAAGGAAGGAAGGAAGGGAGGAGAAGAAGGGAAGAAGGGAAGAAGGAAGGGAGGAAGGAAGGAAGGAAAAGAAGAAGGGAAGAAGGAAGGAAGGGAGGAAGGAAGGAAGAAAGGAAGGAAAGAAGGAAAGAAGGGAGGAAGGAAGGAAGGAAAAGAAGAAGGGAAGAAGGAAGGAAGGAAGGGAGGAGAAGGGAAGAAGGGAAGAAGGAAAGAAGGGAGGAAGGAAGGAAGGAAAAGAAGAAGGGAAGAAGGAAGGAAGGGAGGAAGGAAGGAAGAAAGGAAGGAAGGAAGATCAAGAAGAAGGGAAGAAGGAAGGAAGGAAACAAAGAAGGAAGGGAGGGAGGGAGTTAGGAAGGAAGGAAGGAGGGAAGGATGAATGAAGGAAGGCAGAACCTGAAGAAAGGAAGTCACATTTCCTATCAGGAAGAAAGCAATAGACTTGAAGACCCATTCACTGGCCTTCCCAAAGATCCACCTGTTCCAAAAAATGCCTTTTTGGCACCTGCCATTTCCAGATCAATCATGATGAGACTCAGAGAGTGGGAAGAGAAATTAGAGGTCATCTGCTCCAACCTTGTCAATTTACAGATGAGGAAACTGAGGCTCTGTGGTTTATCCAAGGCCCTACAGGTAGTTGAAAACAAAACCCCATGGTGATTAGCCCAATTCATCTCTCTACCGACTGGAGGAACGCAAGGAGATGCCCCTGGGAATCTGGCCAGCTGCCCTTTGAGCCAGGTTTCTGGTCTCTGCCTGGCACGTAATACATGCTTATTGAGACATTGGCTTATCCCATCTGTGGGGGGAAAGCCAGTTCCACCCTGTATGAAGAAACCCAACTGCTCTATGTGAAAGGGCCTTTGTCAAGCCTCTCCTTTTTAAATAAGGTGCTGTCATTCCCTTCTCTGCCTCTCAAGAGATGATCTAGAGACTCCCATTGGCTGTTGTATTTCTGATCCGGGTGGGAGATACTGTTCCGAACGCTCCAAGAAGATGGGGGGAGCCAGCTTAAAGCCCACCGTGAAGTGACTGGCCCACAGGGTTTAGGAAGCTGCTCTCTGCCTGGACGGATGGCTTAGAGCCGCTAACAAGGAGAAAGAAGGACAGGGACAGAAGGCAGGGGAGCTCTGTATGGCTCTTGCATACAGAAAGGCCCCAGCAGGCAGGCGGGCAGGGATGGCCCTATTTAAACCCACAAGGAAGCTCCCGGAGAAAGCTGGGCTTGCTTATTCAAATTCCTCTCTAGTAGCAAGCCTGGCAACGAGAAAGAAATGTGCTTCTTAGCTGTTTGAAATGGGAATCCGGGGGCTTTCTTCTCCATCCAGCTCAAAGCCAAGTGTGTCCCAATTGTTCCCTGCCTCCCCTTGCCCAGGAGATCGCCCTCTTCAATGGAGAGGATGCTGGATCTGCATAGACGCAGTGGGGGAACGTAAGCCTGCACAGCTGTAGAACCCCAAGCCCTCTCCTCCCGGGGGCAACTGCTCCAGGAGACCCAACAGGATCTCTCCGTCTCTCCTTTTGGCGTGTGGATCTCACACGTGCCGAGACACAGGCTTGTCTGTCCTTCCTCCTTCAGGCTGTGCACTGTGTCTCAGGCTTCAGGTTGGCACCCTGGCGGTCAGCCCAGGGTCCTTCCTAGTTCTAGCTCTGCCCCTACCCTGAATGCAACAGCAGAATGTGAGCCCCCTCAGGCGAGACCGTTGGCTTGGTTTGTCCCAGGACCCAACACTTAATTTTGTTACTGCTGTTGGACCTGTGACTGCAATGGTCTGAGAAGTCCCAGTGGGGAGACTCCTTCTCTCCACACGGAGTAGCAGGAGCCTCGCCACCGTGGGAGAGCGTCGCCCGGAGTACTGGTCCAGGGTCCCCCAGCCAGACTTAGCCCAGGCGCTCCTGACTCGGGGCAGCTCTCTGGCTGGACCACGGCCCCGCCTGGGAGGGGTTCAGCATCGCCAGCCGCCCGGGGCTGCCAGCGAGGGGAGGCTTACGTCTGGCTCCCCACAGTCACACTCCTCGCCTTCCTCCACGTAGCCGTTGCCGCACTTCTGTCCCCCAAAGGATTCCTTGATGTTGGGCAGGTTGAAGAGGCACATGCCCATCCCCTTCTGCAGGCTAGTCTCCAGGTCCCTCTTACTGCAGCTGCTGAACATCATGGGGAACGGATAGCTGGGGAAGAGAAGAGCAAGAAGACAGGCCAGTGGGTTCCCGGTCACAGCAGCACCTGCCAGGAAACTCGGGACTCCCCCCGCCAACAAACCAACCCGAGCTCTGCTATCTTGTGCCCGGAAGGGAGGAAGGGAGGAAGGGAGGAAGGGGCTCTTTCCTGGGGGGGTCGGACCCCCATTGCTGTGCTTGAGATATGGGCACGAGGCCAAAGGGGGGCTCCCGCCCTGGAGTCTCCTGCCCCAGCAGCTCTCTGGGGAAGCCCTCCGGAAGCCATAAAGCCCCCTGCAAGGGCGAGTTGGAATCTGTCCAGCAGCTTGACGTGGAGGTCTCCCAACGCAAAGACATTTGGTGGAGTGGGCACAGGGAGGGGCCTGGGATCTCACTGATGCCAAGTGCCACAGACACCGACTGTGTGACCCTGGTCAAGTCACTTGCACTCAATCTGCCTCCGATTCCTCATGTGTAAAGAGCAGATCGTAACAGTACCTACCTCGGTACCAGGACGGCGGTGAAGACTAAATGAGATCATGTGGATAATTAATAATAAATTTACAATAGTAAAATATATTCTATTCCGTTACGCAAACATTCTACTATAATATGTTATGTTGTCACCGGTCTTATGTATATAATATTTGTATTTAAGTGGCATTTTAATGACAGAATCTACCAAAGATGAATCATAATAATGAAGCATGTGGCAAGCCTTAAACCCTCTACAGACGCTACTATTACTGTTTACTTGAGCCCTGAAATGCCAGTTCCAGAGTGCTGCCTTTTGGAACGTGAGGAGGAGGCCGTCCGTCCGGCGTCTGCGGGGTGGAAGGACCGCGCTCTCGGGGCATCGCGTCCAGCCTCCCCCCCCCCCTTCGGTCCGGCGCTCCCACCTTTGCTCAAAGACTTTCCCTGCGGGTGAGCGAGCCCGCCCCCTCCCCAGGGGCCCGTGACCCCTTCTTGCTCGGGAGACGCGAGTCTTCGGACCTTTCTCCCCCTCCCCAGCCCCAAGCTCGGCTGTGTGGTGCCCTGGAGGCTTCTGCACGCAGAGCATCCGCTTCCCTTGCCAGTCTTCTGCCTGGGAGGCAGCTCTCTGCTCTGCCGCTGTACCCCTCCGTTTCGATCTCCCGTGCATGTAACACCTTCTAGCTTGGGCACGGAGAAGCCCGACTTTGTTCTTTGAACACTTTTTACTGTTTTCTTTCGCTTTTACTTGCTGTTCTGCACACCTTCCGTCTCCTGCCTCTTCAGACGGTGCAGTGCCTTTCCAGGCCGGCAACGTCCTCCCTCCTCTCTGCTCTCTTCCAGGCTCGGCTCAAGCACCACCTCCTCCAGGAAGCCTTTCCAGACTCCCAGAGGTCCCTGCCCTTCTCCCCTGAAACGACTGCAGACAAACCTGTAAACTGAAAATTTCCCCATTTGTGCATGGGTTGATTTCTTCCAGGAGAACAGAAACTCCTTGTGGGCAGGGACTGCGTCATCTTTGTCTCTCTTGGCATCTAGCACAGTGCCGGGATGTGGAGGCGCCTCATACATGTTCATTACATTCAATTTCAGATATGATTCTTTAATTGACGATGACGTCAACGTTGGAGAGGGGACTGCTGTCATCACTCGCCATTTACACCAGTGAGGAAATATGCCAGGACCTTGCGAGAGCTAACTAGGTGGCCTCATCTTCCTGTTGGACTGATGCCGTGCTCCTTTCCGAAGCTACCTTCTGGCAAGCGTTAAAACAAGACAGAAAAATGGAGGCATCCACATTCTCAAAGGAGGGTTTGTAGCCTAAAGTCCAAATAAAGGAAGGCTCATGGGACCTGAGGGAGAGGAGGAGGAAAGCCAGGAAATCTTAGGAGCATAGGCATAACTCAGAAGGCAGCTGGCCAACAGTGAGGGCATCCGAAGAGAGCCAGAGGGTGATGCTGCTTCAGTCCCCTCCACCTCCCAGGAGGCCCAAAACTGGTCCAGCCAGTGTCAAAGGAAAGAGAGGAGATGAGATTATTGTTGGTCAATGAGAAATAGCTGGATTAGGGGGATCTCTGAGACTCTCTTGCTCTGGAGTAATACTTCACTTGGTGAAGGATAAACTTAAAAAAAAAATCAAGACGTGACTCTCCATTTCCCACCTCTGTGACTCTGTACTGCCTATCCTCTCTGCCTGAAATGCCCTCCCTCCTCATCCTGGCTTCTTGGAATCCCTGGTTTCCTCTAACGCTGATATCAAAGACCACCATCTGCACGAGGCTCTTGCTGACCCCTACCCCCATCATTAGTGCACCCTTCCTCCCAATGGCCTTGTATCACTCCACTCTCTCCCCTCCAGAAATCAGCCCTGGCTCACTGGCCACAACCCAATTTGAGGTAGCCTTTTTGACTCAACTTGTAAGGAATCAGGCTGCCATGCTACTTCCTGTTGTCCTCTTGACTTGCTTTTGATTGGATATGCTCCACCATCTCTTTTCAGAACAGATGTTGTTTTCCCCATTAGAGTATAAGTTTCTTGGGTTCAAATCTGGCTTCGGACACTTCCTAATTGTGTGACCCTGGGCAAGTCACTTAACTGCTGTTGCCTAGCCTTTACCACTCTCCTGCTTTGGAACCAATACTTAGTATCGATTCTAAGACAGAAGGTAAGAGTTAAAAAACTGTCTTGAAAGCAGGGACTCTTAGGGTTTAGCACAGTAGCAGAGATGCTGTAAGCACTTAATCATGTTTTATCCATCTATTGATCTACACATTCATATTTTGTAGATATTTAAGTACACGTTTGATTTGTTTAAGTACATTTGTTTAAGTACATAGTCTCTCCTCTGATAGAATATAAACTTCAATTTCGTGTGTCTTTCTACTTCCAGTATTGAGTAGGATACAGGGGAAATGTTGGGTTTGGATTCAGAAGACCTGTCTCTGTCACCAGCCAAGTCACGTTGGATAAGTCGATTCACTCCTTTGAGCCTCAGTTTCCCAATCTGTAAAATGAGAGGGTAGGACTGGCTAGCCACAGCTCTACCCCTGCGATCTAGGGGCACCCACTAGGTGCCCTTAATGACCGTATGTTGCTTGCCTGATGACAAGGTCACTAACTTCTTCACACCAGCAGGGTCAGAGAACTCGAGGAGATGACCCGGTTTCATTTGGGTTTTGTCTCCAGAGTCCTAACTAGACCCAGTTCCTGTCCTGGTTTTTCTAGTGTGACTATTTTGTCTGATCCCATTTTCTCTTTTAATTCTGCCGGGGTGCTTATTACCCATTTTATAGGGTCTTGAGAAATTGCTCCTACTGTTGGCCATGCCACTGTAAATCTTTCTTCCGTGGCTTTTGTCTCTGCTTCCGATACCGTGAAGTAGATTGCTTGGGCGTTCGAAACTGTCTCGTGTCCCCATGACCGCTGTGTGTTCAGTGCCTAGAAGTGGAGCTGATTTCAGGGACCGAGGGGTCATCTTTGAGGGGGCTACGGAGGGGTGGGCTCCCAAAGGGCCATCTCTGCCCCCTTCCCAGACTGGATCCACCATTGATAGCAATCAAAATGGCGGTGACTCTCGCTACTTTCAAGGCATGCAAAGGCTATGATGATGGGAGAAATGGAAGTCATTGTTAACCTGGAATAATGTGAGTGTAACTACTTAAAAACCATGTTTCTGGGGCTTCAGCAGTGGAGGGAGTCCAGGGGAGTCTTAGAGAGTTCATTTGGGCACAGAGAGATTAAGGGTTTCACCACTAGGATCTGTCAGGAGTATCCTAGACCCGAGAGGTTCGGGCCTCCGAGGGGGTCTCTACCCTCCCTACAATGCACTTATTACCTATTTCTTACTGCTCTTTATTTCTTTGATCATCTCTCAAAATGCTCACAAGCAGATAAGCCCTGGCCTACTGCCCCCATAATGCCTCCACCTGCAGACCAAGAACATGGTGAGGCTTTAATATACCCACCATATTCTAAACCACAGCAACCTGGATCCAGCCCTGAGCCCGACCTCCCAAAGCAGAGGCACCCACAGCACCCTAAAGGAGGTGATTCGATAAAGCCATCCCTTCCCCCTCAGAATCAATACTATGTATTGGCTCCAAGGCAGAAGAGCAGTAAGGACTATGCAATGGGAGTCAAGTGACTTGCCCAGGGTCACCCAGCTAGGAAGTATCTGAGGCCAGATTTGAACCCAGGACCTCCCATCTCTAGGCCTGGCTCTCCATCCCCTGAGCCACCCATCTGCCTCCCAGCTGACCTCTAAAGGACATGTCTAACTCTGTAACCTTCAGGCCTGGCCTTCGCTTGGCTCTTCTGTTATTCAAGGAGACAAGACTAAGTGCCTGCAGTCTTCAGCAGTCTGAAATCTGAGATGCAAGAAATCCTTTTACTGATGATCTCTAAGTCAATTCTTTGGATGCTGTGAGCATGTCACCCCCCACCCCCACCTCCCATTCCTCTCTTCTCTAGGCTGTTTCTATTTGTTTGTTTCATGGCTTTATTCCCTAGAATAGTCATAAAAGTGAGTAGGGAGAAGGAAGAGGAAGGGAGAGATGGGGAGGGAGGGAGGGAAGGAGGGAGGGAGAGAGAGAGAGAGAGAGAGAGAGAGAGAGAGAGAGAGAGAGAGAGAGAGAGAGAGAGAGAGGGAGAGAGAGGGGGGAGAGGGGGAGAGAGAGACAGAGAGAAACAGAGAGAGAGAAACAGAGAGGGAGAGGGAGAGAGGGAGAGAGAGAGAGAGAGAGAGAGAGAGAGAGAGAGAGAGAGAGAGAGAGAGAGAGAGAGAGAGAGGAAGAGAGAGAGGAAGAGAGAGAGGGAGGGAGGGGGGAGAGAGAGAGAGACAGAGACAGAGACAGAGAAACAGAGAGGGAGAGGAGAGAGAGAGAGAGAGAGAGAGAGAGAGGGAGGGAGGGAGAGAGAGAGGGAGAGAGAGAGGGAGGGAGGGGGGAGAGAGAGAGGAGAGAGAGAGAAACAGAGAGGGAGAGAGAAAGGGAGAGAGAAGGAGAGAGAGAGAGGTGGAAAGAGAGATGGAGAGAAGGAAAGAAGGAGAGTGACAGGGGGAGAGAGAGAGAAACAGAGAGACAGAGACAGAGAGGGAGAGAGAAAGGGAGAGAGAGAGAGACGGAGAGTGACGGGGGGGACAGAAAGAGGGAGGGAGAGAAAGACTTCGACCATGGAGTTGCCCATGACATGAAGGCTCTCCCATGTAAGGCTGGCAATGAAGAGCTGAAGAAGAGAAGCCTCTGGTCCTTCCATTGTTTTGGACTTGCTCCTTACAATGCACCTTTTTTCACTTTAATATAACCCTGGATAAGTCAAGCCCGTGGTGAGTTCAGCTGACCCAGAGCAATCAGAGCTCGATAATTCCCTGAAATGAAAAGTAGGAAATGATTCCGGAGGACAGAACACAAGCCCCCCCCGCCCCCGGGGGGGCATATGCGGTGTTCCTTCCCGCCCATCCTTACTGAGGGGTGATAACAGGGAGGTCACAGGAAAAGCGGCTCCTAAGTGGAGTCAGCAGCCGTGACTCCGCTGCTAAAATGGAATGGGCAGAAAGGACCCGAAGGGCAGATCTGGCAGTCGGGCCCAAGGAGGCCGGGGAAAGGATGATTGGGCCACGGGGGAAAGCGCCGTCCTCTGATGGCTGCCCACCATCCAGGCTGTCGTGGCTTAATATTTTAGTAGTCACGAAACTGCCAAGCGAAATGCAACGAGAGGTTGCTTTTACTTGGCAAATCTGCCGCCAGAAAGTGCCTTCCGTGTAAAGAGGCTCATTGTGCATTTCAGTGCCCTGTTCTTGGGGGAATCATTGGAAGCCCATTTATGAGGCTTGACAGGAGGATTCCGGAGTTCTCTGCCTCGCCCCAAGCCCCGGGCATTGTCTTCAGACAGCTGCTTCTCTTGTGGGAAGGGAGGAGGCGGTGGCGGCTGGAGCTCCTCGTGGACGGGGCTCCTGAGAATCGAGCTGGCCCACCGATAAGAACTGGCGAGGTTGTGGAGGGACGAGGCTGTCGCCGTTCAGTGTCCCACGCTTGACATCAGAGCAGAAACCAAAGGGAGGGCAGAACGTAGCTGTGGGCCAGCGCCCTGGGCGCGGGGGGAATGGTGGCAGAGATGGCCGCCGTCCGAAGTGTGCACTACCTGCCAGGCAGGGACTGTCCGGCTTGCTCACATTCGTCACTCTGGCACTTCGCAGAGGGACACGTTCCGGCTACGGATTTAGTGTCTGCCTCTCCCCATCTCGCCCTGCATCCCTCTTCTGTCTCGGCGGTTCTCCGAGTTCTGTCCTCAGGACCCCGTTACACGATCAGCATGGATTTAGGGCCTCCCAAAGAGCTTCCGCGTGTGCGAGTTCTAGCGTTCAACATTTACCGTCTCCAAAATGAAGACGTCCCGGGATTGGGATGCAGCTAGTTCCGACCTCGAGAACTTCTTGAAGGGCCTCTGGAGTGCACTTGGAGAAGGATCAGGCTGTTTGCTCGTGCCATGCTCGGGTCCTTTCATCTCGGAAAGCCAGCACTCTACAAAGTGTAGATCTCAAGATCGATAGGTTTGTGAGGTCACAAATTTAGAAGTGGAAGAGATTTTCCAGGTCATTTAGATCAGTAGTGATCCAGTAGAAACCGGGACCACCAGAACATATATCAGGATCCCTGCAGGCCACTGACAGGCTTGGAGAGCTACATATTCACATGATCTATGTTTTAGTGTATTTTTACACTAAACGTGGTTAAATATTTGCCCATTTCATCGTCATCTGGTCAGTGGCCGGTGCGTTTACGTCTTGGACTCAGATCATCAGAGCTGAAGCTAAAACAAGTGGCCTGATTTTACCCAGGAAGCCAAGACGAGTGATTCATCTGGCCTTTACTGGATAGCAGCTCTGCTCTTTTGTCTCCCTTACAGCAATCGCCACATATTTAGGATGACTAGAAGTCCTTTCTTAGACCCCCCAAATGGCAGAACTGAAATAACGCAAATTGGCCCACAGCTGAGGTCCCAATTGAGTGCTTCTCCAATGGCTGAATATACAGACGAGGAAAATGGAGAGCTAAATAACTCACGCATCTGAATAAAGGACAGAAAGTTGGACAGCATGTACCCTGGGGAGGACACGGCACACACAGAAAGAGCCACCGCAGGGACTGCTCTCTCCCAGAACTTGTTCCTTCTCCCTAGCAGGCTCTCTGCTCAGATGTGAGTGAGTGATCATTGGGTTAGAAGCTCCTCAACCTGCCCTGCAAGGCTGGCCACTCCACTGTCAATAAAATCCTAACAAGGAGGAAATCTAAAAGGGGCTCCCACTGTGTAGGCAGCAATTCTCCTCTTCTGGTGAAGGAAACAGGCAGCTTTATTGCTTTTTCCAGAGAAGAGCAATACATCACATTTTATAGTGCTTTAGATTTCTTTTCCAATCATTTTGATCAGGGTGCCCTCAGAACAAATAACACAGCTAATTCCATTCCGCAGATAAGGGAGCTTGTCATCATTGGGGCTGGCGAGATTTGCTAAGAAATAAAATTCTGTGGAGCATTGCCAGGATAAATTCCAGACCGAGATTTCCATGAGCATCTTTAAGAGGCACTTTCAGAACATGGTATATGAATAAGACCCTGGGCCAGAGAGCAGCTGAACTGGCCATAGCCTGAGGCCAAAATGGGGAGTGAGACAGAAAGTCACCCAAATTCCTATCCTTTGGGGAAGATTTGGATGCATTTATCTTAAGTTGATTGATTTTCTTCTTCTTATTGTCTGGTTTATGTTTTAAAGAACATTCACATCTCAGTGGCCTGTCCTCATCCCCTAATTTTCTTGACTCAGTTTCTTCATCTGTAAAAAGAGAGGATTGGACTATATGGCCTCTTCTGATTTTTCCGGATCCAGATCCATATACAATCCAGTTATCTTTCTCTCTTTTCGAGACCCAAAGCAGGTGCTACTTTCTCTACAATTTTAAAAAAAATCATCCCCTCCCCTAGTTCTAAAGTTCTAAAAATTTTCCTACAACTATGTCTGTCTTTAGCCCCCTTTCCAGAAAGGTAATAATTACCATCTTTACACCCCTATACAGTTATAAAATGTTTTGCCCATGACAATCCTTGAAAGTAGACAGTGCAAGTATTTTTTATTTCCATTTTATAGAGGAGGAAACAAAATCTCAGAGAGATCAAAGGACTAGTGACCATCAAGCAGGGTTCAAACTCCTTCAAATACATCCTATCCTGTATTCTACTAATTGTGGGAGCCTGCTATAGTCATTTAAAAAAAAAATTGGCAACCCTGGCATGTGGAACAGGACCCAAAACACACCAAGGCTTTATGAATAATAGGGGGATGACTATTTAAGCAGATCAGCTGGGAACATTTTCTGGCCTCTGATGACCAGAACAATGATAATGTTCAAGCTCTTTTGGGGGAGGCAGGTGGAGAATTCTGTAAATGAACAGAGATGGACAAAATGCTCATTGAGTGCCCTTCCATTGGGTGCCATTCCTCTGGGTCCTGGGCTTCCTTCTATGCTTTCATAACATATTCTCATGGCATCCTATCATGGCATACTATTATGGTGTACTATCATGGAATGTTATCATGGCGTGCTACCATGGCGGGCTATCATGGTGTACCATCATGGTATACTATCATAATGCGCTATCATTGCATACTTTCATGGTGTATTCTCATGGTATCCTATCATGGCGGGCTATCATGATGTACTATCATAGTGTACTATCACTGCATACTATAATGACATGCTATCAAGAAAACAATAGCAAAGATAAGGAGCCAAAAATGAAATTGTTTCTCTAGTCAAAAGAGTTAACAATCCAAGAGGATGAATGGATCTATATTTAAGAAGCTCTATACGTTAGAGGGCAAAGATGATGATATGGTCATACCGAGAGTGAGGAGAAACTAATTGGTGGTCCATGAGCTCTGTTGACCTCTGGAAAAAGTGAGGATGGAAGTTCTCTCTCCTCTACTCCATACCAAATTTATGGAAGTACAAAGATCATCATCGTTATCACCATGGTGTGCTTAGTACAGTGTTTGGCACATAGTAGGAACTTAACAAATATTGACTGATCATCATCATCACCTAGCTGATGGCACAGTGGATAGAGCACTGGATTTGGAGTCAGGAACACTTTAGTTCAAATTTGGTCTCAGATGTCACTATTTGCTTCAGTTTCCTCACTGAATAGATCGTAGAGGGAGAATCTCAAGCTGAATTTCAAATCTCTCTGAGAAATGGAGACTGAGTTGACCTGATGACCTCCAATGCTAATGACCCATAATTCAAAGCAGAGCCATAAGGGAAGGGTTAAATGAAAGATGAGATGCATCTTATAATTGGGAACTATCCACCTCTGCCTCATAGATATGTAAACTTTGACCTGCAGCCTACTGTCCATCCCCCAAACCAGCCAAACACATCTGGAATGGGCTCAAAGATGGTGTCAGATGAACACTGGTGAGTCTCTTAACTGTGCAGGCTTGGTTATAGGAAGTTTAGTAAAAGGTGGATCTGTGTCCCCATTCATTATGTGACTGTGACTATGGGTGGACACACTCTCTACCAACTGTGATCACAGCCAGGAGGACAGGGTGGTACAATGGAGAGAGCTAACCAGAGTCAGAGGACTGAAGCGATGCTTGGAGCTACTTTTGAAGGCAAATTACTTCCTTTCTCCAGGCCTCAGTTTCCTCCTTCATCAAGTGAGGGGCTGAAATGGATGGCCCTTGAGGTCCTTTCTGGGGCTAGAACTAGGATCCCTTCAGATTCTGCCATGACAGTCTTGGAGGAAGAGTGTTCATGGTCACAAAAGTCTCCACCCTGGGACCAACCTAGTGGTAACTGTCTCTAAAGTAATGGAGGCTAATATGTCTACAAGCACACACACACACACACACACACAATCCCACTATGACTCTGTGGAGGTAGTAGGTGCCACAAGCCTTCTTGGATCCATTTGAGGAACTAGAACTCAGTTTTCTACCCAGGGTTCTTCTGATATGGCTCGCTTGTTTTGGATGCTGCTCTGTCCCCTTGAACAGACCTCATGCTCTTTCTACCATATCTTTGCTCAGGCTACCCCTGATCCCTGGAATGTCTCCCTCACCCAGTTCTTTTGTCTTTTCCAATCTTTAAAGTTTGGCTCAAATGCCACCTCCACCAGGAAGTCTTCCTTGATTTTCTTGTCAATAATAATCAATAATAGTCAATCAAACAGACATTAAGTTCTGTTCATTGCCAACAATGTGTCAGGCTTTCTTGCTGGACTAGGGAGGGCAGGAAACTAAGCTGGTAAGTTGGGGCAGGAGGGCAGTAAAAGTGCCTTCCCTTCCTCTTAGACTGCCAGCTCTGTGAGGGTGGGTTTTGTGTCGGGCTTTGGAGACAAAAAGAATCACTACCCTCAAGAAGCTCCCAGCACAAATGATTGTCATAACTAAACTCCCACTGCCCCCTGGGCCACATCAGGGGGTCCCTAAATGTTGCTGGAAGGAATGAAGGAATGGAAGGGATGTCTCTCTTCCTTCAAGTACTGGTGCATCCTGGCTTCCCTTACAAGGACCAACATACCAATGCATTCATCACCCAAACAAAAGGACCCCACCCCCATCCACAGGACCTCTGGTACCACTGAGCTGGGCCAGGCCAGGCAGAACCCTTTCTGGGGGAGATCCACCAGCCATCTCCCATGAACCATCATGGCTTGTTCAGGGCTGGACTTTGACAGACACTAACAGATTGAGAGCTTAGTTAGAAACCATTTACTTCTTTGAGATAATCTTTTGCTTTCCTTCTAGCCCAATAAAGGAGACCCCAGAGCTCGAGCCAGGCACTTTCAAGGCCATGGGGCCTGTGAAGGAAGAAAGAAACAAGAGAGTAACAGGAGTTGATCTGAATAACAGACACTGTCCACTTGAGCCTCCTAATAAGCCTGGGAAGGGGAATTCTGCTCATCTTATAGATCAGGAAACTGAGGTACGGATGGCTTCTATAACTCACCCATAGTCACAAAGCCTCATGGAGTACAAGGAGAATGAGGAAGCCCCCAGGACCCTGAGAAGGATCCATGGGAGAAATAGGGAGGGGACCAGAAGGGGCTGCCACAAGAGTAGTGAGAGGAAAACTATCCAGGAGAGAGGTAGTGGTCATCAGTGTTGATGCTCCAAGGTGGGTGGGATGACAAAGGGAAGCAGGAAGGAACCAAGAGTCAAGAGATAAGAAAGAAGTTTTAGGGGAGCCAAATGACTTCTGAGGACCATGGCTTCCTAAATTTGGAGCAAGAAAGGTTGGACCTCCCAGTCCAACCCCATGGAGGCTGGTGCTCTTTGTGCTCCACCACGGTCTCTCCAAGGAGCTGAGGGGTGAACAAGGGGCAGGGTGTTGGACAGAGCAAGCGTAGACACTCTTGGTTGGGTATAGTTGTGAAAGAGAACAAACAGAGAAGAGACTAGACCTGGGAGAGAGCCTGAAGATCTACTTCAGTCTCTTCATTTACATATGGGGATACCATTGAGGTCAAGATTCAAACCCAGGCACCTCAGAAGAATGTGGGTTCAAGTCAGTTCCACACACATTTATTTACTGAGATCCAATTATGGCCCGGGAACTGGTTATGCAGAGACAAAACAAAATAACTATCAAAGTTAAATACTACATAGGAGGGAAATAGAGGCAGGTGGAAATACTCATGAAGGAATTTCAGGGAATGGAACATAAACAATTGGGAAAATCAGGAAAGGCTTCTAGTAGGAGGTGGTACCTGAATAGAAAGAAGTCAAGGGAAGAAGGGAGGGCATGCCTAGTATGGGAGACAGCTGGTGAAAAGGAATGGAAGTGGGAAATGGAATATCATGGATGGGAAAGAGCAAGGAGTTCAGTTTGATCAAAAGATAGTATAGATAGAGAGAAAAATGGAAGACTAATGAGATCAATCTGGAGGAAAGGCTAGAGCTAGACTGTAAAGGGCCTTAATTAAATGCCAAAAAGAAGAATTTGAATCCAATACAAATACAGTGGCATAGGGAGTTGCTGAAACCTCTTGAGATACTGATCTATTCCTCTTGCTTCAGGAATATCTGTTTGACAGTTGTGTGACTGGAGAGTATTTCAAAAGTCCAACTCAGAGGGGATACGAGGAAAGTTGGGGATACATCTGGAAGATGGTGGAGCCTGACAGAGAGAAGCTGCTTTAGAAGAGGGTGGGGGAAAGAAAATAGATTCTGGCTTGAGATGCTCTTGAGACCTCCCAGGACAAAAGGTCTAGCAGGGCATTGGTGATGTGGTGATGTCTGGAGGAAATGAGGGCAGCCAAGCTAGTGATGCTCCTTCCTCGAGTGTTTGCAGGGACTGCTGCCGCTTCCATTTTTCTGCTATGCTAATAACTGCATTGATCCAATTAGACACTTTCCCCAGATAATGAAATGGATTCTAAGCACGTGCTATCCATCTTCCTCTCTCTTTTTAAAAACTGGGATGAGGGGTGGGCAGCAAGGGGCTCAGTGAATTGAGAGCCAAGCCAAGAGATAAGAGGTTCTGGGTTCAAATATGGTCCAGATACTTCCTCGCAGTGTAACCTCCATTAATTAACCCTTACAGTTCTTCAGCCTTGGAGCTAATACATAATAGTGATTCCAAGATGGAAGGTAAGAGTTCAAAACAAAAGAAAACAAACCTCAAGATAGGAACAATGCTTGGACTTCTCATTTTACTGGTAGATGGAATTTTCTGGTGAGGACAATCCCTCAACTGATGGAGGCTGGCACCTTCTCCTTTTAAAAGGTGTGAATTCTTTGCTTTCTCTTTGAAAGCAGGTTCCAACTTTAATTAGAATCTATTGATTGAAGAAGCAAATCATTTCTGGAGGTTTTCTCAGAAATCTGGAGGCCCTACTGGGTCATGGAGGTGACCTGGGTTTTTGGAGGCTGGACCATTGGTGTGTACTTCCTGTAAGGACTCAATGAACAAGAGAAGCTTTAAGTAGGATTCCCATGACGGACTATGTTTGCTTTCTGATGCCCAGCAAAGAGGAGCACAAAGAGGCCCATAATGAGCAGGCTGGCCACTTAGCAATGGATTCTTTGGCCAATGGTTTTCCCCATGAAACAAAGAAAACCACCAAATGGCCTTCAGTCCCGTAGGTTCCCTTTCTGCTTCTGGAGTGATGGCGGCAGAATGGTGGAAATAGGAGCAAAAGGGATTAGCAATCAGTTTTTAGATTGCCCATAAATCTTAGCAGCTAAGAATCTGCTCGGTAAGGTCCTTGTCCAATGGGACAGCTGAATTCTATCAGTCTTGACATTCTCGCTAAAAACAAACCAGAAGTAGGTTACAGCTAAATGGAAGGGTAGCCCATGGCTTCTCTCTGACGAGGTGAGGAAAGAACTTGGCAAAGTTAGTTTCAACATCTGTCCAAAGAAAGGACACGCCATGATATGTTGTACTTAGACATCTTGCCTTGAAATGCTCATGATAATCAAAAGCAGAAAGTCCAACAGGGACACGACACCCCAGAAACTTAGTGCAGTTTCAGTTTCCATTAAAAAGGAAGCCCATCCAGGTTAAGGGAGGGGATGTTCACACTGTAGCCTGCCTTAGTCTGACCTCATCTGTAGCCCTGGGGGGCCATATTTTCTGAAGACTACAGATTAGGTGTAGAGGATCTGGAGAAGGTGACCAGGTAAGAGTCCTTGAGTTCATGCCATATGGGGCTCAGCAAAGGAACTCAGAGGAAAGTTTGAAGAAGAGGAAAGACAAGAGGGATCTCAATGGCTGTTTTCAAGTGCTTAAGGGCCATCATGTCAAAGAGCTTGGCTCCACAGGGCAAAGTTGGGAGCCACTGGAGGAAATTCCAAAGGAGTAGATTTCTCCTTGATAGAAAGGAAAACTTCCCTTCCCATATGGACACTCAGTCTTTCTCCTCATTGTGTGTCTTCAAGCAAAGGCTGGATGATGACAATGAATATATGTGGAAGTGATTTCTGTTGAGAAATATGTTGGATAAGATGGTCCTCAAGTTCCCTTCTAACATTTACATGCTGTGATTCTATGCTACAGAGACAATTATGGCTTATGTGTTAATACTGACAGAGGATGAAGAGAGAAGAAAATCTACAAAGAATTAATAAGACCTTCCAGATCAATCAACAGATACCTTAATATCCAATGATTTAATAGCGAGGCAGGCATAGGAGTGAAAACTATGCTGGAAAATATAGTTCGGGTTAGATAAAAGAGTACAAAGGATAAAAAGTACAAAGATACAGAAATCTTATGCATATGCATACACATATATATGTATCTATGTGGCTTTCTTAAGAAAAGGCTCAGAAGGAACTGGATACAGAAAATACTATCAGAATAAAATTTAATTGGTTACATCTTGACAGGAAATGACTGCTTGCTGATGTGTGAATCATTTCTGAATCAGTGTTCCATGTACAATGGACTAATGATTTGTTAGAGGAAATTCAACAATCAATACCAAATTTGAGAGAAAGGAAAAGAAAGCAAAAAAATGTAGGATATAATTTAAATGACTTCAACTCAACCTATTTGGACATTAAAGATGGAGAATGGATATAAGAACAATTATTGACACAGGCTAACAATCAAGTAAATGCAACACTAAGGAAGACAAAAGAGCCTAGAAACAACCTCTGCTAGAACACACTTGCTTTTTCTTCCTTCCTCCCTTCCTCCCTTCCTCCCCTTCCTCCCTCCTCCTCCCCTCCCTCTCTCTCCTCTCTCTCTCTCTCTCTCTTCTCTCTCTCTCATCTCTCTCTCTCTCTCTCTCTTCTCTGTTTTTCTTTCTTTCTTTCTTTCTTTCTTTCTTTTCTTTCTTTCTTTCTTTCTTTCTTTCTTTCTTTCTTTCTTTCTTTCTTTCTTTCTTTCTTTCTTTTCTTTCTTTCTTTCTTTCTTTCTTTCTTTCTTTCTTTTCTTTCTTTCTTTCTCTCTTTCTTTCTCTCTTTTTCTCTTTCTCTCTCTCTTTTTTCTCTCTCTCTTTCTCTCTTTCTTTCTCTCTCTCTTTTTCTTTCTCTTTCTTTCTTTCTTTCTTTCTTTTCTTTCTTTCTTTCTTTCTTTCTTTTCTTTCTTTCTTCTTTCTTTCTTTCTTTCTTTCTTTTCTTTCTTCCTTCCTTCCTTCCTTCCTTCCTTCCTTCTTCCTTCCTTCCTTCCTTCCTTCCTTCCTTCCTTCCTTCCTTCCTTTCTTTCTTTCTTTTCTTTCTTTCTTTCTTTTCTTTCTTTCTTTTCTTTCTTTCTTTCTTTCTTTCTTTCTTTCTTTCTTTCTTTCTTTTCTTTCTTTCTTTCTTCTTCTTTCTTTCTTTCTTTCTTTCTTTCTTTCTCAGAACAATGATAAGGGCTAGGCAACTGAGGTTAGATAAGTTGTCCAGGGTCACACAGCTAGGAAATCTCTGAAGGTGGATTTGGACTCAGGGTCTAACACTTATTTTCCTTGCTAAGAGGTATGGCAAATAATGGCAATATCACTTAAGAATATTCATCTGTTTTTAAAATCTTACCAAAGAGGGGCGATAGCCAGAAGCAAACTTCATAAAAAGTTTGGCAAAAGATTGGATTAAGTCAGACCATTCAAAGGGCCTTTGAGGATGAAACTTATAAGGAGGGCAACAAAGAGATGGAAAATGAATTAATTCCATTGACATTTCCATTATAAACTTTTTTCTACATTGATATTGGAATGATCAAGTTTAGATTCCAGTACCAATGTCTCTGATAAGCTGACTGAAAAAGTCTAAGGTGGCACTAAAGATGGGAGAAAATGAAAATGGAGAAGGCAAGAACAGTTGGAGTAGGTTGAGTATCCACAAAAGAAGATGCTGGAGTCAACAAAATCTTGAGGCCACTGAAGTTTTTATTATCTGAGAATGAGGAGGATATAGAAAAAATGGGGAAAAGTCACAGAATTTATTATTGTGGGAAAAAGGGTGCCCAAGGGACAGTAATCATTACCAATTCACTTTTACAAGATATTTAGCAGAATGAGCTACTTATCTATTGAAATGTTCTTGGATCAAAACATGAGAAAAGAATACGTTTTCATACACAAACACCCACAAAATATACAGCAAACATCTTTATAGATGAAAAATCCACTAAAAGATGCAGAGAATGTATTGTACTTGTTTACCCATGACCAAAACAAATTCTAAATAAAATAAACCAGCTCCTCCCTCAAAAAAACAAACATACAAATAAGCAATACAATTGATTCTATAGAGTAACAGAGCAACGTAAGAGTGATATTTACTTTTGTGAATCTTCTGTCTGAATTTGGATAAGACATATTCTTTTTTTAGCCTCAGTTTTCCTCATATAAAATGGGAGACTTGGATTAGATGACCTTTAAGTTTGTTATGAAGTCTAAATATATGATCCTACAGCCAATGGGTTAAGAACTAGGAAAAATGAACAAATAAGCCAACACTGAGGGACCTTAGAAATCCATCCATACCTTCAAGCTGTTTGGTCTCATGAGAGGCAATGTGCCATGTTACAATTATCCTTGAAGTCCGAAGGACCTAGATACAAGTTCCACTTCTGGCACTTCCTGGCACTGTGCCTCTGAGAAAAACCACTCACCCTCCCGGCAGCCCCGGAAACTCTGAGATTTTTAAGTTGCAGAGCCAGGACCAGTATGCATTGGGAGTCTCCTCATCAGGAATCTGAAGGAATCTTGGAAATTTGGGGGGGAGGCAGGTAAGGTCTCATGACTTATTCTTCCTCAAAGGCTTTTGTTGGTGTGAATTATTTAAGTCCTTTGAAGAGAGAAGGGTATTCTTTCTCAATTTATTTAATTTAACTAAATCAATGTTAAGATTCAACAATCTACTTTAAGATTCAACAATCTACTTTATCCATCTGGTCAGAAATAAAGTCAACCAATAAGCACTCCAACTCTGGTTCAGCAGAAAACCCAGAGCATTTATTTCTTTTCAACTCTAACTCTAACTCTCTCTCTCTCTCTCTCTCTCTCTCTCTCTCTCTCTCTCTCTCTCTCTCTCTCTCTCTCTCTGTCTCTCTCTGTCTCTCTGTCTCTCTCTCTCTCTCTCTCTCTCTCTCTCTGTCTCTCTCTCTGTCTCTCTGTCTCTCTCTCTGTCTCTCTCTCTCTCTGTCTCTCTCTCTCTCTCTCTGTCTCTCTCCCTCCCTCCCTCTCTCTCTTTCTCTCTCTCTCTCTCTCTCTCTCTCTCTCTCTCTCTCTCTCTCTCTCTCTCTCTCTCTCTCTCTCTCTTCTCTCTCTCTCTCTCTCTCTCTCTCTCTCTCTCTCTCTCTCTCTCTCTCTCTCTCTCTCTCTCTCTCTCTCTGTCTCTCCTCTCCCTCCTCTCTCTGTTTCTCTCTGTCTCTCTTTTTCTCTCTCTCCCTCTCTGTTTCTCTCTGTCTCTGTCTGTCTGTCTGTCTCTCAAATTTCAGACTGATTACAGCAGAGAAAGGAAAGCAAGAGCTTAATGAGAAACGATCCACTGAAGTTGTAATTATCTTTTTAAACTAAGAGATGTTACAAGACCTGGGATAGATAAGCCCAGTAGTATTGTACTGTTGCATGTAATTACATGGCATTCTATTTCTGGATGGACTAAACGTTTTACAAAGGCCACTTAATGACAGTAACAACATCTTGTCCCTTCCCTTTTACAAGGAGCCAGAAGCAGTGTTCAGTCAATGCCTGCTGAGATCCTTGTGCAAGTGGCAGCCTCATTCACTCTCTCATGATATTTGTAGGTTTCAGGAAGGTAAACGTTCCCTTTTTTAGAAAAATCAGATCAGAAGTGTTTTGAAGACAGGGACTGTTTTTGTGTAGTCTTTGAGGTAGATAGAGAGCTGGCCTCAAAGCCAAGAAGACCTGAATTCTCCTATTTTGGATACTTACTAGACTTGTGATCTTGGGCAAGTCCCTTTACTCTTTAGTGCTCCAGAGTGCTCAGCAATTCCAAGGCTCTAAATTGTAGAGAGGGTGCAGTAGGAGAGGGAGTTTTCTCTGCTGAAAGTTCCCTATGTCAATGAAATCACAAGTCTAGTCCTTATCCTCATGCAGTAGACAGTCTCAGAGCCAAAGGGACATGGATTCAAGTCCTGCCTCTGGCACTTTTAAGGGAATCAGAAATACTTTTTTGAACAAAAAGCTCAAGTTACATTCCCATTTGTATGAACATATAGAGCCTTTAGAAACACTAAAACTGGAAGGAATCTTTGCTTCAATCCATTATTTTTATAAAGGAGGAAATTGAAACCCAGAGAAAGAAGGTGGTTTACTTACAGTCATAATTAATCAATGAATCATTACATATTTATTATATACTTACTATATTCCAAGCACTGTGCTTAGGGGTTCTCAAATATACAAAGATATAAAACAATTATTCAGAGCTAACATTCTATGGGTCAGTGAATTAGGGGTCATGCCATCCCTAGAACTCAACTGTTCTATAAAACCGAGCACACTTTATTTATGTGGGTTCATATGATTCCCCATTGCAATTTTCAAAAGTTACTTTGAAACTTTTAAGGACCCTAAAAATCTGGCTCAATCATTCCCACAGAAACTCTGGTAAATAAGGAGAGAAGATTTTATGATAGGTATTTTCAGAAGTACAACTGAGGCAGAGGGAAGTTAAGGTTGCCAATCAGACAATGGCTGAGGGGAACCTAGATCCCTGATCTTTTGATTCTTAATGCCTCTTGATTATCAGTTAGGGGTTATTCCAACCTCAGAACATATAAAAGCAGGAATGGCCCTAGGGCATCAGAACTCTATTGTCAGCTCCTTAGGGTCAGAATAAGGTTATCTTTCATCTTTGCACCCCAAACTCAACAAAGCATAATTTTTTGTCATAGACCTTTAAGAAATATTACACATTTTGATGTGAATAATGTTTGAAAGGTATAGGAAGGGTTTATTGGGTGTCAACCATAAAATCATCTTTTACATTAGAAGAGGCAGCCTCTCTTCCAATAGGTTAAAATCATACAAGATGAAGGTACAAAATAAACCCATGAAGTCAATGGAATTTCTGTATAATAACAATGAAATATAAACAACATTGAAAGAAAGGGAAATCTCATTCCAAATAATCACTACTTTTATATTACGAAATGTTTGGGAATCATTCTACCAAAATCCACTCAATTCCTACTTTGATTCAATTGCAAAGTTCTCCTTTAAGAAATAAAGAACAACTTAAATAGTGGGAAGGATATTCAGTGGTCATGGCTGGGTCATGCCAATACAATAAAAATGGCTATATAACCCAAGTTAATTTAAAGATTTAGTGCTATTGTAATCAAATACCAATGGAATACTTTACTGCCAGGAGCCATCAAGCCTTCGCTGTCTGACATGGTCACAGTTGGACATTGAGGACTGCAAGGCAGGCCACAGGAAAGATGAGGCACACACTCAACCTGCTCTGTGACTTCTCCCTCTAACTTCCCTTACTACTGGCTAGGATTGTTGTTCTCTCCCCAGTTACAGAAGAAGTAATATGAGAGCAAATACTCACAGAATTTATACATATGCCCAATTTTATCCCCCTAGAATAATACCCCAAAGATCATATTCACAGAATTAAAACCTAAAAATCATTACCCACTACCCCTCCTTTCTCTCTCAGCAGAGACACATTCAGATGCCCCACACTCATTGCAAATCAAACACACAGGCACATCAACCACTCCTCTAAGCATAAGTTACTGCAACATACTTCACAGATTCTGTTTGTGTACAATAGCCAGGCAACATCACTAACATGCCTTAATGAAACACAGAGAAAAGTGTAATATGGAAAATGAGGAAATTACTGATTCTGGTCTGTGTTAAATTACCCTTTAGCCCCGTACCTAGCTGTGAAATGTTTTGTTAACCATATCCTAAGTAATTCTGATTGATTATGAAAGCTGATCAAAAGAAACAATGATTCTCTTAGCTGGTCATCCTACAGGTCAGGGGGAACTGACTCCCTGGTTACCCTGCCTATGCCATTTATCTCTATCACACATTTCTCTGTTGTAGCAACATGGTGGTATATGATCACAGAGTGTTGATTAAGCAATTTGTTAATGTGTGACATATACATAAATCATGCATGTTGAAAAATGAGACTGTGTGCCAGAAAAGTATGTACCCACTGAACTATATAATAAACACGAACTCTGTGTCAGATAGAACAGCTTTGTGATGGCTAAGCATCAGGTTCTGAGCATTCAGCTGTTTCCCATTCCTCATTATTCACCTGAACCATCATACCTAGACAGAAAACAACTCTCGGCTTTGAGAGACCACTGGATGGCTTTCAAAACTTTACAGAACTAAATAAAATAATAACGAAGCTCACTTGGAGGAACAAAAGATTTAGACTATCAAGGGAAATCATGAGAAAAAGGAAAGAATGAGGGGAAATAGCTCTTTCATATTTCAAACTATATTAGAAAGTCATAGTCAACAAAACCATTTGGTATTGGTTAGAAATAAAAGGATAGAACAGTGGAAAAGATTAGACAAAGGAGATTCAGAAATATTGAAATGCAGTAACCTGGTTACATAAACTGAAGAAAAGAAAAAAAGAATTACACCAGGAAAAAATTCTCTACTTGATACCCAGTTGGGTAAAATGGAAAGCAGAAATTAGATTTAGACAAATATCTTATACAATAGTCTATAATGTATTAAAATGGATACATGACCTGAATAATTTTAAAGATTATGCCAGAAAAAATTAGAAGAGGCAGATCACATACCTTTCACAGCAATGGGTAGGAGATGAAATCTTAATCAAACAAGGAAGAGAGCAATTACAGAAGATAAAAGAGACAATTTGGATTGCATAAAATTGAAAAAGCTTTTGCAAAACACAATTGTGCATCTAAGATAAGAAAGAAAGTAGACAAATGGGAAAAACTGTGTGATGAGGATTTGTTATCTGAGATAGATAGACAACAAACAGCAGTGTTTCAGACCAGAAACCATTCTCTAATAGACAACTGGTCAAGTGATATGAACTAATAGTTCTCAAAAAAATGGCAAAGTATTCACATCCATATGAAAGAATGCTCCCAATCACCAATAACAAGAGACATGCAAGTGAAAATAACTGAGATTTCATCTTATACCTAACAACCTGGCAAAGATGCCAAAATGTGAAAACAGTCAAAGCTAGATGGGTTTCCACTGTTGGTGCGAAATCTAGATAATGCAAAACCAAAATATATTAAAGAAAATTAAAAGAAAAATATAATACAAGATTTCTTGAAAGATATAATACGAGAAACACTGTTTGATGATGTCGTAATTAGTGACATCATGCAAAGCATTGTAAGGGCAATTTTAGGGTTCTGACTTAATCTAAATTAATTTGGTTGCCAGAGAATATCCCATATAAAATACCCAAGTTAGTTTGGAAATTTTATGGTCGTTTAGAGGTGGCTCTTGGTGTGGCAGCAGCTATTGTCCAGGTTTGGCGGTGAGTTTCCTTGATACAAAACTGGGAGAAGCTTAGTAGCCTAGTTCAGGTGATCTCTCTTAGAGTTTAGGCTGATTCTTTTCTCCTTTACCTTTCAAACACTATTCTCTTAGGAAAGCCTCTAATCTTCTGAAAAAGTGATGGAGGTCTTTGAACTCCTCCTGGCACAGGCCAGGCTGGAGAAATCCTATACCCTTCCTCTCTCTCTTCTCCTTAATTCCTTCCTTCTATATTAATTAAACCACCATACAAACTGACTTGGGTATTTTATTTGGGATATTCTCTGGTGACCAAATTAATTTAGTTTAGGTCACAACCCTAAAATTACCCTTACAGCCTAAAGCAGAGAGAACTATGGGCCTCTGGAGCGCTAGTCACCAACTAAGAGGCCATCCAGTGCAGAGATCAAATGAAAGCTGGATTCCCTATAGATAATGAGGTCCTACAGATGGTCAGATTGCAGATGATATAGTGTTGAGTGCATCAACCCTCTGAGCTGCCCCTCCAACATCATACTTCTACCTGCTTTGAAGATTAGTTGGTTTGGAAGCATTTAAGGAGGTAAGATACTTGTGGCATGTTCTCTCCCAGTGATGGGCAGATGATTAGGCACTACTCCAGTAAGACCATGATCTCATCCAAGTGGGTGTCCCCTCTAAAAACCCATGCTCGGCAACGAGTGAACACTCAGCCTTTTCTTGGAGGCATCTGGAGAGAGAGATGATAGGGAGACAGACAGACAGACAGACAGACAGAGACAGAGAGACAGAGCAGAGAAACAGAGAGAATAAGAACAGAAGATCTTCTCGGCAGTTCATTCCACTTTGGGACAGCTGTCATTGCTAAGAAGTTGTTTGGTTTTTTGATAGCAAGCCCAGATCTGTCTCTTTGTAACTTCAGCCTATTTATTGTTCCTAGTTCTAGCCTTCAGGGCCAAGCAGAGTAAGGCTTTTCCATTTTATTGAGGAGAGCCCTTCCAATAGGTGATGGCAGCTAGCACATTCTTCCAAAGTCTACCTGCACGTTGCTCCTTGGATTCACATACAGCACAGTCAGGACTCTCTACTCCCCTGGTGACGGGGTACAGAGACTGTGCCCCTGAGGGATCCTCTCTGCTCTGGCTCCCTCAGCTGGAGAAGGGGGAGGATGGGCATCTGTGGGGCACGGCTATTTCAGTCTGAATTCCCAGCTAAGGTGGAGCTGACCCGCCCCAGAATGGACGCATTCTGCCCCTCACACACGTGTTTGACAACACAAAAGCTCTTTCCGGGGACCGACTTCCAGATCCCTCTCGGCCTCGTGACTCTCCCAAATCTCCAATCTTGAGGAAGAAATCAAGTCTACACTGTTCTGCTTCCACACTTCCATGTTGCAGCTGTGGGCCTGACCCTCGGAAGGCTCACTAAGAACGTCTGAAAAGCTATGAAATCGGGCAGCTTGAAAGTCTTAACTGCTCAATGCAGCCTTCAGAGGTCTGTTAACTACCACATCCGGTCAGCTGGGAAATCTTACTGCCAACAGCGTGGGCAGGACGATGCTGCTGAACCCTAACGCCCATGGAGCTCCCCAAGCCCAGGACTCTGGAGGCAGGAAAACGAACAGCAGAGCCCGTGCCCTCAGAGAGTTTCTATTCAACGGAGCGGCTGCAAAGGAGCAAACGTCAGTTCTGTTCAGAAGGCCAACGAAGGAAGTGCTTAAGAGGGAGAGAGCGACAGGCAAGGAGTCCAGAGACGGACTTCTGAGAAAGCCCGAGAACCCAAGAGGCCAACGTGGGAACGATGCGAGGTGCCGGCATGGAGGGAGAAGCCGGGACGCTGGTGACGTGGACAAGCTAGGAGGCGAGCTAGCTGACGTAGGAAGTGTATGAAGAGGAATCATGAGAGAAGCCTGCGAAGAGAGGGAAGGGCTTTAAACTCCCCAAAGGAACTGATCCAGATTTCTGAGCAGCCGAACTATCCAAATTCATTCCTTAGTCTAGACCTTTTTGTCCGGGACCCCTTTGGAAGCCTGGCAAAGGCTGTGGATCCTCCTCAGAATCAGAGTTTTAAATTCATAAACTAAACTACATTAGAATTACGAGGGAAAGAATTATGTTGAAATAGTTCATCCATCTATTACTGCCCCCCCCAAAAAAAACAGTCCATGGTCAATGACACATGTAAAACCCAGTGGAATTGCACTTGGCTATGGGAGAAGGGGAGGAGAAGGGGAGGGAAAGAACATGAATCATGGAACCGTGGAAAACTATTCTAAGTTAATTAATTAAATAAAATTTTCAAATTAAAAGAACCAGTTCATGGCATGTAGTCACTGGAGAATCAGACCCAGAGATGGGAGGTCCTGGGTTCCAATCTGGCCTCAGATACTTCCTAGCTGTGTGACCCTGGATGAGTCACTTCACCACGATTGTCTAGCCCTTACCACTCTTCTGCCTTGGAACCAATACACAGTATTGGTTTGGGAATGGAAGGTCGGGGTTTAACAAAACAGTTCATGGAGCTCAGGTTATGAACCTCTGTCCTAGACTACCCACAGGAAAAACCGTAGCCATTCTTACCAGTTACAGGATGTGAATGTTTCTTTTTCTCAGAGCATGCCACAACAACAATAGTAATAACATTAGGGCTGCTAATGGTGGTAGTAGTAGTCACAGTAGAGATAAAAATAATTAATAATAACAATAGCAGTTGTGTGGCATAGTGGCTAGAGGCAGGAAGGCCTGGCTTAGGAGAGTTATTTAAAAAGAAAGGAAGAAAGGGAAGAATTGAAGAAAAAGAGAAGAAAACAAGGGAAAACAGGAAGGGAAGAAAGAAGGGTTCGAATCCTGCCTCTGGCACGTACTGGCTCCGGGATCCTAGGTAGAGCAATTCTTCAAAGCTAAAAGTTACAAACTAGTTTTCCGCCTTCTTTGGTAGAGGGATTTCCCTCACTGGGAGTTCCCTACACCCATGAACAGAGAGGCCCGCCCTCGCCTAATGATGATGACGCCATGGTGAGCTACCCTGTACGAAGGACTCGGAGGGCTGCCGCATGCTCGACAAACACCACCTCATTCACGTTTCCCGCTCCGGGGAGGCAGGGCTCAGGCTTCTTTGCTGCCAGTGTCAGAATCACTTGAATATTTCTGGCTCCCAAACAGGGCACACACTCGGGTCTCATGCTCAAGGAAGCTCATTAATGGACAAGTCCAACAGTGATTACATTCCACACTTATCCCTGGAGATTACTTTTGCCAAAAAGTAATTTCCAAGCCAGGCTTTAAATGCTAACTGCCCGAAGATGTAAAACCCATCAGTGCCCCCCTCACGCACGCACTTGGAGAGCAGAGATAATTCATGGTGACTCTGCCCTCCGAGGTGCCATCCTGGCCAAGTCAGGGCGGGGGACGAGGACGGAACCTGCCACTTTGACCCGCTGGTTGCCAGCTCCACCACTGCTGCATCAATAACACTCTTGGGGGAAACTGTCACCGTGACCTTCTCCGCCAAAGGATTTCAGAATTTGCCAACGTAAATTAGTGAGATTTCTAAAATCATGGCTTTGGAGAGTTATTTAAAAAGAAAGGAAAGGAAGAACCAAAGAACAAGAGAAGAAAACAAGGGAAAAACAGGAAGGAGGCAAAGAAGGAAGTGAGGGAGAGAGGGAGGAAGGAGGGAATGAAAGAAGAAAGAAAGGAAGGAAGGGAGGAGATAATGTCCTGCTACACAAAGGATTATTATTGTTGTTAATAATAATGTTAAGATCATTATCAACAATAGTGAGGGCTTTAGATTTGTGAAATGCTTCCTACATGTTAACTCCTTCTAGCCTCAAAACAATCTCGGGAGGAAGGCACTATTGTTATTCCCATTTTACAGAAAGAGAAACTGAGGCATGGTTATGTGTCAAGTGACTTGCTCGGGGTCATCCTGCTAGTAAGTGGGTCTGTGGTTGAAACTGAACTCAGATCTTCCTGATTCTAGGCCTGCTGTTCTATCCATGCAGCCTGTGATCCCTGACATTGCTACGATTGTCAATAGTAAAAATGATCACAATAAAGGTGCTGCTCAGGGCTTGGGTCCCAGTCTTAGCTCCATTTTGGACTACGTGATGGCTCGGGAGCCAAAAAGGTCCTGGGAAGGCATCAGATCACCCGGTCCTTGGTAGCCACTCACCGCTGCTCATTAGTGCGGGAGCTTAGACTCCCTCCATTTCTGGTCTGGGATGGTTCATCCCTATGGAAGCAGCCTATTGATCCCTCACTCAGAGGCTATTGGTGCTAGAATTATGAAGACCCCAATCAGCTGCTCAGAGCTCCCTAAGGCAAGTAATCGATGAGCCTCCATCCCTCTTCCTCATCCTCTGGCGGGGACTGTGCGCTGACCAAGCCAGTGACCACATCTTTCTAGTCTCCTCTCCTGCCCCCTAACTTTGTGTCCCCCAAAGAGCCGTCCTGGACTCTTCTCTCTCCGGTCTCTGCCTCATGGGGATCTCATTTCATCCATGGGTTCCCAGATCTCTATACAGGTGACTCCCCACTCTCTCTACCTATTTCCAGGCCTGCCCTAGGGCTCCTGCCTTGCCTCACCAGCTGCCTCCTGGAAATTGCCACTTGGATGTCCCATTGGTTTCTCAAATACAACGTGTTTGAAAGAGAACTTGGAGTCTTCCTCTCCCCTCTTTCCGCTGGGGGCACCGCCATCTTTCTAGGCACCCAGATTTCCAACTTCTGCGCCATCCTTGGTCTTCGGTCTCCCTCAGCAACTTCTTTCTCCCTCCCCTCAATCTAATCATTTAGTAGTTTGCCCACAACTCATGCCCAAACGACCCCCACATGGCTTTCTCGTGTTCCTCTTCTCTCTTCCCACTAACATGCAGTAGCTCAGAAACTCATCACCATCAGCCCGAGAGCCCGTAACAACTTCCTCTTTCAGAGAGCCACCAAAATGAGTTTCCCAAAGCATCCAAACTGTCAATAATCTCTAGAACAAAACCCGACGTCCTTAACCTTTGCAGGAGATCCTCCCAGTCTCCTTCCAGCCTGCTTCAGATTCACTACTTTTTGTGCCCCTTCATGCATTTTCTACCCTTCAGCCCACCAGTTCCATTTGCTGTTCCACACCTTGACCCTCCATTTCCCACTTCCTGCCTCTGCAGAGATGCTTCTCCTACTAGGAATGCCCTCCCCCCTCCACTCCATCTCTCAGAAATCCCTTGGGACTTCTTCCACCATTTTTTCTGCCCTTTCTGGTCAATGGAGCTCCCTCTCTCTCCCTCCTCATTTACCCCTGCATTTACTTCTCTGATTACATCACCACAGGATGTGAGTTCCTTGGAAGCTGAGTCAGTTTTCCATTTTTCTCTTTGCGTTCACTCCGCCTCTCATGGTGCCCGGCTCAGAGTAGGAGTTTAATAAATATTTGTTGAATGAGTCCCTCCCTGCTATCATCTGTTCAAAGCTCCCACTTGAAGTTCTCATCTGGTCCTGGTTAGGAGGCTAGAGATGGCACAAGATGGCATCCAGAAGGGACCCTACAGATCACCCAAGCCAGCTCCAGGAAACTGGGGTTTAGGGGGAGAGAATGGCACTTGCCCAAAGTCACACAGTCTGGGGCAGACCAGAGGTGGGAGCCAGGACTGCTGAGATCCAAGTCAATCTCCATTCCACCTGGTCCAGGAGGCAGAACCTCTGCACTGGCCTGGCCCATCAGAACCTGGGCTCCTTCCCCGGAATGAGAAGGCAGCTTTCCTCTGTGAGCAAAATCCCAGGGGCTCCCTCCTCCACGAGGAGAACAAGAGACGAGCTGGGACAAGCGGAAGATGGGAGAGAAGCTGCCTGCTGAGGAGAGCTGACTAGGTGGCGTGACCTTTGAATCCCTCTGGACTTCCGTGATTAATTCACCAACCTCGAGGTGAACTTTCCTTCCATCCAAGTAAATTAAAGCTCCCACCCTTTGAACAGGAAGGAAGGAATAGTAAATGAGCAACCAAGTGGAAAAGACTTAGAAAAGTGCCAGCTCAGCAGGGGGAAAGTGCTGAGAATGGACTCTGTTGGTAGCATCAAAGATTATTTAGGCAATCTGGTGAATTTGTATTGATGTCTTCCCAATTAAAAGCCCTTTTCATGACCGGAGCTTTTCCAGAAACCGGGGAGGGGGCGTGAAAACCTGGGTTTTATCATCGTAGCGAACCCCTGGTGGATGGGGAAATTCCTTCCGCCCAAGACTGGCAGACTGGTCGGCATTCTGGGTCGGCTTGGAGACCTGCCCAAGCCATTTAGAGATACAGGCAGCAAGCTGCCCGGGGCATAGAGCTAAAAGGAGTCCCAGGCAGAATTGGAACCTAGACTCGATGGATTCCAAGGCTGTCCCTCTCCACTAGGCATCTTTCCATTTGCCTTTGATGATTTTCAACATCTCTGGGTAATTTGGCCATCTTGACTCGATCCCACAATCTCTCTGCAAACATAAACAGGTGAAGGACTGGGGGCTGAATTCCTCCACCTCAGAGGGTAAGGCGTCTCCGTTTCCTCCTCCCCAGTGGGGATGTTGAAGATGGGATTATTGGTCCCATCCCCCAATGCATTGGACCCTCAGAACATCTCTCCATCATCTCAGGATTTCAAAGATATCTATGACCTAGGATTAAGCATTTTTTTAAAGCCTTCCCTTCCATCTTAGAATCAATATTAAGAATTGGTTCCAAGGTAGAAGAGCAGTAAGGGCTAGGCAATGAGGGTTAAGTGACTTGCCCAGGGCCATACAGCTAGGAAGTATCTGAGGCCAGATTTGAATCCAGGACCTCCCATATCTAGGTTTGGCTCTCAATCCACTGAGTCACCTAGCTGCCCCCTAGGATTAGACTTGAAAACAAATTTCCTAAAGCCTGTGAATCAATGTAATTATCCCCATTTTGCAGCATGTAATATTGAGGCACCGAGACAGAGTTACCTACTTCCCTCTGGAAGCAGGCTGCCCTTCAGCCTGCCTACAGGGTTCTGTCAGCTAGTTCATAGCTAGCTTAGACTGTGGGCTCCTCGATATTTGCGGGTTTTGGTATTAACCCATCACTGCCCTATAGAATCAAAGAATGCTTAGGATGGAAGATGCCCCAAAGGTACAAGGGAACCCACTTTAGATTCGGAAGGAATTCCTTGACGTTGGGTCATTTAGATTGTGACCCAGGCACACCAAGCCAACCCCACATGTATTTATTAAGTGCTATAATAGGTGCTAGAGAAAGAAAACCAAGAAATGTAGCTGTCAGAGGGTCATAGATCTATAGCTTTGAAGGACCTGAGAAGCCATCAAGTCCAAACCCTTCATTTTGCAGAAATGGAAATCAAGGCACAGATGGTTTAAGAGCTTTGTCCAGGGTTAAAGGGCTAGTAGGTGTCTTAGGCAGGATTTGAACTCAGATCTCTCTGACTCTGGTGTCCCCTATAGCTCAGAACCAATTAGGGAAATGCAAGATGTAAATAGACAAAGATGTCCTTTATAAGTACAAGTACTACAGCTTGAGGAGAATGGTAATCTGCCTGTATCCTCTATACAGGAGACCTTCCTTAAAGCTTGCTGCTCATTGCTGGATTGGAACTCCCTCCTGGAACAGCCCATTTGTTAGGGGACTTCTCTGACACCCAACCAAAGTTGCAATCTTTGGAATGTCCAATCACTGCTCCTTGCTCCTCCTTCTGTGGCCAAGAGAACAAAGTTGAGGCTTCCTTCGTGGGATAGCCATTCAAACCCATGAGGAAAGGTCTGATTCCTGCTTGGAGTCTTTCCTTCTCCAGGTCAACCACTCCTCTCTCTGACCCCATGATCCAACCAATCTGATGTCAAGGTCCTTCCCATGGTGCCATCTGTCTTCTGAATGCTTATCGCCATCCTTTCTGAACTGGGCACCTTCTCACAAAGGATCCTCCCTCCCTAGGACTGCCCTTTCTCCCAGTAAGGAGGAGTAAGAATGTTCTGGAATCAGGACAATTCTGAGGGACTCATGAGAAAGAATGTATCCACATTCAGAGGAAGAACTGTGGGAGCGGAAACACAGAAGAAAAACAACTGCTTGATCCCATGGGTTGATGGGGATGTGATTGGGGATGGAGACTAAACGATCATCCCCATGCAAATATCAATAATATGGAAATAGGTCTGGATCAGCAACACGTGTAAAGCCCAGTGGAATTGCATGTGAGCTATGGGGGGGTGGGAGGGGAGGGAAAGAACATGAATGTTGTAACCATGGGAAAATATTCTAAATTAGTTAATTAAATAAACCCCCTCCCCAAAAGAATGTTCTGGAATCAGTAATGTAGTGAGCCCCGTATGACTGGTAGAATTCAAGCAAAAACGGAATAACTCTCTCTCCTGGAGAAAACAATAAGGATTCTTTCACTGGGTGGGAAGCCTGGCTAGGCGACCTTCACATTCCCTTCCATCTTTATGACTCTATGTTCCAGTCGCAGAATAATCAAATCGAAAACATATGTTTGCATTAGGTTATAATCTTAGCTTCTAAATGACACGAAGAAATATGGCACTGCTTCTCCTAGAAGAAAGATTTCAACCCGCATGCTAGATGCTCCATCGCCCATCAGATTGTTCTGTGACCCTCCCAGGGGATAACCACCTCCACCACCACCATAATGATAAACATCAACGACCATTTACATGGCACGGATGGTGCACCAGGCACTGTACTGAGCTCTTCACAATAACCATTTCATTTGACCTCACCACAATCCTGGGTGGTAGATGCCATTTTATCCCTATTCTACAGATGGAGAAACTAAGGCAAATTGAGGTTAAGTGACACTTATTTAGTGTCTAAAGCCAGATTTGAGCTAGTCTACCCAACTCTATGCACTGTGGAGCCCCCCAGGTGCCTTTCTAATATTTTCCTTGGGAAGAAAAGTCTTTTTCGGAAGCTTCCACTGATGGAAAGTTCGAGGAGACCTTCTGCGCAAGTGTTTCACGGGAGAAGTTCTAAGCTGTGCTGGGGCCCTGGGAGCAGTGAAAGGTGCCGCATTTACTCACCCAGTGGAGGGGTTCATGATGCAGCCTCCTTTATCGGTCGTGGACTGACAGTGACATCCTCGCTCCAGTGTATCGTGGTTCATCCCCAAATTGTGACCGAGCTCATGGGCCAGGGTGACAGCTGCCCCAAGTGGGCTGTCTGAATGATCCTTCAAGAAAGATGGAAATACAGAGTCACTGGGTCACTCTTACCTTCCAGGAACTTTTAGTTTAGCTTATGCCTCCTCTCCTGGAAAGCACGGAGGCTGCTTTTTAGCCCCCAAAGAAGAGTCTCATTTACACATATGGAAATAGTCTGATCACGTGTGTGTTCTTCATGCTTTCCCTCTCTGCTAGTAATGCAGTAACAGCTGGCACAGTATTCCTCCTACTTGTGTGTAGGGGACGGGGTGGGATCTTCTCCTGTCACTTAATTGATTATGCTATTCAATTAAATGCCTTTTGTTTTGTCTCCTGGATGGATGGAAAGAGGGAGCTCATTGATGGGGGCTCAAGGGCTGTGCTTGGAGTGTGCTGGCTGATACACAGCATCTGAGCCTTGGGAGAGCTTTTCTGGGGCTGCATGTAGGAGAGGGGGCACCCCAATGGCTCAGCATCCCATTCATTTGAGATGCCTCCTGGCAGATCATTCAGACCTTCCCTCTTGTTTTTCAAGCTCTCCATGTCTTCCCCAGAATGAAATGGTCCATGAGTTTCCTCATTAGTCATTATTTTATTCGGACCACCAAAATATGAATTCACTTTCCCCTATGGGGGCAGAAAAACCAGACTTTCCACTCTTACTAAGGTATCTTTTTGCCCTGAATTATGCCAAAATAAAATAAGTGGCTCAATGTATTGAGAGTCAGGCCTAAGGATGGGAGGTCCTGGGTTCAAATCTGACCCCAGACACTTCCTAGCTGGGTGACCCTTGGCAAGTCACTTCACCCCCATTGTCTAGCCCTGACCACTCTTCTGCCTTGGAACCAATCCATCCTATGACAGATTCTATGGCAGAAGGTTTAATCAATCAATCAATCAATTGAGTATGGAAAGGCAGGGAGCAGGAGTCACCCCGTGTGCCCCTCTCATCAGCTCCAGACTACTAGGCGTTTCTGCTGTTTATCAGTAACCGGGGGGCTCCCTCACTGAGCCACTGGTGCCAAGGACCAAGGGAGACACAGCCTAAGCCAGCTTCCTGTCCTCCCCGGGCACTCATTCCAGACCCATGGAATGCCTCTGTTTACCCTGGATGGTTTTCGGGTGGGACAAAAGAAGAAATCCCAAGAACAGAAGTCTCGGGGAGGAGGTGGAAGCAATGGGAGCGCGTGGAAGGATGCCGTTAGAATTTGCCCTTCATGAGGAAAAGGGTCTCCTTCTGGGTCTTGTGATCACCCCCATCTAGAGATCTTACAGGAACTTTAGGAGCGTACAAGAGGGCACGGCTTAAATAATCAGAGAAGATGGGGCGTCGCGGGCAGGGAGCCGTGTGGAGTCAAGGCGCCTTGGGTTCAAGTCCTGCTTCGGACGTACACTGACCCAGACAAGCCTTGTGCTCTGCCAGCCTGAAAGCATCACCCAAGCCCGGGGGCCCAGCTGCCTCCTGGCTCTCTGCAGACCTTCTCGGCCTCGGCCGCCTCCCAGCCCCGCTCAGGCTCCAGAGGCTGGCGTAGCAGAATAAACCCTCCGACCATGAAGCGGCACCTTTGGCCTAGCAGGCTCGTCCTGGGCGGCCGAGCCACCCAATTGTGCTGCTGCCGGAGCAGCCTGTTCTGCGGCTTCTCCAGGACGAAGTTTGAGGACAGACCTCGTGGCCCGCGACGCCCCATCTTCTCTGATTATTTAACACAACCTCCTTCACCCAGAGTCCGGCTCCGATTCTAGCTGCGGATGAAGAGCGAGCGCCCAGGGTGGATTCCAGCGCCTGCAGGCGGGCCAGGAAGGGCTCCTCCTACGGGAAGGACCCAAACTTCTCAGCCTGCCCCGAGGCCCCGGGCTGGGGGAAAACTCACAAAATGAGGTCGGGGGAGCGGCGCCTGCGGCCGCCTTCCTCATGCCTCCGGGGTGCCCGGGGCCTCCTGGCCATTTGAGACACAGTCGTTGGCTGGCCGACGTGACTCTTGTGCGGAGGCATTCCCGGGCTTGTCCTCTGACCCACAGCGGCATCTTTGAAAAGCTCTCCTTAAGCTTAGAAATAAGCGTGAGGGAAGAATGGGAATCTGCTGTCATTAACCCTGAAAAACGAGCCTTTGGGTCCTCTCTGAACGATGATCACGTTCGACAGCGATCAAGGTGGGGCCAAGGGGAAAGTCTCTGCGCCCCCCCCGCCCCTTGCTTACCATGACCACACCTCCGGACTGCTCAGCCGTGCACATGCTCATGATGGGCGCCATTCCAATGGTGGTCCCTTGGAAGTAAACCCCACTGGGGACGGAAAAGAAGAAAACGGTTTACATGGAAAACGAGGCGGCGTAAACCACAAGAGTGCTGTGTGAACTTTGAGCTAGATCCTCTTTCTGAAGACACCCCGGGCCAGGAAGACCCTGAAAAGGCCACGAGGGGGGAGGCGGCGCTGCAGAAATCTGGGGGCAATGGCTAGAAGCAAGCTAAGATTCCTGCAGGATTTTCATCCTTCCAAAGTGGTTTGTGTTGTTTCATAGACATTGCATTGATCCTTTACCTACATTGTGATCTATCAAAAGTGAACTAGAAGGTTAGAGATAAACTTATTCTGGGACTAGTTGAGGCGTCATCCGGGGGTTAAATTAATCTCCTTTAAATAATTATGGATCACACTATGAAGGCTATGCAATAGTTTGTCATTTGCTATTATACTCTCCTCAAGGATAAAACACAAACTCTCCAGCTTGGCTTTGAAAGCCTGCCATCATCTGACTCCCACTCACCTTTCCATATTTATTTCATATGATTCCCCTTCCTGTGCTCTGTCTTCCTGCAAACTTGTCTGAATACACCTCTATGAACTCATCGGTTTTCCTGTCTTTGCCCAGGCTGTCCTACATACCAGAAATATACTGCCTCCTCAAAATAATTCCTTAATGTTCCCATTGAGCCAATGCAATAAATCATTCAGGTCATAATTCTAGTATTTTAGTTCAGTTCTTGCTTGTTTATCTTTTTGCTAGATTTGCTTATCTCTGATCGAGGAACATTAAAGTCTCCTATAATTAAATATTATGCTGACATATATACACATCTGTGTAGATGTATTTTAGCAATTGAATTTTTTCCTTCATAAATTGTCATGCAAGTTGGCACATATGAATTTAGTATTGATATTAGTTCATTTTTCTCTGCTTCTTTTAAGCATAATATAGTTTCCCTGTTCATCTCCTTTGATAGTATGACTTTTTATTTCTTCTTTGACTGAATGACTATAACTATTATATATGGGAGGTCCATCTCATGAATAGACAATTTTGTTCTAGCATCTAATTTTCATTGTGTGTGAATCTACTATATATGTATGCCTTTTATTGCCTTTCCTGTCATTTTCTCTTGTTTTCTTTCATTTTTTAATCTATCAACCCTTAAAATTATGGTTGTTGGGCTTGAGTTTTCGTCCTTAACTTCTTTTTTGGTCCTCTCCCCCAAATAATATTGATAATAACACTATTCATAATAATATCAGCAATTGTTGACATGTGAGAGG